>NC_137463.1:186695658-187013127 GCF_964235325.1 Thermobia domestica | reverse complement strand
TGAAAATTGTACTGTACGAGAATAGAAGCAATTCTATCTCCATTATCGTAACTAAGGTGTGGTGTTACTCCCTCTCACCTTTCCAGACGTGCAAGTCACATTTGCTTCATATTGTATACTGTAAATGCATTAAAAACTTGAGGTCGCTTGGAACACCATTTACTGTTATTCAATTGAGCTTATTTTTCTCGTGGGTAAATTTTCTGATATGGAACCATTTTAGTGAGTGAGACTTAAAGGAAACTCGGAAGTCGAAATTTAAGGATGATCCTAATATATATGATTAAATGTAAGAGAGAGCTGAAATTGTTAGTTCTCTCTATTGCATGGAACTCATAAATGTATTTTTATTTATTTTTGTTTCAAATAAGAGACGCGCTGCTTGCTGTTGTGAAGTCCAAGAAATGCTAAATCCATGATCATGAAATACTTGGAAATTTTATCTTACTTATAATGTTATTCCTTGTGGTATGATTCCTCGTGTTTTATTTATTTATTTATTTATTATAGTTCATATTAATGTGAGATGTTTTATCAACATCTGTTGGGTAAACTGAAGAAGATCTCTGAAAACTATCAAGATAGATGACTGTGTTCGGGTTCAGTCTGTAAATGTAGCGCAAGAACGCTAATAAGCCACGCATGCCACTTTGTAAATATGACGTATTCAGGTTGATTTTCTACTCATTTGTTTTTTTTTTCTCAATGCTCAGTTTTATATCCATATTTCTCGAACACAGAAGTACGCAAACATATAGCGCGTTTGGTACTCTAGAATTGTAAGTCATTTTTTTGTAACTCATTTTCGAGGCATTAACTAGGGATATGTATATGGATTTTTGTGTATATTTGATTTTGTCCTATCCTTTTAAAAAATCGCAACCACGTTTCAATTCGTGTATTATTTTTTTTTATTTTATTATTATTTATTTTACTTTACTTGTAGTCCAGTTAAGCTTTTAAAAATCAAGCTTACCCAGTCTAGATAATTAGAAATACATATATCGAAGAGAATAATTACATCAAAATTTTACTATCAAGTCTTGAGCATAAACCTTTGTGACTGTCCGTGTTCTAGAATATTGAGACTGCTTGCTTAGGGAGTATGCGTGCGGAACTTCATTCTGTTGACCTTATCTTGATAGCTAAGATTTGGACCTGCAATATTTCGATATACTAATCGATCGATTGATACCTCAAATATCGAAAATTTCATATCAGCACTTATGTTGTTATTTCGACATTTTCGATGTTTTTATATCAGTCTTAATTTCGCTTAGCCCTAGTTCCGATATCAGTCATGTGTCCATTGTTCTTAAAATAAGATAGCATGTTCAAGCAACCATTAAAAATTATGGCACATGTCATCCTGACCAGTATTTTCACTTGAGTGATTTCTTACCTACCTTGTCGTAAGCGTTTAAGCCCATCCAAAAAGCTGAAGATTTGAAAAAGATTGCAACAAAGGCTAAAAAAAAAAAAAGGAAAAAAAGTAAATGCAGGAATTTAATTATTTTAAGATTTTCCAGACGGGACATTTGATTTTAATTTACCTTTCTTTTTTTTAAATTGAAACCTTTAATAATTTCTCATTTTCTTTTCCCAGAAGAGAATAAGAAAAGAATTAAAAATTAATCCAGATGAAAAACTCGTTTTCTTTTTGAAACCTTGAACTCAAGGGAAGCGAGAGACATTAATTTTCTCATAATTTTATTACTGAGACATGTTACAAAGTGAAATTCCGTTTATATTTTAATCTCCAAAACTTTGCTGTTGTTGCTGTGTGTATATGTAAGCATTCTATTTGCTTTGACTAATTTTCAAAAATGGAAACGTTTCATTAACAACATCTTTGTGATTGTAGTTTCGTAGAAAGTTATTTATATGATACTGCTGCTTTTACTTAACTCTTAATGTTGGAAATATGTTCGTATAGAAGAGACCAATGTCTGGAAACTTTTGAAATTGATCGTAGATTGTTTATGCTGGATTTTGCTGCGTCAATTGCATGGCTTTTATGTCAGAGCTAAACTTTTGCAAATGTTGTTTTGTTGATGCAAGGTAATATTTGTATTTATAGCAGTGATTTTATTAGAAAGGTAGAGATGTTTTTTTTTTTCTTTTCACAGAAATTTCAGCACATACAACAGGAAAGTAACGCAATTAAAACGTAGTCGTAAACAAAGAATGTGTTTTTTCTGCACAATACAGAGCAAAGAGTGATATGTATACTACTGTAGATTGTCGATTTGATGTCTTGTGAAATTACAATGAATACATATTTGTCTCGGAATAATTTTGGAACTGGGAGGTTAAAATCAGGTAAAAAGCGCAATGTTTACAGGAGAAATGAGTTGGTGTTACGTAAGGGTAGCTACTAAGTACTAACCTAAACTAACCTACCTAGCCTAAACCATCAAAAACATAAAAAGATATGAGAAAGTACGAATTTTAAGCAAAGAATTCTGGCCTCCCAAACCCAAAAAATCTAACCTAACCTAACTAACCGAAACCATCTAAAATGCAGAAAATATAGCAAGAAAGCACGAATTTTAATCAAAAGGTTCTGGCCTCTCAATTCCAAAAATATGCCTTTGTCTGTTCCGAAATCTCTATGTCTTTATCCCTTGGTAGTATTTAAGCGGATGAATGTATAGATGCGTTTTACAGTTAAATACATTATTTCTTTTCTATGTAAATTATCAAAGCTGATCTACATCATGGCATGGTGGGAAATCTTTCGCGAAATAACGTGATATTTAAGTTTTTGTGTATGTATGTGTACGACTTCTGATTGCAAAACGTTTCGGACATACTTGGCGCTTAGTCAGGGCCGTCGTAACGCGTGGGCCGATGATAACTTGCACTTTGTCCCAGAACAGGAACATAGCCAAGGGCGGATAGGTGGGACATATCCCTCCGAAATTTTGGTCAATGGCAAAAATGGAAAAAAGAGTAAATTAAAAAATGAGGGAAGAGAAAAGAAGGGAAATAGAATACAAAATAATAATCGTAATCAAATCTATTCTCAGAGTTTGTATTACGATAGTAGAGTGGAATTTAATACCCATAGAACGAGTTTTTCCAAACTGGATTAAGCTATTACTCTTGAGTAAATAGGACTTCATCGGGAGTCGGACACAGTTGCATTTCTTGGCGCGATTACTTCGAGTAAACCGACTACTCTGGCGATAACATTTACTCGTCAAATTTGGGCGAGTAAATTCAAAATCTACGAGTAAATTGTGAACTAATGCAAGACAGGACAATGGGGGGGGGGGATTGAGACAATTAGTGTTTGCTAATGATTCGAGTGAAGATGATGATTATGATGGAATCGGCGAGCAATATAAATCAGAACAAGAGCAAATTTGTTTCAGGATTACGATCATTCTGAATTTGTAATATTTTCGGTTGAATAAAGATAGTAACTTGTACCTACTCAGTATCATTGAACATAAGTTAGAATTTTCCTCTGATGTGTAATTTATTTCTTGTTTTATTTGGTGCTATTTCGGTGTAGTAACAGGAAATCTATAGTTCAGTAATTTTTTTTTTATCTTTATATTTAGGTATTTAATTTTGAATCTTGAATATGAGTGCGTAATCTTTGATTTTTATTAGTTGATTAGTTGTTCCCTTCCAAATATTAGGTATAATTATACATAAGGATAAGGACTGTTTAGGAAAGCACCTCGCATTAAGATCACACTTGTACTCAGTTTTTTGAATGCTGTACTAGACAAGGTTGTACTTAATATTGAATGCTTTGAACGCTAAGTACACGTGTGCATAATTGAGTTTCAAACACTGAGTACAAGGGCGATCTCAGTATATGGTGCTTTACTAAGCGATTCGTCTCGTTAGATATTAACAAATCTAATATTTGCAAGTATACAACACAGTAACTAGTAAAATCCAAGACCACGAATTCATACTCAATATTGAAGGTTCAAACTTAAGACTACGATCAGAAAAAAAATATTTTTAGCAGTATTCAGAAACGTGTTTTCGAATGGCAAGCGGCGCGCTGTACTAAACAGCTGTTTATATCTATATTCAGAAACAAGTTTAATGCGCTAGCTGCGCTGATAGTGTAAACAAGAGGAGGGCCTAGTTTCCAGGTGGTACGAACTTTCTTCTGTTTGAAACGCTTTTGGTGATATTTCCAAAACTTGTTCTAAACTAGCAAGAGAGTGAAATTCATTTCACTCGAGTGACGGATAAACGAACATAAAAATCAAATCTACCAAGCAATTCCTGGAAAAGTATTTCAGAAGTGCAGTCTTTGTACCGTGCTTAGATGATTTACTTTGCAGTCTCAAACAAATCTTGTTTTAAACAAGATTTTGTGGCAATAAGAAAGTGTTACGTTCTCTAGAAATATTTTTGCCAAGATATGCTGAGGAAGGAAAACTAGTTCTCGCAAAAATTCAGAACTATTGGACTGATTTTGCTTCAGAATCCGTCCTCAAGGCCGAGTATAGTATGTGGTGTGAAAAATGGCATTATGAACCAAATAAACTTGTCGAATTTATGGATGTGCTCGATGCTTTTAATCCAGCTTTATTTCTAAGAATCAGCAAGCTACACAATGCCTTAACTTGCTTGCCTATTTCAACCGCGTCGGTGGGAAGATCATTGTCTTCAATGCAAAGAATCAAATCCTAACAGTGATTGATATTGTGGCCTCTAGCGAACAAAGAAAACTTGCTTCCGTGAACGGACAGATGTATTATTTTCATTGTGTTTTGATGTAAAATGTATACCTATACTTTAAAGAGAAATTATTACAGGTTTTTATTATTAATATTATACCAATTGATAGTTAATAAATTGAAATATAATAAATATAGGTATGTGTGCTTTCCAGTCGCAAATAATCCAGTTTAACCCAGGCGAAGTAATAATAATAATTTTCATGAAGAAAGAGACATTTGAATAAACTTGAAGAAGAAATCAGTACAGTCAAACCATTACATTTGAATGAAAATAAAAGAATAGTTCCCAATAGAAATCATGGGGTTATACCAAAAATGGCACAGGTTCTCAATACCTTGAAATATAATACGTGGGAGAGATTATTAAGCTAATAGATCTATGATAACACGGTAGATATATAATTTATTTTTTAATATTAGTTTTCAGCTTGCTATAGTTCCACCTAGTTTCTCTATAATTTGATTGCACTTGTTTTGCCCATTATGTTGATTTGGGTGTAGTTTCGCTTAATCACTTCATCTATGGAATTAAGTTCAGTTCAGTTTGTGTTCCAAATCATTACTTTGAAAAGAGAAACTTCCAGTGCATTTTATCCTGTCACGTTTGTCATAATTGGTGCCAATGAAACATGACTCAATTATACATATAACTTATTGTATCTGCTGTATAACGTCTCCCTTTATATGATTTGCTTCGGAATTATGAGACTCTGGATAGCGGTGATTGACATTAGTTTCAATTAGCACAATAGCTTATTGGCTAATTCGGTAAATGAATATATCATTAGGACATAATTATCTCTATATAACTCCTGTAGAAAACCCACAGCAGTGCGATTACTAGTTGAATTTTTTTATCAGAATTCCCCCCACTTTAATGCGACATACCGAAGATTCGTCGTTAGTTTATATTGGTCATTTCATCCGCGTATCACTGTAGTACGTCAAAAGTTTTTAAAATGTATGTTTCTGTGTAAATTATATATCCTTTCTACTGTGTGCATACTTTGTGAATAATATTCTAAGGTTTGGTTATTAATACATTTGCCTTTGTTGCTGGGATTTCGTAAATAAGGCATCGCGACTGTCAAAGAAATTAAAAGTAAAACTTTGTAAAGTCATAATTGTTCTCGTCTTTCTATGAGTATGACAATTAGTTTTAGATGCTCCTTGAAAAGCGGAAACAGGTTTCCGAAAGCAAAGTTTTGAGAATATATAATATAAGAGTATCCCTTATTTTGGGTAATTTCGTGTTTCGATACGCACACACTCCAAAAGTATTCTATATGACCATAAACACGCATTAGTGAAATAGCAGGTCTCTACGAGAACGTTAACCCGTGCCGACTTGACGAAAAGTCATGAAGTGACGTTTCCACATTATTATATAATTTAGAATTTCCAACCGTGATAACGGAGAAACTAAAAGAGACAGAGAAACGAAACTTTGAACGAAGCAAGTAGAGAAAGGACGACATCTGCTCGTGTACTGACGAACATCAGTGGAAGAACAGTGTTGCCAACCCAAGAGAAAGTTTTGTTTTTGTAAATGGAATGACCAAAATTGGATATCATCATTGGAAACATCAATGGAAATAAAGACAAAGGGGATGGTAAACTCAGGTCAATGTTGCAAACCTCTCGAGAAATAACGTGTAATATGTTGGCGCACATAGTGAGTGAGGTACTAACGTTTTGTACACCTTAAATCAGATATTGACAAGAACTGTTTGCGTTGACTCTACGTCTAGAAGGATCCGCTGAACAGTGTTGCCATCAACAGAAGAGAAAAATTGAGTTTGGAAAACATACAATAACCTGGAAAAGATCACCAGTGCTGTATGCTTACAACCTATAATGCAAGGTAGAGCATGAGGAGTAGAACCGTGGTTATGTGAGATCGATAACTGACCGAGATATACGATAACTTGTAAAAACTGACAAGTAAGGTTTGTGAAATGTGGCAACACTGCACAGCGGGCTGGAATCCCAGCAACCTGGTTAAAATATGAAAACAGCGTTCAATTTGCATGGGTTTATGTACTCGTGGGCTTTTGAGGACGCTGATAACCATGATGACATCAAGAGTAAAAAAGCCGCCGCTGTGCAGGGTTACCATCTTTTACAAACTTTAGTTCTCTGCTTTAACAAGATACCGAATATATCTGTCAGGACGTGAGTTATCAATCTCACATAACCACGACACTACTCCTCATGCTCTTCCGCCTTGCATTATAGGTTTTAAACCATACAGCACTAGTGACCTTTTCCAAGTTATTGTATTTCTTCCAAACTCAATTTCTCCCTTCTGTTGATGGCAACACTGTTCAGAGGATGCTTCTAGACTTAGAGTAAGCGTAAATCGTTCTTGTCAATATCTGATTTAAGGTGTACAAAACGTTAGTACCTCACTCACTATGTGCGCCAACATATTACACGTTATTTCTCGAGAAGTTTCCAACATTGATCTGCGTTTACCATCCCCTGTGTCTTTATTTTCATTGTTGCTTTCAATGATGATATCCAATTTTGGTCATTCCATTTACAAAAACAAAACTTTCTCTTGGGTTGGCAACACTGTTCTTCCAATGATGTTCGTTAGTACACGGGCAGATGTCGTTCTTTCTCTAGTTACTTTGTGCAAAGTTTCGTTTCTCTGTCTCTTTTAAACTCCGTTATCACGGTTGGAAATTCTAAATTATATTATAATATGAAAACGTCATTTCATGACTTTGTCATCAAGTCGGCACGGGTTAACGTTCGCTTAGAGAGCTGCTATTTCACTAATGCGTGTTTGCGGTCACATATAATACATTTGGGGGGTGTGCGTATCGAAACACGAAATTACCCAAAATAAGGGACACCCTAATATATATATATATATATATATATATATATATATATCCAAGAGCAACGACGAACAAATTGTGCTATACAACGTGGAACATCACAATAGCTACACGCAATCGAGTATACATATTATAAAGTTGAGACGTCGATAGTAGGTGCGACTCGTTGCTCGCATGCGTAATACGTTTTGCGTGGATAGAATTCTAGAAAGAAAGTAAGAAGAAAGTAACAGGAGAATATAAAGTAGGATTTTATGAGCGTGGGTATAATCTTGAAGAGATTGGCTTTGATAAAATATGATAGAAGCAAATGGAGATCTTTTCTGAGGCGATGAACCTTCAGATTCCTTAATCCATATAGCTGGTTTCTTCAGATGAGGAAGAAATTTGCTTTCCAGATCATTAAAAAAGTGAACTACATCTACAAATTGAGAAACAAACGTGACTAGTTACTTTATAACTAGAGAGGAGAATTTTACTCTAAACGTCATTTATTTATTTATTTATTTTAAAGGAAAGCTTCAGATATCTTTAAAGGAAAGCAATATAAGGACATTGAAAAAAAATCCACGTAGTCTTTGGATATAGATGTTAGGCCTTCCTGGTATTGCTAATACAGTTGCAATTCTACATAGGAAGGTCTTGTGCGACTCCTATACAGTATCCAGAAATATTTTTGACACTTGTCTTTGTGTAGAATAGTGACTTGATACGACGTTATGCTGATAGGGAAGTTATTTCTGTTCGCTTCTCCGAAAACGTGAAAGGAGCTGAATAGTGTTCAGAGCCGCGACCCCTCAACCTGCGATATGTATTCAATCATATTTTGAATGTTCATCGTACGAATCTGTCACTAATTTTGTCGTGCCTGTCACTTTGATATATAGTACTCGTGCTATCGTGTAGCGATAATGTGTGTATGTGTATAGGGTAGTTCATGTGGCACTTAAACCTATTCGTCTATCATTATCTGATTAAAAATGTTGGAACTAACTTCCCAGCCAGTTATTGAAACGAGTGTCTCGACATGCTCCATATTATTCCTCGGCATCTTACCCACAGTTTATCCGATTTTGGTGAACTGTGGTGTGTACTTTCATTCAAGCTTTGCAAGTAGTACTTCCTATAGCATAGGTTTCAGATTATCAACGATAAATAATAAGTTGACACCGACTTCAAATTTTTTCGTGTATATAATGCAAAAACAAAACAAAAAATTCCATGATAACTCCTAAAAATTATTCAATTTAAACATAATGTATATTGTATCTTGGTTTAGATTTTCCTTTAATTCCAGTGCATGAAGTTGAAACTGATTGAGCATAAGGAGAGCCAATTTACCCCATCTTAAAAAATACATATACAGTAGAAGTATGTTCCAAGATAAATTTTGTAATTTTTTCTAGAATTTTAAAAAACATCATTTGTGTTTACTTTGAAGAACACACATTTCTCGTATTACTTGGGGTGGAGATGATTCCAAAGAAAGAAGCGAATTTCCTCCATCTAAATAATAATAAAAATAATAATACATGTTAACGTTCATAAAAATTATGTGGTTTTTGAGAAAACATGGTGTATGTTTTTTTCTTAAGTGACTTAAAGAACGTATTGAAGTCGGAATAGATTCCTTCATTGCTTGAGATTAAAATTAGTCATGAGACAGAGGTCAATGTCCTAATAGTCTTGGGGCCATACATAGAATCTCTTGGAAAAATTGCGTATACGGTATTTCTCTTTTGGAATCGTTTCTAGGACTATTTATAGCTTGGTCACGTGATCCGGATAGTGTGACTTTTCTTTCATTTGTACTTCAAACTTTAACCCTTTGGAGACTGCTGTATGAGCGGAAAATGAATTTAAAAAATTTTTAAAACGATACAATGAACATAGATAGAAGTCAAATTTGTATGTTATTTTATTGTCAAGGCTTTGCCGTATACAAGCGTAGATTGTTTGCACACGAAGCTGGGGCGTAGTTACGTAAATTCTCAAATACATTCGTAGAGCTCCATTTACATTTCATTAACTGCTGCTTCTGTTGGAAAAGTCGTGTGTAGAAAATTTCTCTTCTACAACATTTTCTAAAGTGTTAATGGATTACTTCAACCTTGAGCAAAATATCTTAAAATTTCCAGAATTTTCTAAGATGCCAGACAATATCTAAGACTAAATTGACATTCATTACTTCGAAGAATGTCCAATTTTCTAAGATTAGCTCTATTTTCATGATGAATATAGTAATAATAAGTTAACAACATGATTTCGATAAAATTTTAATGACAAACTTTTCTCTTGATGCTAACAATTCGTAATGAAACCATTATATATATATATATATATATATATATATATATATATATATATATATATATATATATATATATATATATATATATATATAATACAAGTTCAACTATTACTTTCATTTAATATGCTACAATACTTTGGTATTGCAAATAGTGATTTTGGCACATTTTTTGCATTTGCGAGCTACAGGAAAATCCAGTGGAAGTATTTCTTCTACTATGGAAGACAACCAATTGCCATCTCCTTCTAAGAAACCGTATTCCGAGGGATTAAGTGGTGCATAATTCTTAAGTATGTGATACCAACGGTGACTCTGAAGATAAGATTTCTTTATGCGTAAATGTGTTGAATAAGATGGTGCGAGCGTTGAGAAATCAAGACGTTTAACCCTTGATACTCCGTCACTCTGAAGTAATTTAGTGCTGTATAGTTTGCTTTTAAGATTCTTGCAAGATATGACTCAGCTTGGTGACCCATAATGTTGGATAACTAATTCTTTCCGAAATTTTCCAAAAGGTGAGTTGATTCTTTCGCTTGTTTAACAGCAGCGTGTTTTGTTGAAAATTTACTTGTGGTGTCGCATTGAGACAAGCATGAACAGCTGGTAAAACGTTGACGAACGATTCAAGTAGAACGATGCAGTGAATAAGTTTGTGGACGGGTAAGTATCTGGTTGTTACTCCTGTGCCACATAGAATCCACATTTCAATAAGTCCTTTCTTCTTAAACTCCAGAGCATAAAAGTACACTGAACATACAAATGAATCAGCATCGGATGAAGCAAGTACAATGCGCATCACTTCTGATGTCTTTAAGGCATGATTCACATATAAAAGAAGTCTTTCATCTGCTTCTTCAAGATGTGATATTGGCTCCTTTATTTCAGTAGACTCACCATTCGAAAGGTATACACTCTTCTATCCATTGATTTCAAGTCCTTCCATATAAATATGAATAATTTGCTGGGAACAACGTTCCATAAGGTATTGTGGAAAGAACTGCAGAACATTGTGCTTGTTGTATGGAGATGCCCAAGATGCATCATGCTCTTTGGAAGAGGTGTTTTCATCCTGGAAATAGTAATTTCAATAAGATGACAAGACATTCTTCTTCTTCTCTGTGACGATTTATGCTTTCATCCACGCAAACTCCATAACAAGATTCATTCTCGCGGCTCTTTTTGATAGATGAATTATTCTTTGGAACGTGCGCTTCACTAGACCCCCTAAAGTTTGCAGTGAATTTTCACAGGCTGCTGCTACAGCTCATATCCTTTTTCTGGAAATGAAATCTTCTCAAGAAGTGTTTGAAATGCCGCCGGAAACAACAGGACTCACTTCCTCCTTTTCATGACTCTTAGTAGCCCTAATGTATTTCAACAAATATGAACTCATGAACTGGCGATGGTACATGAGGTCACTGGTGAACACACTCTCTTCGTCTGCTAATGTGCTTGTCCTTGAAAAGACATAGTCTTGAAAATATAGACATGCTGAGAGAACTTGAGTATCTCTGTCTCGTTCAAAAATTCTATACAATTTTCTGTTAGTTTTGTTTGATACCTGATCACAAATAACGCGCCGTTTCCTTATGGAAGCTCCGTCCTTCCTCCGTTTGCACAAAACTCGAGGAAATTTATCATTATTGTTGTCACTCCACTAAAACTAACATTTTTCAGTGATCCTATTCATTCTTCTCTTCGATTTGCTTTTAACACGTAAGGTCTGTAATATTCAATGAGATAATAAATCTCACTGAATGTCGCTTTATCTCAGGTCAACCTGGTGCTTCTGTGATGAAACTGAAATGTATTCTCGATCACAATCTGTCCCATAAACTTTTTTTTTTTTTTTTTTCGCTCGAGGTTGCATCTTGCTGAAAATATTGTTTTCTAGTTTTTGTTTCTTTTGACCAGAGGCACTAGATTTGTACTCTACATTTTAAAGACATGACGGTCAATTATCTGAAACAAATAAAAAACAGAGGGAAACATTACAAACAACAAATTAGCTGTAATTGAACAACACATTTGCCAAACAAATTATGAAAAAAAATCGACAGAAACCTTTCACTTATTGCTACTTCCTTTGGCCTGGAAATTTCGTTGATTAGATTGGTTCGGTAACTAATCTTCTTTGTGACGGCACAGTCCTATGCAAGTAATGACCTTCGAAACCCTTTCTTTCCTGACTAAAATCGTGTGTAAATCATAATTATACTATAATCACGATAGGATAACTACGGAAGTGGTTCTATATAGGTTAACAGTATTTTGAAATTTACGTAATGACGTCATCGCTCCCTCCCCGCGAGCCAAAAGACGAACTACCTACGCTTGTATACGGCAAAGCCTTAAGAATAAAATAACATACAAATTTGACTTCTATCTATGCTTATTGTATCGTTTAAAAAAAAAAAACTTTTAAATTCAATTTCCGCTTATACAGCCGTTTCCAAAGGGTTAAAGTTTGAAGCACAACTAAAAGAAAAGTCACACGATCCGGATCACGTGACCAAGCTATAAATAGTCCTATAAGAAACGATTCCAAAAGAGAAATACCCTATACACAACTTTTCTAACAGATCCTATGTATGGCCCCAAGACTATAACCTAAAGATAAATTCTCTCTTGTTACCCAGACCAATTGTATTTCATATAGCAGATGCGTGTTTTTATAATAATAATAATAATAATAATAATAATAATAATAATAATAATAATAATAATAATAATAATATAATAATAATAATAATAATAATAATAATAATAATAATAATAATAATAATTATTATTATTATTATTATTATTATTATTATTATTATTATTATTATTATTATTATTATTATTATTATTATTATTATTATTATTTCACCGAAGTTTTATTTATCTTTAATTTATTTTGTGTGTCTGATTTTACGTATTTTCAAGTCATGACATTAGTTTTGTTTGATCTTTTACTTTCAGAACAGTATTTTTAAATTTCTCTTATTTTTCATAGTTTCTTTCTATTGTTGCATTGGAGATTGAGCAGTGATGTATATATGCAGGGTCGGATCCAGGATTTTCTGAGGAGGGTGCACCTATAACTACCAGTACATTTGAATTGAATCGTAATTTTTTAAATGCCTTTAGGCATTTGTAGCGTGAATTAGGAAATGCTTTGGAAAAGCTAAGTGCATTTTTTCCGTGAATCCTCTTCTTTCAACTTTTTTGAAAATTGGCTTACACTATCGATTTTGCAAAACTTCCCTTTGTTTTAAGACCAAACGGAAACATGGCAGCAGAGATTTTCGGAAGTGTTGCTATTTTCATTACTAGCTTCTCACTTTAGGTAGTGTATATTAACAACGAAAGAGGGGTATACGTACACGTGCACCTTCGCATCCCTTCTAAATCCGGCCCTGTATATTTGCATGTTCCCGCCATTGGGTTTATGACGGAGGCAGTCTTGTCGCTAATGTTCACATTAAACCTATATCGTATTAATGACTTAGCTTGATTATGATAATCGCTGGTGGTGTAATACTTCATCTGGCGTAGAGATTTGCGCACATCTTAGACCGAGGATTAATATACCTTCGGACACCTCATTGTTATAGTTTTAGAAGAGATGAAATATATTCTTGCGTTCAGAAAATATTGATCATAGTTGACGGAAGTAGATAATTTGCATCATGATATTTTCGTTCTAGGGAGATGGAAGTTGCAGGCAATTTTACATACTTGTCAGGTAGTATCTAGGTGGAGTGAATATGTTTAAAAAGCGAGAAAATTTCTGGTATGTGTGTAATTCAAGTATTCTTTTTGATACTTTGTACTTTCAGGAGCTAGAAAGATCTAAGCCTTCTTGAAGCATGAAAAATGGATTCTCTTTTGAGATCCTCAGTTTCTCTGTGATTTTGATCGTGGGGAAAGAATAATCATAATTTGTATTTGTGCTTCTTCGTTCTTTTCTTTCGCTCTCTTACTTCATGTTTTTTCTCCCTTTCTTCTTTTATGGGCCATCAATAGTTTTAGTAATCTTTCGTGGTACGTTAGTTCCACATGGTGTTTCCATCATATTCTCCCCCTGAAGCCGACAGTACGAATGACTGTTAGTAAAAAAGTAATAAGTGGGGGAGAGAGAGACATTCGGAATTCACTAAAATGCTTTCAAAATGTAACAGACGTGCTGCTGCATATCATCAAATGTGTCACTGGAAATTCAAATTGAGTGAAAATATTTTTACATCTTCCTCTATAGTTTATTCAAGCTTTGCTGCATTGTGATCATTTCTTGGTGGGTCAAAGTAGTAATATACGAAGTTTATTTATCGGAGCTCATGTGGTTCGGATTCCACGTTAATCAGTAGGTCCACGTCTCGTATAGCCTCGCTGCTGAACGGGACGTTAAACTCAAAATCACTCACTCACTCACGAAGTTTATTTATTAAGTAAAGTCCAATTGTCAGTAGAAACAAAACTAGTAAAGTAGGGTCATACATTCTTGATTGTTTCCTCTGTACGCATTAAGCTATTTTTCTACATAGTTACCATGTTTATTTTAAACATTTATCAAAGCGTTCAAGTTTTTGGATGCTCACGTCGTAGACATCACCTGCCTGTGACCGAAACCAATGTTCAGCCATTGTTCTCAGTTCTTCATCAGTGTCAAACTGCTTATCGACAAGAAACTCTTCAAGTAGGGGTACAGATGATAATCGCTCGACGCAAGGCCCGGACTGTACTGTGGGTGGGCTCCCATTTAAAAAAAATCTGATTAACTCCTGAGTTTGAACAGCAGAATGAAGACGTGCATTGTCATGCAGTAACAAAAGATCAGATGACGGTACGCCACGGCGCTTATTCTGTATAGCATGTCGAAGCTTTTTCAAGGTTGCGCAGTACGCAGCTGAATTTATGGTTGTTTCTCGTGACATTAACTCGACTAACAGAACACCATTGCAATTCCAGAATACGGTAGCCATAATCTTGTGTGTAGACATTGTCTGTTTGCCTTTTACTCTGACTGAAAATGCCGTGTATCACCATTGTATTGGTTTCCGCTTCGATAGTGGAGTTATATGGGAAACCCATATTTCGTCCCCTGTGACAATGTGGTCCAACAGTTTATGTTCTGCCCCATTGTATCAGGTAAAAAGGACCAAAGCACAAGCCAGTCTTTTGTGTGTGTGTGTGTGTGTGTGTGTATGTGTGTGTGTGTGTGCATGTGTGTTTGTCAGTAAGCAGTCTGGGAACTCGTCTCGCGCACAGTTTTCGGAACTTCAAGAGCGATTGTGTACAGCACCAACCGTGAAACGTGTGGAAATTCCAATGACAACGTGGAAATCATGATGGATTTTTGCGTCAACTGCACGCACCAACTCGTCTGTGATTACAGGTCGTCCTGATTTCGGTTCATCATGAATATACCCTCCACCGTCCTTGAACGATCATACCGATTTACGAACTTTGCTGTCACTCATTGCATTCGGACCGTACACCTCACTTTATCTGGTGATGAATTTCCATTGCTGACATGTTCCTTGCTGTCAAAAATAGAATCACAGACCTTATTTCACATTTGGCAGGATGCTCAATTTGACGAAACATTTCAACTGCCCACTTTGAACTGTACACACTGACGCTACGACTGCAACTGGTGTCGCTTCATGACCAAGGCATGCTGGGAGACAGCGCGCATGCACATTTTGACAAAACCAACAAACATAGGCAATAGCTGCAGTGAAAACAAAGGTTGAAGATTGGGTACGGTCTTCGGTGGGTAATTCCTACGACGTGAGGAACGCTATAATAAATGTTTAAACAAACCTGACATCTATGTGGAAAAATAGCTTAATGTGTACAGAAGAGATAACCAAAAATATATAACACTATTTACTAGTTTTGATTCTATTGGTAATCGGTCCTTACTTTAAAGAATAGCCCTCGTACTTAGGCCGCATTCCGTGCGTACTTCATGGCTTCCATTTTCATTACATTCTATTTTTAGTGAAGCAGATTATACGATTTTCGCTGTAGAAGTAGCTATTTTATTTTGAATTTCAACAAATTGCTTTTTCTTTACTGTTTTAAGACCTCTTTCCGTGATACATTCTTCATTATTAAGATATCATACTGAAAAGACCCGTGAATTAGAGAATATTTTGTCTTTCACTGACGGTGAGTATTATTATTATTATTATTATTATTATTAATTTTAACATATCTTTTCAATACCGATACTATGAGGCGGAATCTACTGTTTAAAATCGAATCCGAACCATTATTCTTGGCTTTGTCTAAAATTTATGTGCAAACTACGTCAAATCTTGGAACGTGCACATGGGGCGTGCGCAGTAGACACTTAACCACGAAAAGACACTAATTATGCACTACTACTAATACAATGTAAACTTATTCTGCGAGTGAAGTTATACAAATACTAGTACTACTAATAATAAGTTAGCGTTATCCACTTAGATAGCACACTATGAATTAGCTAATTGGTGGGAAGGTATAGCCTCCCGGCCAACACCAATATTTCTGATGTTAACTTCATATGGTAATTATTCAGTAGGATTACTCTAAATTGGGCACTTACGATTCCCATTTACATACGCCAGGTATTTTATATTATTATCTCAAGTGAATGTGTACCGAGCAAGTTAATTTGAACGATTAAAGATCTTCTCCATATATTCGGTCATGCAAGGAGAATATAGAACTGTACTAGATATTCATAAAATTATTTCGGATTTTCACATATTTAAACATTCCCATCGGCTCATGTCACCAAATCTTACACGAATACCTAGAGATGCGGCGTATATAGGCAAAATTCGTGCCGAGGATTCTCATACATAATCAGAAGGGCTTTTGTGTCATCAGCAGCAGGAAACTAGAGGAACAGCCGGCGACGATCCAACACTCCTGGAGAATGTGTCTAGTGAGATTTAGACTTTGACAATGATCCTTGTCATACTTCAGGAATGGTGTTCGATTTTTTACCAAAAACAGCGTCTCGTTAGTACATCCTCCCCTGCTCACCGGATCTTGGTTCCGTGTAACTGAAATTGGCCTTCAGAGGGAAACGACCTGACGTCATCCAGAACATCCAGAATAACATGACGAGGGTACTCAAGTGAATTCCACAACAGGCATTCCAGATTTGGTTCTAGTGATGATAACAATGTTGAAATCAGTATGTAGATCAAGGATCTTATAGGAAAATACTTAAAGGGAAGAAATATGTATAAGTGGTAGAAAGTTGTTCCCATGAACAGTCTGTGTAGATCTCATGTTACAACAGAAAAATGTTGGCAGTGGAAGATATGAGAAATAATATCAGACATAATTCACGTAAAACTTATTACTTATATAATGTTATTTTCATTTAACTTCATCCACCAACTCATTCAATTGTAATTGTTTGTCTTAAAAATTATAAATCATTTACTTTTTTTTCGTGAAACCTATGGCCTATAAAAATAGCAGGTGTTAGGCAATTCAGGCATACCAAGCATAGCCTTTCTAAATGATTTGTTTTGGCGAAGAATGCAGCAGCCTGTTTTGTCGCACGTGAAAGAGGACGAAAAGGGGTTTTGCCAGAAGAGAAGAATGTCTCTCTTTTCTCTGTGATGGTGTTATTTCTGGAATGTGAAGCCGATGTGACATACAGCGAGGATCAAAGCTATGTCCTTGGGCAGTACCAGCTGTGGATATTGACGTTCCCAACTTGTATTCCATTATCGCATTATGACGACAGAAGAATAAAAGAAAATATCTGGCCATAATATTAGAAAAAAAGAAAAGATATTACTGCAAACTGCGGATTCCGTATCTTTTTCCTTTCGTTCCCTTTTCCTCCTTTTTATCTTCATTCTTTTAGCCCAGTTTGTAGCTCCACAGTGTGTCTGCTTTATACATTCTTCAGATGCAGAACTACGAAATTTAACTGAAGAGTTGCATACAAGCATCTTGAATGCGTTTTAAGATTGGGATAGCAGATTGAAAATTTACATACCATACAAAATGTGCTTCAAATAGCCAAAAACAGTGGCGGATCTAACCCGGGGCCAGGGGGGCCTAGGCCCCCAGTTTTCAGAGTGACAAAAGTAATTTAAGCTAGTATTTATATGTTTTTGAAACTTTATAGTAAACTCATGATATCCTTATCATAGTCTGGGGTCTGGTAGATCCCTAGTTTTTACCTTCTAAATCCGCTACTGGCAAAAAAGGATCATTACTTTTTGTTTTTGTCAAAAGAACTCATTCTTTTACATTGGCATAGATAAGTGAGGCAAAGAGACAAATTTAAGCACCATACATTTGTTATTGTTATACTCTCCTTATTTCGTTGATTTTGAAAATTCTTTTTGTGTACTTTCCCTAACGTGGGGTAACGTCTTATGAATTGGTCGTCAGTCTTAGCATACTGTTCCCACCAGAAAGCATGCTATCCAAGAATTTCGTGTAAATCTGAAAATTGGAAGCATTAATTTTACGTCCCACGATTATGCCAGCTAGGCTAAAGGAGACGGTGATGATGAGAAATGAATGAAATGGTGGAATGGAGAAAGTGGGAAGAACCCGAGAAAACCCAAACACACGGTGTTTGTCACTACAAAGTTCATTTAGTGCGATCTGGGATCGAACCAATGACCCCATGCACCAGAGGTGAACGCTCTTCCACTGAGCCACCACGGTTCGTGTAAACCTGGAATGGTTTTTCTCGATTATTCTGATATATGAAATTAGTGCCACCGCGAGAAACGTAATCAAGTTATTGCTTTTAATAAGGACTTGAACTAGTGCTGAAATGTTATAATGTGCCAAATGGATCTGATCCACATATTGTTGTGAGCTATAAATACCCAGTTTACCCAGTTTACATACGTAGAAAAATAAAGATCACGTGTGTTTGTAGACTATTTGAATACTATATATAATTTAATTTCAATTTTGCATACCATTAAATATCTTTATTATTTAGATCTATGTTTTAGTGTCTTTTTTTTTTAATATACATACCTCTTTGCCTGTCCATTTGAATTAGTCCCAGAAGCGACAGTCCTATTAGCGACAGGAACTGTTATCTGTCCTATGAGCGACCGATTCATTTACATTGAGATGATGGAAGATGATATGATTCCATGTCGTAAAATATGTTTGCTTGTGGCGTTATTAGCGCCCGAACAACCTTGGTATGAAATATGTAAGTGCCAGTGATACTGTTCGCCAAATATATTTTTCTTCTACTGTGATTGCAAGTAAAACTTATTTTAATTTTGAGGTAGATTTGACATAAAACATATCACGTAACTTAACGAGACAACAGGGATATTTCCATGAAAAATATATTCCTAGTATGTAATTATTGAAAATCCAGTTGTAATATCCCTTTTCGTCAAAAGCTCTGTTTTCTGTACTTAATTTGATTCAAATCTAATTACTAACTAAGCACAGTAATATTTTATTTTGAAAAACTTAAACGTGTGACAGTTTCGCCAACTATCTATTTTTTAGACTTCCTAAGACTATGAATAAAATGAAAAAAGAAATGTCAATGATAAAAGACAGCTTTTGAGATCCCTTACATCTGATTGGCTATTATCAACCAATCCCACCAATTACAATGCAGTTCACTCTAAATAATCCAAAAGGTAAACAGACTCTTTAAACTACCTTCTCCCCTATTGTAAGCTACTAAAACATAATCTAATTGCTTAATTTGCCTTCCTCCCTTGTTTTGACTTATACATAAAAGCTTGTCGTATAGCAATCTGAAATAATCCCTTATATACGAACTGTTAAGTCCTGCGAGAGATTTGTAATTTGTGTAATAATTTCTTCGAATACGCCGTGTTTTAAAAACGATTTCTTTGATATTCTCAAATGGTGAACACCTTATTTCCATGGGCGCCCGATGGGAAGGCAGGGGTCGCCCCCTGGCTCACAAAAATGTATACGTAATATAGCAAACCACGTATATTAAATACCAGATATACCAGATGTGATACAGTAACCATGGAGATGCCCCTCCCTAGAAAATTTTCTTCGGGCGCCCCTACCTCTTTCTGATTTCTTTCGTATGCCATAAACATATTCAATCTAAACTTACGCTTCGTATCATTTTAACATGAAATTTTTAATTATATTAGAATCATAGACAAAGGCGGAGCTACTCTAAATATTTAGTTAGTTTTCCCTTTGATAGGGTCAATGTATTGATAGAAATTAATTCAAAAATATAATATTAGGAAAAACGTATAAAAGATTGTTAATGTAATGAGAGCATTCTCACGTATTAAATTCAGGTAGAGCGAAATTTTTCATAGTACATTTCGTTAGGTTCTAAATCACATTAGCATAAAACAAGTTAAGGAAGAGAGAACCTTATCTTCTTCCATTATCTTAGTATGAACGAATCGGTGACTCATAGGGCAGTTAACAGATCGAATCGGTCGCTCATAGGACAGTTAACAGTTCCTGTCGCTAATAGGACTGTCGCAAGTGCTTCTTTTCTGTGCGTGTGTGTTTAACAACCATTCTGTATTCATTACAGTAATTTTATCATGTTTGTTCCTGTCTTGAATTTTACAATCAAACGAAATACACCAGATGAAAAATTCGATCAATTATGAAATTCCAAACTGTGCTAGACATCAGTGTTGGACAAATTTCAGTTGAATTAACAATCTCAAAGTTTAATTTGTTATTTGCAATTTAATTTATTTCGGAATTTGATTTTAATAATCACTTGATTGTTTAAAAAATCAAATGATTTAAATCTTGATTAGAATATTTTTTTAACTATAAATTGGAACATATTTGACATCTTTTTACAGACTGATAAACAGCAAATTTTGAACAGTTAGTTATAAAAGAAAAACTTCTTCTAATAATTTTCCAGGAGGTAATGTACCTAAAATGGAAGCCACATTTCCTCGTTGAACTGCTATGCTGATACGTTGTATCAGAAAAGTAGTAGCCCGCTTGTCACCAGTAAGGTGTGTTATACGTTGGCCTACTTCTTTGATGAAATTGAGCCCTTCGAGACCCCAAATGCCGCTCGATTCAATGGCTACGGGCACGAACATGTATCTATTGAGCAGCTCTTTATATTTTCTTCTTTTCTCGCATTCTCTGCGGGCTGCAATAGCCCCTTCTCGAGATGAAGAAAGAGTCAAATTAGATGACGCGAAAGTGTCAGAGCAGGTGAAATCCCAGAGAAGAATCCTTCCCCTCTTCCATGGTACCAGCGTCATGCCATCTGGTCTTTTGCCATCAGATCTGTTACACCCCACAGGTTCACGGACAGATGGAACTTCCGCCGATGTGAGTGCTCTCCAGATAATGTCATTCACGTTCGAATGCCTCACATGTCTTCCGGAGCTACTTATACAAGACAGACCGTGTAGACCATTCTGCTTGACTGATGCACCACATTTAGAGCAGTTGTGTGATTCACAGATGTCTACTCCTAGGCGAAGTGCAACTGCAATACGAAAACTTTCGTTTGGAAGGTGCAGTCCTAGGGTGTGTGAAGGTAATGCCTGTAGCCAAGCACCTGAAATTGCTGATGAGGAGGCGAGAAGTCTAGCCTTATCCTCTTGACTGTCTGCTTCTTGTAATAACACTGATTGATGTAATTTGATGATTGGCTTGTCCCAAATTGATTGCGAACTTCTGCCCGTTATTTCAGGAGGGCTTAAACCAACTAGGTTAGACCAGTCAGATATGCAGTCTTGGACGTCAAATTCTATGTGAGGCTCATTCAGTTGGTTGAGGAGTATCTCAATGGTATGCCGGGAGCCATAGAACGACGCTAAAAATGAAGGATACGCCAAATCGACAGCCCGACGAATACCAAGACCTCCAGAATCAACTGGAAGGGAGGCCTGTATCCATGCGTTGCTATTTAGGTTACAGTTGAGTAACGATTCCAGTCCACATTTCAGAACGGTGTCAAACTTCTCTAGTAAATCGACTTCCCGCCAAGAAGTAGAACAGCGTAAAAAATAGATTATTCTTGGTATGGAGAACGACGCACGAAGGAGATAAAAAGCTGAATGTGCTGAGACTAGGGCCAGACGTGACAAGAAAAAATCTAACTTTTTAGTTTTCTCCTCTGAGTAGTAATTTGCAATTAACATTTGAAATCAGTAATTGTTAATTGCAGCTGATCATTAATCAATGAGAATCAATTGCAATGAATCATTCAACTGAAATTAATTGCTGTTGAAAGTAATTATAATTCAGTCATTCAATTTCAATTGAATACAATTTGCAATTAATTGAATTGAAATTAATTTTCATAGCAATTACTGTACTTTCAATTGATAGATTCACTGCAATTGATTTTCATTGATTAAAACCTACCACAATAGTTGTGTCTATAATATTACCAGTACATCGTACAATCGTTTCCATATAACAACATAACATAACACCCAACCTTTAAATGAAAGAAGTACGGCGAGGGTGGGGCTTGGAAAAAACAAAATAGCAGACAATAATTAAAAGAATTATGCTACCTCTTGTTTGCGAGAGAAAAAGCGGAAAATGGTAATTATGGGTGGGGAGTGCCTTTTTGAGATTATTGAGTACGAATCAGGCGGCAAAAAAAGTAGTAATAAAAATTAAACCAAAAATTATTGTAATAGTACGAGTATTGACAACGCTTCACATACTTAAGAGAGTAACGGTTGCAACGGTATATGCCTTAAGTAACATGTCACATTTCAGGAACATATAATTGGCAATTGCTAGTGTTGTTTCATTCATTTTTACGGAAACATACAAGAGATGTTGTGAATTTTTAGCTTTATGTTCTCTACGTATATGTTATATCAGTTTGCCACTTACTGCCACCTCATCTCTCTTATAGTATGTTATTTATTCAAATTACATGTTATTAAATTTTATTGCCGACTCTAAATCCTTTTCTCTTTCCACAATAAAAAATTCATTTGCACGTAAAAAAAATCGTCTTATTGTTCGGTATTGGTGTCAGACTTCCATATGAGGTACACTTCAAGAAGTAATTATTTTCGGTCGCAAAATATGTTTGACAACATTGCACTCACTCAAGGGTAAGTACACTCAGAAGTTACTACAAGATAGGTGACGTATTGGTTGTTGCTGTATTTGCTTTCCAACTATAAAATACCTAGGTGCAATGAGCTATGCTTTCTGTATCCCTTCCTCTCTGCTTCTGTCTATATTTGCATTAATGGTATTTTCCATGTTTTGCACCGGATTTGTTATTTTGTACTATCAAAGACTTACCTTTATAAAATTGTTATAAAGTATGTTAACACGAAAAAAATACGAGGGTCGTTCAAGTCAATCCGGGGCTTTCCTTTAAAACAAATAGAACAAATTTCAAATTGTGAAAAGTGGATTTATTTTTCCACATAACCTCCAGCTACAGTTATACGCTTATCCTAGCGTTTATCCAGGATTAGCTGCTCCACACACTGAATGTTTTCAGAAATGACTACCGTGGGCTGTGATGATCCACCACGACCGGGATCGTCA
This sequence comes from Thermobia domestica, assembly GCF_964235325.1. NCBI lineage: Eukaryota > Metazoa > Arthropoda > Insecta > Zygentoma > Lepismatidae > Thermobia > Thermobia domestica. The sequence goes on along the minus strand of NC_137463.1, from coordinate 186,989,722 downwards.
GTAATAGAGATACGGCCATCTTTGAAGCGCTTACACCATTCAGATATCTTACTGCGTCTGAGTGTCTCAACACCGTATTGAACCTGAAGTCTTCTGTAAATTTCAGCAGGTTTTATCGTTCACTAAAAACTTCACCATAACACGCTGTTCCACGTAGACGTTCACGCTGTTGTCCGCCATCTTGAATAACGGTCTATCCAGAAGCACGGGAAATGAGCTCCGTCTACCAGTAACAGGACACAGGTGCCAGTTTCTACTGCATACAAAACCTCCAGCCTAGGCATTCATTTAAATCTGGAAAGAAAAAAGTCCCGGATTGAGTTGAACGACCCTCTTATGTCTCGTTACAAATGATCTATTTTTGCTTGAATGATTAAAGAGAGAGGATGCTTTCGAGTTTCGTAATCTTATAACTGGATGCGATCCTCGTTGGTAATTTTGATTTGGTTTCCTGTGAATTTTCTATCTTTCTGATTTATATAAGGCGAATAATGCGATTAACCATTTAAGTTAAAGTTAAGCAATTAACCATTAGTTCTGGTATGATTAGAAATACAGTGAAAAACGCGGTGAGGTTATTGCGCTGGCCACAATTAAATCCATCTGGTCGGCCTACAAATCCAGTATGAACTGCGTTGGAGTAAAAGTGGTGACAATAAATCACTCAACGAAAAACGATCTGGTAGGCCTACAAAATCCAGTTACAATCACTTTGGGAGCAATGTACTGACAATACATTACGGGCGTCGTTAGCGGGGGGGGGGAGGATAGTGAGGGACGCGTCTCCCCATATTTCAGTCAAATATTTTTAATGAAACTGTACTACTCTGTATATATAACTTTTATTGCAAAGAGGATTTTGATTTTGATTCATCCAATCCTCCCCCTAAATTTAAAAAGCTAACGACTCCAGTGCATACATCACTTAACTAAATATATGTGGTAGGCCTAGAAACCACACTAATAATCACGTTGAGGTAGATGTGATCACTCAACTAGAGTCTTTTTGGTAGGTCCAGTAACAATCAGGTTGGAGTCAATGTGGTGACCACATAACGAATCTTACAGCCGTTTGGTAGTTCTGAGCTGCAATGTCAGAGATGATTATTATTATTATTATTATTATTATTATTATTATTATTATTATTATTATTATTATTATTATTATTATTATTATTATTATTATTATTGTTATTATTAAATTAAGTTTAGCGTGATAGCTTTAAGAATGTGATGCTGAAAAAAATCTAAACTTCAAATCAATGAATCTATCAGTGACCTCCTACAGGGATGCGAATCTGGTTGCATGCGCACAGACAGCATTGACTGGACCTGGCCACGACGTGCACTTTTCGTGTTAGTTTCGTTTGGGATACTGGCCACTGACATTGCGAAATGAAGTGAATTTATTATTCGGCGAATATTAATCATTGACATTTTCCTTACAAACATTTAGTAGTGCCTCTTGAAGGAAGCCGCATCTGTAAAAATTTAATTTTCATCGGTGCAAACTAAGGGAAGAAAGTTTCATACAGGTTTAGCAAGCTGTGTACAAGAATGAGCAGATTGGGCAAGCTTTCTTGGTTTTGCTTGTAGCGATAAAATCTTTTACCGATGTGGTTTCCCTCAAGAGCCGCCACTGAATATGGTTAACAAAAATATCCATTTCTCCTTAGGCCTTATTAGCATTACATTTCTGCGTGCGTAGCTCTTTATGTAATCTTTTCAGAGAAAGAGAATGCATTCAAATATGCTCAAAAGAAAACTACTAGCTACAACTAGCTAATTGCATAACGATTGTGTGCACTTTTGTGCCTTAAAACACTCCTCATTTCTTATAATTCTGTTTGCGTTCTGAGCTTGTGTGCTGAGCAAGAGGAGGAGGAGAGAATAGGAAAGAAACGATGTTGCCAGTAGTAGAGTTACTAATTCTGAGCATATATTCTTAAATCCTACGGATAATTATAAATTCAGCTAATGTGCAATAAATATAACAAATTGACGAATTTTAATGAACAATATTCAATAATTCTAGATCATTTATAACTATAACTTGCACCGCACGCCATATAGAGGGAATATTTCAACCATTCAGAAGGAACTTGGATGCAAAATTAAATTACTCTAGAAATGTATGAATTTCGATTTGTTGTCTCTGTTTTGCCAATTACTGTTTTGGTCGCCAGTCGCTGTTGTAGCAGTCAATGTTCTGTTCTAAATCGTGTGCATGACAGACAGTGGCTCCCGAGCGGAATTGAACCATAAAGATTCTACATGTTATGTAACGGTTACCCTTTCCGACATTCTTCCCAGAGGGAGTTGGTCGTTATCCACAAGTGTGTATAAATATCTTAATTGCAAAATAAAATTGAAATCAATTGCAATTCATTTACAGATCAGCTACTTTCATACATAAGCAGACCTCTGTCGGAAGTGTTACAGAACGGCTATGTCTGCCCATCTGACGACAGGTCATATTCCAGAGTTTCATTTCTGAAATGGAACAGTTGAAAGCAGTTTTGAAGAATTTCTTCGGAGTAAACATCACGAATTATTATTATTTGTATTATTCAAGAACTTTTCTAAATATTTTCTGTTTTCCTTCCGTCGGAATAAAAGGTTATATTTGGTTCGTAGTGGATCTCGATGCAAACTGGAGTTTCAGATCCAGTTAAAAAAAGAAAGAAAAAAAGAAAAGAAAAGAAAAACAAAAAATTTTTCAGTTCAACATCCCATGATTGTGGTCTTTAGGCTAAGGGAGATGGGTGGTTAAGGCAACTTAATGATGATGAAAGAATCAGTGAAATGAGAATTGGGAGGAAACTAGAATACCCAGAGAAAACCTGTTGTCCACCACAAACTTATTTGGTCAAGAATAGAATCGGGGAACCCGCGCACCAGAAGCAAGCGCTCTTGAACTGAGCCATCGTGCCTCCCCCGTCAGACTAATTTGAAATGTAATTCAAAAATATTTCTGAGTAGGGATGCGCACGAGTCGAGTCGAGATTTAAGCATATCTCGACTCGAAAATATGTTTCTGTATTGACTCGACACGAATTCGAGACGAGACGTCTCGAAATTCGAGTCGAGACAAAATATACGACATACGCACACATCAGCCATAACATTATGACTACCTACCTAATTGTCAATATGTCCACCTTTGGCACGGATAACAACGGCGACACGTCTTGGCATGGACGCAATGATCCTTTGTAGGTTGCTGGAGAGAGTTGGCACCACATGTGTACACACAGGTCACCTAATTTTCGGAAATTCCGGGGAGAGGGGCGATGCACTCTGACTTCACGTTCAACCACATCCCAGATGTGTTCGATTGGGTTCAGATCCGGTGAGTTGGGGGCCCAGCACATCAGTGGAAACTCGCCCCTGTGTTCCTAGGTACCTATCTGTACTAGTTCTTGGCATCCAAGCAGTCCAGATATTGTCATGTACTATGCAAAATAGTCTCTTATCATAATATGTAACTCGTGATATGCTGCAACACATTAAAGCCTCAAAATAGTTGGGGAAGCGAATAATCCAGAAGTTATGTGGCCCTATTGCGTTCATGAGAACGAAAACACAATAATTATAACTATGCTAAATTACTATAAACTGCCAACTGCTCATTCAAAGAATTTATGAAGTTCATTTTTCACAATAGTTTTATCCAAACTAGATATAGGCTACGGATAATAGTTTTATACAAACTAGATAATCTATTATTATTATTATTATTATTATTATTATTATTATTATTATTATTATTATTATTATTATTATTATTATATTTGAAATACAATCAAATATCACGACATTAATTATTAGTTTTAATTAACTGAATGGAGTTGAAAATTAAATGTTGATCTTGAAAGATTAACTATTAAGTTCGTGCGTTCTGTACCTTTTTAAAGTAATAAATGCTGGAATTGGTTTCAAAGCTGTTTTTTAATGAATACTTTTATTAAAATAATATTAAAAATTATAGAAAGAGTGTCGAGAGATTCGAGTCGAGTTGATATTTTTACGAGCAGTTCGAATCGACTCGTGTCTCGACTCGAAAATTCGAGTCGAGAAATACGTTTGTGTCGACTCGTCTCGAATTTTACAAAGTGTGTCTTGATTCGAATCTCGACTTGAATTCGAGTCGAGATTCGAGACATGTCTCGACTCGTGCTCATCCCTATTTTGGAGCTTTAGCCGAGAATGGAACTTAGAGACTCTGTCTTCCGCTGACACTATAGAAAGCGAAAATCGGAAGAAGCGCACAGCTGGAAGTGGCTGAAGTCACTGTGAGCTTACAGAAAATCAACAGAATTCAAATAAGGTAGTTCCGTAACGTAAGTAAATTAAAGCTGGACTAAGGGAAACCGCAGACACTTTCAGGGATATTTAATCACCATAGAGTCATACATATTGTGCTCCAAATGGGACCAGACATGTTGATGGTGTATATTATTTTATAAGTAGTAGTAGAAAATGGACATTGAGGTGCAAAATTATGACAGAAGAACAATAGAAGGAAATGCAGAGGTCTTATTAAACGCTTGTTAGGACATGGGTTTAAGATGTAAATGCAGGAAAAAATAAATAAATACATGGATCGTAATACTGCAGATTATGGATGTGTCAAAATATCAACTAAACTTTCGACAATGTGGATACTTTCAAATCAGGGGCGTCATTTAGGGGGGACAGGGAGGGGCATTTGCTCCCCCCTGAGTTTGAGATGTATATAGATTTTATCAATAGAATAGTAGTAAATCAGTGAAAAACACGAAATTTTACTTATATCAAGGGGTCTTGCCCCCTCCCCAAGTAAAATCTGAAATGACGCTCCTGTTTCAAATATTTAGGATCACTATTAAGAGACCAAAATCATATTCATGAAGAAATTAAATGTCGAGTAAAAGCAAGGAATTAATGTTATTATTCAGTTCAGAATTGTTTGTCTTCGCGAATTCTATCGAGAAATGTGAAGCTTAAAGTAAGATATATAATATAAAACGATAATCACACCTGTTGTGCTGTATGGTCACGAAACATGGTCGCTTACCGTGAGGGAAGAGCGCAGACTGAAAATAGTTGACAATAAGATCCTGAGGTGAATATTCAGAATGGGAATGGTGGAAACTTCATAAAGAGGAACTACATAATTTATACCATTTACCAAACATTGTTAGGTCCATCAGGTCTAGGTGGCTCAGGTGAGCAGGTTATATAGCCAGAACGGAAGAAAGTAGGAACGTTTTCAAAGTTTTAACTGGAAATCCAGTCGGAAAACGATCATTAGGAAGACCTAGGCTCAGATGGGACAACAATATTAAAACGGATCTCGCAGAAATAGGAATACAAAGTAGAAACTGGATCCAGTTGGCTAAGGACAGAAGTCAATGGAGAACTTTTGTGGACGCAGCAATGAACCTCCGAGTTAAATAGAACGTAGAGCTAGTTTGTTGAATTGAGTTGCCACCAGGGCCGGATCCAGGATTTTCTGAGGGAGGTGCACCAAATAACTGCCAGTACATTTGAATTAAATTTGATGTTTTAAAATGCCTTTAGGCATCTGTGGTGTGAATGAGGAATTGCCCTGGAAATGCTAACTGTTTGCTCTCGATGAATCCTTTTCGTTCAACCTTCAGAAAATTGACTGAAACTATTGATTTCGCAAAACTCACTGCTAGCTTCTCACTTTAGGTAGTGTATATTTACAACGAAGGGGGGTGCACGTGCACCTTTGCACCCCTCCCTAAATCCGGCCCTGGTTGCCACCTCTTTGAACTTCAAATTAATAATTAAGTTTGGCTGATTATTCCCTAGTTGTATCTTTGTTACTATTATTATCGTTATTTTTTTAAAAGGAATGATCAATTTATTCAAGAAGATAAGCCCAACGAAGTACTGAAAACATTATATTGAAATACAGCAATATTTAGATATTTGTTAATTAATGCATTAATGATTTGATGCAATAAGTGGGAAAAGGATGTTTGCACATGAAGGAAGGACTTGTGAAGAGTATGTACTGTACATTAAACGAAAAGTGGTGTAATAAATGAGGCTTAGAGTCGGACATCAAACCGCACGGGACCTCGAATTCATACATACTCTGTGCAACAATTCATACATATTCTATGTATGCAACGGGAAGATAAAGAATAATAAAATAAAGAGAAACAAGTACACATAAATCGAAATGCCATCAAGAACTAAAAACATGCATTAACACTAAATGCATGCAGAGACAACATACATATAAAGAGTGAGAAGGGGACAAGCATAAACATACATGAGATCCTGAATGAATTACGAGCCTCGATGCGTTTGTGCAGTATGTTAAAAAAAAAAAAAAATTGGAACACTTTTTTTTTTTTAATTCTGTGGGACTGTGCTCTGTAATATGTTGGGGAATATATGAGCATATGTGAGTTGGCGATGAAATCCCTCTTGAGTACTACATGTATAGCAGCCTGTCAGCCTATTCATTCTGAATCACTTGATCACTGGACTGATTACATAGACTCTATAGATGAAAAGGCCACTCTCTTGTTTATATTCTCATCTATCCTTTTCATATGTTGGTAGTTATATTACAGAATTACACATACTTTTTTTTTTTTTTTTTTTTTTTTTTGCAGCTCATGTTACGCGTTTTGGTCATTAATGAAAGAACCCAAAGCATTCTGTGTGTATGTTTCCTCTCATTTTTTTCATATGTGTACGGTTTTTTAATGCTATGAAAATCACTAAAAATTTCGTTGATAATTACTGCTTTTAAAAAAATTGTATGATTTCTTTTTTCTTCTTCTTTTTTTGTATCAAATACATCAAAATTTGGTAAGAATTTCGACGGGAAAATGACTTTCCAATTGAAATTTTCTGCTTCAAATTTTAGAAAATTTTGATTCAATTTCTGTTACAATATTTTTTCAAAATTTTGTTTATGTTCAGTTCCAACGTCTCTTTTTGAGTACTGTAACTTCAGTTTGACGTGGTATTCGAACCAAATATATCACCAGAAACTAATTGCACAATAAGTCCAACGTTAAAATGGAGTGAATTTTCTCTGCTTTCCTATTACATTAATTCTAGTGAACTTTTATAACGAAAAGTGGCTAACCCCTATACATCGAAGCGTGACGTAAATTTCAGTGGTCATATTTTGAAGGTGTTTTCGTAGCTACATAGGTTGTTTCCGATAGGTAGTAACTAAAGTGAAAATGCCTTACCTTATGAAAGGTAGTGTCCACCATTGGCGATGTTCTATGTAATAGCCGTGAGTCCAGGCTATTACACCGCAGCAGTTTCCATTGGAGCAAGCTTGCGAAGTACAGTCATGTCGGGATTAGTCAGTCATCTTGCCAGTCTTTACAGAGACCGTCCACAGTGCAAGGTCATGTCGTTCAAAGACCCTTTTCCACAATCCAATGATACATTAGTCTGTTAGGAAAGTGTCGTGTGACTTAAAAGGAATGTCGCTGCAGGAATGAAATATTGCTCGTTCCATATCCACCAACAGTTGACTGGTGGAAGCAGATGTGTGACTTGACATCTTATTCTGATACATGCATAATTGATGAGAATCTGCACCATAACCTAGGAATTTTGTGTGAAACAGTGAAGTCAAAACTATTTTCTAATAATAGGCCAATGTTGTCTTTCACATTTTTAGCTACGCGATGAATAGTCAACGTGCCACTGTAACTGAATCCTGCAATTATTATGAAAACATTGGGGAAACTTTACACTGATGCGCGTTTTCTGATATCATTGTTCGAAACGTTTGTGTGTGTGTGTGTCTGTCTGTCTCTGTCTGTGTAGTAATATATTGCCTGGACTTTGTTGCAGGACTGAGCTATATATATATATACTGCCGGTATTTACAATTTAAAAACTGAAATTTGAAATGAAAATGAAATGCAGTCTTCGAGTTTTACGTCCCATGCTTATTCCGGCTAGGCTAAAAGAGACGGTGATGATGAGAAAGGAATGAAGTAAGTGGGAGGAAACGGGAGAACCCCGAGGAAACTCACGCACACGTTGTTTGTCCACCACAAAGTTAACCTGACGGGAGTCGGGATCAAACCCAGAACCCTGTGCACCAGAGGTGAGCGCTCTACCACTGAGTCACCGTGGCCCAAAACTGAAGTTTGAGTATTATTGATATTGAGCACTTAAGAGCTTCGAGTATTTCTTATGATAACATATAAAGTAAAAATTTTTACTGCGAAGAAACCACGCAGGTGAAATATTTAAAGACAGTTATTACTAGGGCCCGGGACTTTATGTCCTATAAAACTGTAAAATATGTATGTAAATATCTCATAAAAACTTGAAAACAATGTCACCTAATTTAAAAAAAAAAAAAGTCAAAAAATGTTATCTCCCCAAAACAGAAAAAAAAAATATTAGAATATGATACTTAATTTACAAACTCATTTTTAGGGGCATTTTGTGGTTTCATTTTTCGGTATTTTTAAAAATGTTTTATTTGAACTTAGTTGACAGGTACAAAACAAACATTTTCCAGTTGTATTTCTAAACAGATTTTTTTAAAGGAAAGTTCTATCGTATTTTTTAATGTTTTATTTTACTTATCTTACAGTTACAAAAGGAACATTTTTCAATAAAACAATTACAGAAGGTTTTTCGTGTTATTTTGAACAGTTTGTAACGAACCTCTAGAACTACTTGTGATTTCAGTTTTTTTTTTTTTTTTTTTTTTTTTTAGTTGAACACACACAAATGGAGAGAATGTATATATTTCAATGTCATACTATGATATACACTTGAAAATAAAAAATAAAGATCGGACAAATCAATAGGCAAAAGTAATTTTATGCATTGCATTGTGACACGAAGACCTTCTTCAGGTTCTCTTCTGTTAAATTTCGTCTATCTACAAGCAGCGACTTGTAGCGTGAGAATACAAGCACGAAGTCAAAGGAGCAAACCTCGAACATACTGTATCTGAAGGTCATTTTTGAGAGTTAATTCTCCGTCACCATTCAGAACATCGAGGATGTTCGTGAAAGTGCCATATCCATGATTTTTATTGTTCGGGATGGCAGTGAACTTGTCTTTCACCAGATCTGTTATTGGTCCCTTTGCTGTTGACAACTTTGTTCTAACATGTTCTACGGTTTCAAGATAGTCTTGCACACTGAGACTATTTGTCTCTCGCGGGGTCGAAAGTCCGCAGTTTGGTGTTTTGGAGCCGAAATATATAACAGCAAAATAACGAATTTCGCACAGAAGTATAAGTGAACATTTCTCTATATTTTGAAGGTGCTAGAAAGCCTACTAATTTATTACTTAATAAAATACACCAATTTAAAAAAGAATGGACAAATTCGACTTTTGCCCCAGTATAGGGGCAGAAGTCCTATCGCAATGGGGCAAAAGTCCGCTGAAATACACAAAGTAGGAAATCGACATACAGGCATTTTTATTGAATTATTTTGTTTTCTACAAGAATCTTAACATAAACAAAGAGCATACGAAGCATGAAGTGATTCTTCGTATTAACAAAAAAGTTAGACTAAGCAAAAAGATAAGTTTATCTCACTTGAGAAATACTCAATAAACATACAAAGTATGAAGTTATTCTGCGTATTGATAAAGTTAAACTAGGAAAAAAAGAAATTATGCCACTTATTTACAAATACCACGAGAACACACAAAGCATCGATTTTTTCCGCTTGTATTGAAAAGTTACACTAAAAGAAGAAATTTGGCTATCCCAGTTATTTATTAAAAAAAAAAAAAAAAACTCGAAGCATGAAGTTTTTGTTCGTGTTAAGTTAAACTAAAAGAAAAAAATAAGTCTTCCTTACTTAAGAAAAGCCCAATAGACACACAACGCATAAAACTTTTCTTTTCATCAACAAAGTTAGAGTAAAATAAGAAATTATCCCACTTATTAAGAAAAGCACATAAACTTATGAAGTGAAATAATTACAAAACCAGGCTTGGGTCTAGGCATTTGTCACATACGAACTGGCCTCCTTCATAAGCTGTGCAATCATGATGCCACCATTCTTCGCACGAATTACACATTATTCAGTTCTCATCCGGTGGATCGACATATTTGCCTTTACACAATAGACATACATATTCCACTACTTTTGAAATTGAACTTTCAGCGGATACAAACAATTTCTTCCGTGAGGCTGACTTCTTAGGACCCTTCTTCTCTTTTTCTTCTTGAACAGTAGCTCTTTTCGTAGTGTTTCTAATAGCAAAGGACAAAGCTCAGCACCGATGAATCAAATAACTCCAAGAGCACTTTTCACACCTCAACAGATGGTTTCAGCAATACAAACAGGTATGTGTTAGCACTACTGACTATTAATCCTAGGCTCTGTTTACACCGCTGAAATGTGGGTAGTGCCCTTGGTGCCATCGGTGGACTAATCAGAGTTGAGTGTGGCTTGTCCAAATTCAAAGATCAAACTCCACACAGGCCTACATAGCTTTAGTTAAGCTAAAGAAAGCCTGCGTAGCAAACGAATTTAAATAGGTCTACTGTGAGAAACTGGAATTTAAATTTAAGAATAAAATTTTTACAAATTTGAGAGCTTGGCTAAAAGTCCGCGTTCGGATTCTTGCCCCACAAAAAAATCGGACTTTCGCCCCATTCGCACTTGTTTTAATTACAATGAAATGCTGACGTAATAACTAATGCTGAGAAAAGGGAAGATAGTGTATATTGTTATCAAGAAGTATTTTTATATAAAACAGAAATAAAATAAGTCGTGACTTCTCCCACGGACTGTAGTACTATTCCCCATAAAACAAAATATTACTTCAAACTAAGACAAAATGTAATTTACATCATTGCATTAACAAATTTCACCGCACACATGTACTAACATGGACAGTACACCGCCTGTTCGTGGACTGTATTATTTTGAACACAAAGTTTGTTGTACAATATACTATTTATTATATTGTAAACACACAACTAAATACAATAATTGCTATACATAAGCAACTACACACTATGCAGTCACACACGCCACGTTGACACTTATAAAGCACTATCAATCGTCCAGCGTTACCAGATACAAAACAAAAGAATAATGAAATGCGGCCGAACATACCGCCCACCTTGAAATATCATTTCAACAGTACATATTATTCTACACATTACTCTACAATACACATTCTACATATTATTCTTCATTAAATGGAAGAGGAGAAATTTTTACAATTGGTCGTTTGAAGACACCTTTGCTAGTTTTAATAGTAACAGTTCTAACAATATTATCTACACCAGGATGAACAGCAACTACTCTTGCTAAATTCCAATGTTGAGGAGATGTCTTATCTTCCTTCACTAACACTAAATCATTGACCTTGATATTAGCATGTTTACACCACCATTTTGGCCTTTGTTGCAGCCGAGACAAATATTCTGTTTCAAAAATGTTGGACCAATCTTTGAGTTAATTGCCAGCGTGACAAATGATTGATTTTTAATTCACACAAATTTGGTTCAGGTATTGCTACTAATGCATCGTGAATTAAAAAATGACCAGGAGTTAATACCTGATAGTCATTAGGATCAGAAGATAGAGCAGTTAATGGTCTAGAATTTAAACAGGCTTCAATCTGACACAAAACTGTATACATTTCTTCAAATGTGAGTACAGTGTTACCAACTACACGTCTCAAGTGGTACTTGACAGACTTTACACCAGCTTCCCATATGCCTCCAAAGTGAGGTGAGGATGGTGGATTAAAATGCCAATTTATAGATTGCATACTGAGGTAATTACATACAGACTCTTTTGAATCACCATTCGTTACAAGTTTTAGTAAGGATTTTAATTCTCTGTTTGCACCTATGAAATTTGAACCACAATCACTGTAAATGTCAGTAGGTTTTCCCCTTCTAGCTATAAAACGTTTCAAAGCTGCAATAAATGACTCTGTTGAAGCATCACTTACCAATTCTAAATGGATTGCTTTGACACTGAAACAAATGAAGAGTGCTACATAACCTTTGAACAATTTTGAATTTCGACTTTTCATATTTTTTAACATTAGTGGACCTGCATAATCTAAACCGCAATGCAAAAATGGACGAGTTGGTGTTACTCTACCAACAGGAAGTTGACCCATTAATTGAGATGCTGTTACACTTGACTATTTGTGACATGTTACACAACTTTTTACAATCTTCCTTACAAAGTCACGACCACCAATAATCCAAAACTTTTGTTGCAAAACAGATAAAAGTAACTGTGAACCTGCATGAAGATGCTTTATATGTTCAGATTTTACAAGAAGTTCTGTAATTCTAGCATGTTTTGGAAGTAAGATAGGATATTTAAAATCATATGTTACACTAGCATTTTGCAAGCGACCTCCAACTCTCATGACATCATTTTCATCAAGAAATGGATTTAAACACAATAGTTTGCTATTATAAGGTAAAGGTTTTTTCATACGTAAGTATTTTATCTCAAGTGGATATTCTGATTCTTGAGCTTGTTTTATCCAATGCATTAATGCATTTGACAACTCCTTTGTAGTTAATGGCCCACTACATCTTAACTCCTGTTTACTTTTACTATTCCTAATAAATCTTTTACACCAAGCAGTAACACGAACTAACCTAGATAATGATGAAAATTTATCTACTATTGTACAGTCAACCTTAATGTGCATGTTAACAGTTAAAGACTTTTGCTCACATTGAACAGAATCTAGATTTTTGCAATTAATATTTACAATAGGTAACTCTGATTCCATCAACCACTTTGGCCCATTCCACCATAGTGAATAAGACTCTAATTGTGACGGATTCAAACCACGAGAACTACAATCAGCTGGGTTGTCTTTGCTCGATGTGTGCGCCCATTTAATAAAAATTGATTGTTGAATCTCAGATACTCGGTTAGCCACAAATGTTTTCCATTTACTCGGACATGAAGAAAACCATGCTAACACAATAGTAGAATCTGTGTAACAGACAACCTGTTCAAACTTGATTAACATTGCCTTAATGACCGTATTGACTAATCTACATAACAATACTGCAGCACACAACTCTAACCTAGGTATTGATATTTGCTTTATAGGGGCAACTTTGGTCTTTGCAGCAATCAGGTATACTTGCACATTTCCAGATGTATCTATACAACGTACATATGCTACTGCAGCATACGCCTTTTCACTAGCATCTGAGAACCCAATTAGATCATATTTCACAATATTTTCAGAAGAAATACACCTTTTGATCTTAATCAGTCTCAACAATGGCAATTCTTGACAATATGCTTCCCACGAGCGAGCAATATCATTCGGAAGTACGTCATCCCATTCAATTTTTAATTTCCATAATGATTGTAGCAACAATTTTGCAACAATGGATACTGGAGATAACCAACCAAGCGGATCATACAATTTTGCAATATCAGATAGTAACATTCGTTTTGTCATTACTGACTTATAAGTGGGAACAACAACAGAAAATGAAAATGAATCACTTGATGGATTCCACTGTATACCTAAAGCTTTTACATTCTCATCTTCATTAAAACAAATTAACGACTGAGTTTCTCTTAAGTGAGAAGGTATACTATTTAACACATTCCTGTCGTTAGTAGACCATTTTCTTAATTCGAAACCACCTTTTTGTAATAATGCTGTTAATTCTGAGTACAATACCATTGCCTCACTACTATCAGCTGCACCTGAAACTAAATTATCAACAAAGAAATCATTCATGACTAATTCTGCAGCTCTGGGATAACAATAACCTTCATCTACAGCTAACTGTTGCAAACACTTTACAGCGAGATATGGAGCCGAACTGGTTCCATAAGTAACAGTTAACAGTCTAAAATCACTAATAGGTTGGTCAACTGTTTCTCTCCACACTATTCTCTGGTAATCAGAATCAGTTTGATCTACCTTAACTTGTCTGTACATTTTTGCTATATCAGCACACAATGCAATTGGATGAGTTCTGAACCTTAATATTAAAGGGATAATACCATCTTGTAAATTTGGACCCACCATTAAGTTGTCATTAAGAGATACTCCACTGCTAGTTTTAGCACTACCATCAAATACAACCCGCAATTTAGTGGTAGAACTACTTTCATTTAAGACACAATGATGCGGCAGATAATAAGATTCAGATACAAGCTTATCAAGTTCTACATCAGGAATTTTTTCCATGTGACCTAAGTCTAAGTACTCCTTCATGAAATCACAATATTGTTTACATAAATCAGGATCTTTCTCTAACTTACGTTCCATCTGACATAATCGCTTTACTGCTGTGTCCCGTGATACACCTAGAGGCTCAACATTTTCTTTAAAAGGCAATTTTACAATATATTTACCATCAACATCACGTTTGTAAGTTTCAGCAAAATACTGCTCACATTTTTGCTCTTCAACGGATAAATGTTGTACAGTTGGCAACTCCTCTACTTCCCAGAATCTTTGCAATGTTTTATTGAGATCAACAGAAACAAAATATGACTGAACACTTGATGTGTTATTCGTTAAGTTAATCTGACCACACAATACCCAACCTAACACCGTTTCAATGGCAGACGGAACTCCATTCGTACTTACGTGTCTCCCACTGAGCAACAATAATGGGAAAACATCAGCACCTAACAACACATCAATAGGGCCGCTTTTATTAAACTGTGGATCTGCTAAGTTTACTTGGTTCACAATTTCCCAATTACCAATATTTTGAATAGTTACTCTGGGTAAGTTACTTGTGATTCTTGGGACTACTATTGCTTTAGTATGAATATTATTATTACTGTACAATGACTGAAAACACAAATCAACTATTGCATGAGAATTTCCAACGTTAGAACCAGTAACACCTGATATGCTCATGTTTATTTTCTCTTTGTTTATGCGTAATTTCTGGACGCAACGTTCAGTTCCAAACGATAATTCACTACCACAGTCGATAAGAGCACGAAATTGTATCAACTTATTTGCATTATCTTTGATATTTATGACAGCGGTGGACAACAACACCTGAGGAATTAGTTTTTGATTTATAGAATGAGAACAATTTACATGATCTGCTTTATCCTTCTTTTCAAAATGCAATAAAGTATGATGTTTTTTGTTGCAAGTGTGGCAACCCTGCTTCACATTACACTTATTTACGGAACAATTTAAGGTCAAACAATTGAAACAAAGCGAATTCTTTTTCACAAAACTATGCCTATCATTCACTGACATATTTATGAACTTTTGACATTTATATAGCTTGTGGTTATTTTTACACATGATACATGACACAATTGGATTTGAATGATGCACTAACGTGTTGCCTTTTTTGTTTGTTTTTAAAGCAGACGTGTCTGCCGGTGACCTTGCACTCACTGCAGCTAACGCTTTGGCACGTTGTAATATGAACTCTTTCAGCTGGTCGAAAGTTGGTTGTTCGTTTTTCTTCAATGAAAGCTCCCATTGTTTTCTGGTGTTCTTATCTAGCTTCTCACCCACATGGTAAATTAAAATCACATCCCAATGTTCCACTGGAAGGCCCAAGGATTTAAGTTCACACACACACTGAACACTATTGTCAACCAATCTTCGTAACTCACCTGATGACTCATTCTTCACAGCTGGTTGAGTAATCAACTTGCTCAAAATATGATTTGCTAGCTCCCTCACGTCTTCATATCTTGATTTAAGTAACTCCCATGCTACTTTATAGTTATCATCAGATATGGAAATAGACTGCAACAATACAGCAGGTTCTCCTGATACAGCTGTCTTCAAATACTGCAACTTTTGAGCATTTCCTAACCGATTGTTATTATGAACAGCAGCAACAAATAAGTCACGAAACGATAGCCAATCTTGCACTCTACCACAAAATGTAGGAAGTTCTAAGTCTGGCAACTTCACATCTGTGCACTGTTTATTAGATGTATTTACCTGTTCAGTATTAGGTGACTGCATATTGTACAAAATTTCTAAGACAGAGTCCAACTTATTTTGCACTTCATTAAATTCTCCGTCATATTTTGCAAACCCACTTTCACCACCCACAGAAATGAAATTTGTAATGAGCTCTGTGCAATCGCCATGTAATTGCGTAGCACGTTCAGTGTACAGCTTGATACTGAAGTTAGGCTTGTCTTTATTCTCGTTCACTTTATGTATTAACCTTGTCACTTCACGTTTCAAGACAGTTTTCTTACCTATGAGTTCTTCCATTGTTATAATTCTGCACCACTTTGACAATGCACTACAAAATGAAGATACTGCGCCACAAGTTCGCAAACCACGCACATGTACAGTACATGCACAACTGGAACAAAATCCGGCCCGGAGGACCACTTTAATGTTCGTGGACTGTATTATTTTGAACACAAAGTTTGTTGTACAATATACTATTTATTATATTGTAAACACACAACTAAATACAATAATTGCTATACATAAGCAACTACACACTATGCAGTCACACACGCCACGTTGACACTTATAAAGCACTATCAATCGTCCAGCGTTACCAGATACAAAACAAAAGAATAATGAAATGCGGCCGAACACCGCCGCCATTTAATCTTTCTGCAGTCAACCCACCGCTGCTTTTCATCGTCCGCATTAACACTTGTTCGATGATCATATCGGTCCAAACACCGCACCAAAATTTGTTACTACGGCGAATGGTGAAGAACCCTCTGGTGATAAATTCGTCGAACTCTTCTTCGGGTAATATACTCAGTAGCTGTAGGCAATCTTGCAAGTACACATGCGCCGATTTCGCATAATTCAAGTGTCCTGTGGCATGAAAAAAAGGCAGTATTTGCTGCACATAGTAAAGATGGTGAAGATGGAGGTAAAAGTCTCCAGCTCTCTCTGCTTTTATGAACATCTTGATAAGATGTACCATTTCTATGAATTGAATCCACAATTTCTGTGTTCTACCATGTTCCTTGAAATTCTGCAGCTGTTCATCTAAAGTACTTGCCAAATTCTTGACTGCAGTAGACCTCACTATCTCATCAGCACCTATTGTCCAAGAAGTTAATTGCGAATAGAGTGCCTTTAAATCTTCCTTGTTAACATCAGGATTGTGTGTCTCAAGGAAAACTGTCATAAGGGCTTCTTGAGTTAGGAACAAAGCACGAATAGATCTGGAATATGCTTTCCTCTGCATCATTTGCGGAAAGCTGTTTTTTGCGTATACTTGACTCCACACCTCTTCCAAACCACTTCCTGCCATTATGCGACCTACTGATCCTATAAAAGAAAGGAGAAAGTGAAACCCTCCAAAGCGAATGAATAGTGAATTCAGAGGGCTACTGAGAGGGGCTGCAGCTACAATTTCCCGAACCTTGGCATATAATGGTTGATCGAACGTAACCATCGTGCAAGCCTGACCCTACTTAGCACCTTCCTGAGCAGCATAAAGGAGAACGGTGTAAATAATTGAAGGGTTTGAGGGTGCTAAATTCACAAATGGAAGAACCAAAACTGCTGATGTTTCATACGGTTGTCCAGCATGCAACCTTTCCATACAACCACTCCAACCAGGCCTACTATCGGTACATGAACCATTAAGCCAGACAACAAATCGGTACATGAACCAGACAACAAAAATATATTCAAAGTGTGGGTGGTAATAGCTGATTATGGTTTAATTTACATTACTTTCCAATTTAAAGCAGTTATACGTGTATACCCAGATGTATCTGGACGTTTGTATATCTGTAATTCTGTTAACCCACTGTGTTCAATTTCTTTTGTTCTGACATTCCTCCGAGGTACACAAGTGTCAACACTGAGTGCAGATCCAGGTGTCTCACACAGTGCACCACCCATGGAATGAAGAGTGGCATGACCATCCACAGTATGTACATTGTAATCAGCATTATCAAAGACATACTGAACATAGACCTGATTTATGTTTAATTTGTCCTCACTGGTAACTGACCTTTCGAATTTTAATATTTCGTTATAAGAAGAACAAAACCCCATATTTGTCAGTAAGTTAATTAAGAGCCTGGACCGAAACCTTCTGTGAAGGAATACTGCTGTACCAAATTAAACAGGGGACACAAATGATTTTGGCCGAGATACTGCAATTATGGAATGAGCAATAGCGATTGTTTTCCGTTCAATACTTTTTTATTTTCTTCTGTTACCCTGGTAGGCTTAATGATTTTATAAAGCAGTGTCTTCAGTAATTCTGGAATAAGATCTGGACATCCCGTTTGAATTTGCTCAAGAGTTGGAAACTGAGAACAATCATAAGCTTGAGATTTCAGTGCTCGTCAAATTATTGCTGCTGCAGTTTTGATCACTCTCAATTCATCATCTTTTTCAACAACTTGCCGATTTTGGTACCAGACGTCCGACAGGATTCTGGATGCTGTTCCACTGAAGCAAGTTACGATCCTTCTTCCGGGAAGATCTGTTACATGTAAGTTGGAACCAAACGCCCGATCAATTTTCTTTTCAGGCGGTTGTAATCGTATGATTCCACGTTAGGGTTCAGATCGTTATACAGTTTTTGTAATTCCTTCAACGTGTACTGGCATTCATCATTCTCAATTAAGTATTGACATAATTTATCAATGCTGCGGCTCTTTCAGAGTCTGCTATTGATCCGCTTCTAGTTGCTGGCTCTCCAGGTTTACTTGAGCCTTCCACCGTGAATCTTGACAAACAGTACCTATGGTACCGACCATTGGACTAGGTCAATGACATTGCTAAGTCTGAGAAGTACTTCTTGTCCCCAAACACAATTTCTTCTTATTGCGTCTTCACGGATACCTTATATTAACTCAACTATCTGCATTTCGATACGTCCACACATTGGCGACCACACAAGAAACACTGTGTTTTGAAGTCGAATGGAGCACGGGGAGTTTGTCTAAGCTCAGGATTTGGAACTGTTGGGGGTGGCTTGGGTTTTAAAGTGTAGCGCCTACGACACTCCTTGTGCACTTCCAACACTGCTTTCTTTTCGAATTTCTCCTTCACACCATCTTGCTTAATTTCACTACACTCTATTATTCTATTTCTCCCTTTTTGAGTTAACCGAATAAGTTCACCACCTTTATCCACACAAGGTTGCAATACATAACTCATATTTCCAATGATAATAATATAGTTTTCACTTCCACAAAGCAAGTCAAAACTGTTATGAAACAGCTACCGGTAATACCACTTGTTTTACTTGATCAGTGTGCCTTTGTTTGGAAGATATAGTAAATTATCAGAAATAGGTTTTAAACGTAAAAAGTAAAGTAGATACACAAGAGAATGTCGTTTACATTTTTTTAACATTAATCTTAATAATTATGCATGTTGATTTAAAAATAACAATACGCAGAGGAAATGTCGAGATTTTGTAATTTAGAGACATCGTGGAGCAAAAATGTAACTGTATCTTTAACAAACTAATTTCTTTTCTTCTACCCTTTCCCTCTCCCAAACCCTACACTATTTCTGCGGAGACTTTTTACCACACTTAGAGTAAAGGGTAATAAATAATTTGGAACAGCCAAACCTTTTTTTTGGGGGGGGGGTGCCCGGGTTTAGATGTTTTTCTGCCTAATTTTACTGTACTATAACTCACTCGTTACGGATTTTAACGCGCCTGCCCTATAAAGACTTCTAATATTCCATGTTCCAAATCTCATGTTCATTTCCTTTTGCTGATGTCGTGCCAAGTTATCAGTCCTTGTCCGAAGCTTTTGTGAATGTTTCTGAACAAGTGGTTTTTTTTTTTTTTTTTTTTTTTTAATACAGGATGAGGTTGTTAGCCTTACCCAAACCCTCAAGCTGGAGGACCACTCCTAGTCGTCTGTCCGCAAGAGCCATACATTATTTAATTTTATTAGTTTAGATGTTAGTATTTTTTTTATTTTCTATTTTTTTTCTAAGGATGTTCAAATTAGGAACTACTCAAGTTTCGTAAATGTTATTTACAGTGCTATTTTCTTAATTTATTCTTCCTTCTGGGTATGTGCGACTGTGTGTTTTCTCGCATATTTGTTCATGTCTTTGAATGCACTATAATATTATTTTTTAGTGCATTGAACACATATTTAGTTTGAAAAGTTTGCATGTTGAGCAGAATTTTGTTTTTTAATTAAGTATGTAATCAAATATAAATTGTAATTACTGATCTCCATTACTTGTAGTTACTACCATAACTTTAGAACTTCATCCAAGTATGTACGTGAATATCTGCTACTTGTAGTTCTAAGCAAAACAACTAGTGAGTTACTTCTTTCATACAATACTTTTTATTTCAATTAGCCACACAAATAGTGTTAAACCTCGACTTGAAAACGCAAATTGTAGCTATCAATGTCTTGCTTGATCGGAATATTTTAATTACGCAATCTATGATTATCTTCCCCTTTATGATAGTAAAGAATTTAAGTTTCAACTTCCATATGATAAATATCACATTTCTAAATTAATTATGTTAGTATAATTTAATGCTGGAAGTAAATTGTTATCCAGTAGTTTTTATATTAATACATATAAATTGACGGTATTTATTGTTGAATAAACACAGTTAAAATATTCCTTCCAACTATTTATGGTGAAGCAGAGCAAACAGTTGTACTTAGAATTGTGTAAATGGATTATTTGTTGTAATAAATCCAAAGATAAATTTCCAGTTCCGTACGTAGTATGTTTTATTAAAGTAGAGAAGTATGTACGATGTTTAATTTGCACAATTCAATATTCATTGTGTGTCGTAACCTTTAACATTATATTGAATTATTATTAATTAAATGCACTGTTTTTTATTTAATGTTTATCCTATGCTAGTGATGGAAACGTGAACACCTGTTAATTTAACACGTACCCTGTAATTAATAATGGTTCAAAGAAAACGTATAATTTGTTTAATTACTGTATTTCAGTTTAATTTCGTTGTAATTCCAGCATTGACGGTTAATACAATAACCAAACTACAATGTCCATTAGTAGTACCTAATATAGAATATATTATGTACTTCGTTAAATAGCATTTGTATATAACTTGTGGAAACCTGAAATTATAGCACAATGCATGTGTATTTATGTTGAAATTGAGTTTGTGCTCGTACAGATTTTTCCCTCTTCATTGTTGTTTTGAAAGATTTTTCCATTATTATCACTGATAACTTTGGAAATGCTAAAAATACGGAGAGAATATTCCATACGAGACGTCGATTAACTAAATTTCGAGACTGGGAAAAGACATTTGTGAGTGACTTGGAAAATTCACTTTGAGGAAAAGAATTTTGACTAAGAATTTGTATGAAACGGGAGGATATTCTAGTTTCAGGTGCGAGAAATCGATTTCAATTTCACTTAATTTATATATAAGTTGGGTGTATTCACCGCCTTGGGATACCAGAAGGTCTTATATAACTTGGTATTGGCGTTTGAAAAGTTATTTAGGAGCAATACTGTGAGAGTTGACATAACACCTGTGAAGTTGAACTTGGATCAACAACTACCCAGAAACGAAGAAAAGATTGTATATATTTTTAAGATATTTTACATAAATCTTATTGTTCCCCTGCGTGCACAATTAGTACAAGTAGTGTTAGATGCCTTTATTACTTTTGTGTTATGCAGGTAACTGCATCGATTTTCAGAATAAACAATATATTTGTCCAGCATGAAAGATGAATTAAAATTTTTGCTTTCTTATTTTACATCTCTATTTATTTTGTATTATCTCATGTATGCTTTAATGTTTTCGAAGTATTTACAAATAACCTATTATTCTCTAGTTTAGCATACTTAGATAGCTTTAATTGTGATTTTGCAGTATATGATTTGTAGACTGACTGTAAAATCCGTGCCAAGTGCCAAAATTAAAATATTGAGTAAAAAGCCCAGATTTTACTTCAGAACTGGTGGCACATAGGCCCACACGCATTCTTCTGGCGATTATTTGAACTACTTTCACAGTGAGTACTAGGTAGCCCAATTTTAACTGAGCAGTGTTAGACACATAGCTCACATTTTGACATTAAACCGAGCTTTTCCTTTTTCTTTTTGGCACGGATTTTATAGTCAGTCTACATTTGTTAATGAGATTAATGTTATATAGTAACTCGTTTAATCAAGAGCAGCCGAAGTGATATTGTTGCACAGCGTCGTTTACAGTGCTGGATGTCCTTCTAGCGGTGTCATGTCTTTAGATCATATTAGATGCTTCAGTATGAAAACTTTGAAAAGAAAAAGCAATTTTGCGAGATATACTGTACGTATAACTAAGTTTGGAAGCCAAAACTGGAAACAGTTATTGCTTTCTTTACGTACTTTACATTAATTCTAGTTTCCAACAGTATGAAAGAAGTATTTGAATGGAAAATGTAGTAGAAGTAGCAGTGTGTATGCGTGATTTAATCTTCAGCAGATAGTATTAGAAAGAAAAGGCATTCTAGGAGTTTCATTTGCATGTAAAAGTAGTGGAATGCAAGAAAGAGTTATTGATTTTGGTTAGGTATGGAAATTAAATGGAAAGATGTCGGACACATGCTTTTATTTTATTTTACTAATTTCCCCCTACATTGTAATACTGTAGATGAAAATTCCGTAGAAAATCATTGTACTCGAATATATTGCGAAACTCTTGAACAATCCATCTTGTTAAACGTTACCGTCAGCAGATTACTGAAGTGACTAGCATTTTTTTGTTTACTTTGTTTTTAGTTTGAGAAATTTTCTTTAATATGTTCCACGAAAAAATCTTTATATGCAACATCTGTTTCTACAATTATACAGTATTTTAGGTATGTACAACGCAGCTATAGGAAATTCTCAGAACACGTTGGTTAGAAAGGAAAATCGTGGAGAGACAAGCAAACATGTACAAGTAATGTATTTACGGTACACAAAATTCGTTTTGAAGTTGATTTCTTCTAAAACAAGACTCGTTCACTAACAGATGGTAAACTGACTAATCGTATGATTCGAAACTACAGTAGTTTTGAGCTGTTCCTTGTGTTGTAGTAGCAACACTACTACCAGAAGGAACGCTTGTTCCACTCGTGCATTATGTTTTGTGTTTCATTACTTTCTTACCGGTACATATAAATTATTAAAGAAAATATTGTAAATGATTTGGAATTTGGCAATGCTGTTTTAGATAATGTGGGATAGCTAAATCTGAAATTACTGAGTTCATCTTTTTATCCCAAATTCTGTAGTTATACCTGATTGTGTTTATGTATTTTTCAGCTCTATAAATCTATGTATAGTTTATTTTATTGTTTTTGGTTGCACTACCCCTTTTTGTCACATCATTCGTTTTCTTATTGAATCCCCTCTGTCTAAATAGTGAGTTCCCTTGTTGGAATTGAGTACATATCGCGCACACAGAAATGAAAACGTGTTTTTTGGATATTGTATTACAACATTGGCTGCTGGTATTTAGCATATTTAAATTGTGAATAAGAGGAGCGTAAAAAGGAAAACAAATTGTAATGATTGTGTCACATGTTGAGTTCACAACGTATTACGAAATAATAAACATTAACCGTGATTTGTTTTTAATGTATTGTGGATGTTTACGGAATAAACTCGTGTTTTTAATTATACATTGTAACAAGGGTTTGCGTACTGTTTCTCTTGGATTTACTAACGATACTTCCATTATGTTTCATTTATCGTTGTTTTGTTTCTCATTCATCCCATCATCGCATTTTATTCGACGAAAGCCAGACTGAACACATTATTAGTGGTTGTAGTCCTCCTATGTTGTTGTGGTTCTTTTACTAACAATTCCCATATAAATACTGTGTGTATGGTTTAATGGGTAATACCAGCGACGGGAAATTGGATAGTGTAAACTAGAACTGGGACCCAAGTTCTATATTTTATGCTTTGCGATCCAAGAATCGCCATTTCGAACTTTTATTACAATGTTGAGATAGTAGCGAATTATACAGGCATAAAGTATGATTCAATAAATAACTGTACCACATTAAAAAATAAAAAAGAAAAGAAAAGAAAAAAGAAAAGAAGTATAACTTCAGTTACTATTCTCATTAAATGACCGTGATTTTTCTATTTACTGGCTCAAACTTGTGAGAATTCTCATTATTAGGGTTAAGACAATCAGGTTCGCATTTTTTTCTTTTAGAACAAAAACTAGAATTCCAAATGTTGCTTCCAGTTTAAAGTAGAGATATTTCGTTCCCAGCATATTTAGTTCCCCTTTATTCCTGTAGTATTCAAAATGCCATTTCTTTCCTTTGCTCTTCTTTTACTGTATTTTTTAAAAATTATTCCAAATTTCCATCATCGTAGGTTGAGTTTATCGTTTATTGTGCGAGAATTTTAAAGATCAAGCAATTTGTGCTTTCTCTTTATCCAAGCGACAAAAATGCAATTTTGAAGCCTACCGATTTCTTCAGCCGGAGTAGATTCATGAATTGAAGACAGAACTGTTTCTTATGTTCGGCTACATAAATGTAATGGTTGACATTAAAAACTTGGAACTACAACGCTTAGGAAACAGAGATTCGGCTATCTACTTTCGTAAACCTATAGTTGAATTGTTTAGCCAAAGAAAAGCTTGAGATTGGTTTTCAGAAAAATCCGAATGTTGTCGAATTGCGCATATGTACAGAGTTGCCATTCAGAGTGAATGAGAAGTTTGTCCCACTGGTATCTGTTGTTTTAGCATCGACAAGGACGTTTTATCCTGAGATTGAAACACGCTTACATTCAATAACTTGATGTTGCTAAATTGCATAATGTTATTAAGTATAAAAGATTTCTTAGTTTCCTTCCTAATCTTGACTTCTTTGCATAGGAAGAGTAGGTTTAATAAAATGTTTAAACTCATTCTCCATTTAGGAACGGATGGGAGAGGAATTTGGAACTAATATCGAACTTTTTAAAAATCCTGTTTACATGTCACTCTCTCTTTACCCGAGCCCGTAGCGGTGATGCTGAACTTGGACCTCAACAGCTTTGGGAGTGTTATTGATAATTTCAACAACCCCCCAAAAAAAAACACTATGGATCAGGTACTAATATAGGTCTTTTCCGATTATTTTTACATGTCACTTCCTTACTCCTTTTCCTTCCCTTGCCGAAATGTAGTAAAACCTAACTTAAACCAGGGTCTACGCATACACGAAAAAATCATCCAAATCAGTGCAGCGGTCTAGAAGGAGTTATCCATCAAACACAGTTTTATGTGTCATTCCCCTCATCCTTCATAAATTTGCCGAAAATGTATAAAAACATAAGGTAGGCCAAGGTACACTCATGTACCAATGATAATCAAAATCTGTGCAACTAGAACGAGTTGTTGAAAAAAAAAACATAGTTGCATTAATTTTATATACGATACATAGAAGATTTCCCCTTAAAACAAGAATATTTTGAAAACGTTGCGACACTAGTTCTGTTTGTTTAAATGAAGAATTTATGTACCAAGTTTCATCCTCCTAAGTTGAGAGGATTGTGAGATGCTCAATTTCTCGCATAAATTTTGAATCCCTGCTCTCCCCTTAGGATACACATTTTAACCATAATAACTTAAAAACCTAAGTTCAACAATGGTCAAGTCATGTACAAAAGTAATCAAAATCGGCCCATCGGTTTAGTAGTAGTTCGTGGACAAAAATTGCTACACTAATTTTTATGTGTGTATATGCCTTCCCCCTC
Organism: Thermobia domestica; assembly: GCF_964235325.1. Lineage (NCBI taxonomy): Eukaryota > Metazoa > Arthropoda > Insecta > Zygentoma > Lepismatidae > Thermobia > Thermobia domestica. Next base: position 186,964,054 of record NC_137463.1, on the reverse strand, counting down.
CTTGAAAGGAAAATTTTCAAAACGCTGGATCATGGGCATGAAAAAATCTATATGCCTAGTTTCATCTTCCTAAGTTGAAAGGATCATCAGATACTCAATTTTTCGCATAAATTTTGATCCCTTTTGCCCTCCCCTTGGAGATGCACTTTAATCAACGTAACATGATAAAAAATACCAAAAATCATCAAAATCGGTCTAGCGGTCTAGAAGTAGTTCCCGTACAAACATAGTTTCATTCATTTATATATGTATTGATTGATTGATTTTTAGTTTAGCGTCCCTTTCAGCAGCGAGGCTATATGAGACGTGAACCTACTGATTAACGTGGAATCCGAACCACATAAGCTCCCGCCGGGAATTGATATATGTATATAAGATAAAAGGTGACTCCTATCCCCTTCAGGGAAGTGCAGCAGGAAGTTTCAAAAACGCTGGGACAAGGATTCTCTTATTTTAAATGAAGAATTGATATACCAAATTTCGTCTTTCTAAGTTTAGACGATCGTGAGATATTCCATTTCTCCCGTAAATTTTGAACCTCCCGCTCTTCTCTTATGATACACGTTTTAACCAAAGTAATATGATAAAAACTTAAACTAGCCAAGGGTCAAGTCAGGTACAGAGATCATTAAAATCTATCCAGTGGTCTAGGAGGTGGTGGAGGACAAAGAAGATCGTTACTTTTATATATATGCCGCTAGAGTGAATATGTTTCCAGTACGTAGCTTATGCAATCCGTGTGAGTCGATCTGCCCTTGTACCATATAGCAACAGTATGTCGTTTTATGAATAGGTTGTTCGCATTTTCTGTAGTTATTACTCGTTTTCAAGCTTCACAGGTGTCATTCTAATCTAACAAATGTGCCATTGGTGCTGGATTACGATGTATTCCTGCGTTTTTAAAGAATGAGGATTACTTATCGGAAAATCAGACATTATTCTACATGTGTGTGTTACCTGGAGTAAACTTAAACCTTTGACCTTCGAGCAGGGTCGTAACTTGTGGGGGCAGGGGTAACTGACCCCCCCCCCCCAGTGAAGCTCCTTGCCTTTCGAGGGGAGGTCATTTTAAGACAAAATTTTCTTACTCCATATACGATACGAGCATGAAGTTATAAATGAAGCATCAAACAGGTTCACTACATTACATAAACAAAATAGTACACAAAAGGTAAATAAAACAAAAATGAGACGTGGGCCCATTTAAAAAAAAAAGTTTACTATTAGAGGCCCTAGAAATAATATTTATTCATAAGGCTTTGAGGTTTGTCAATATTGTCCCTTTAATTGTCATGTATGGAGTGGGCCCAGGGGCGTAACTAACGGCCCCGCAGACCTTTCCGTGCGGGAGGGCCCATAAAGAGTAGGTGAAAGATGGAAAGAGGGGCCCAAGAATTAGAAAAACAATTTTCCTGGGGGACCAAATACGTATATTAATGCTTGCCCCCCCCCCCCTTCCAGGAAAAATCTAAGTTATGGCGCTGCCTTCGGCTGGTAAAGTTTGTCGGCTCGTCCTGGGATAAATATAGCAAAACAGGTATTTGCTTTTCATCCTTCAGTTGATTTAGGCAGTCTGCTGACGAAACGCCAGAAACGTCCAGTAAGGAACTAAATGGGAAATTGAAAAAAGTTTTTCTCATTCAGTACGGAACAGACTAGGGATGGCGAAAATTTCCCGGAAAATTTCGGAAATTTCACTTTACCGATTTCGGAAAAATTCCGATGTCGGAAAACGTTCGGAATTCGAAAGATTTCAGGAATTTTTCCGAAATTAGAATTTTTCCGATTGTACTTTCCGGATTCCGGAAAGTAAAAGTTCCGGTATTAGCCATCCCTAGAACAGACCGAAACAAGTGGATCGATTTTTTTTAACACTAGAAGGACCAAGCCGTTATTTTGGCGTCTGTAAAGTTGTCCCGTCCATCTAACGAATTTTTCTTTTTCTTATCTACATCGTTAGTTTACTTTAGTTTTGCCAAAATTATCGTTAGTTTCGAAAAAATAAAATTTTTATTCAAAAATAAATGGACAGGCCAACTTCACGGTTCCCCACTCACAAACGAATTTCAAAAGTTTTTCATATCACATTCTTAGTTTACGTTAGTGCTGCTAAAACTACCGTTAGTTTCGCAAAAATAACGATTTTATTCTAGAAATAAAGTTTCCTGCCAACTGTGAGTTAGCCCGCCCATATTGAATTCTTATAAAATTCCAACTCATATCGTTTAAGTTAGTTTTGCTGAAATTAACGTTTGTTTTGCAAACATAACGATTTTATTAGAGAAATAAAGGTTCCCGCCGAATATAAAGTTAGCCCTCCCATAAAGAATTATCATAATTTTCCATCTCACATCGTTAGTTTGTTAGTTTTACTAAAACTATCGTTAATTACGCGAAAATAACGATTTTATTCGAGAAATAAATGGACAGGCCAACTTCACGGTTCCCCATCCGCAAATGAATTTCAAAGATTTTTTCCGTCATATCGTTAGTTTACGTTAGTTTTGCCAAAACTATCGTTAGTTTCGCAAAAATAACTATTTTATTCTAGAAATAAATTTTCCCGCCAACTGTGAATTAGCCCGCCCATGTTGAATGCTCATAAAATTCCAGCTCATATCGTTAGTTTATCGTTAGTTTACGTTAGTTTTGCTAAAATTAACGTTTGTTTTGCAAAAATAACGATTTTATTCGAGAAATAAAGGTTCCCCACCAAATGTTAGCCCGCCCATAAAGAATTATCATATATTTCCTTCTCACATCGTTAGTTTTACTAAAAATATCGTTAATTACGTAGAAATAACGATTTTATTCTAGGAATAAATGAGCAGGCCAACTTCACGGTTCCCCACACGCAAATGAATTTCAAAGATTTTTTCCATCACATTGTTAGTTTATCGTAACTTTACGTTAGTTTTTCTAGAAGCGTCGGCCTCCTAGGTTCTCCTTCAAGTGCGGGAATAGGTGAAAGTCGCTTGGAGCTAGGTCCGGGCTTTAGGGAGGGTGGCCGATGGTGTGAAATCATTTGATGCCGTGTTGGGTCGACCACTGCGCTTACATAAAAATTGAATAACTGAGCGGACTTCTTCGCGAGACTAGTTTTCGAAACGATTCGACATTTGTGTTTACCTACAACTAGTGCCGTAGGTGATGGGTAGCTGAAACTCTGCATAGTTGCCAACTCCATGTATTAAAATTACCGCATACTTCTCATTCCAGATGAATCTCCAGAAGTATCAGCCTTGTAACTTTAGTTTCGTATTCTCCCTCGTACATCCATTTCGCTATATAATTCTTTTTATACTTTCACGAGTTTTTTCTTATTACAAAAAATTATTTACTTTTTTATTTACTGTAATTCAATCTGAGAACTGTAAGAAATTTTATTTCATGTTCATTCTGAAATATTTTAATTATTTCATTTATTATATCATCTTTTGATGTGTTTTGATTGAGAAAAATATACTCTGATTTCTTTTGACGAGCTGGATCCTGGACAGATGTTAGAGGCTGTGAAAACCAGTTGCTAATATCAAGGTGGTAGCAAGATTTAAAAGTTGTATAGATACCAGAAATGTATACTCCATGTGGTATTGTCATAGAGAGTCGAAGATGCTTTACTATCTCTGATAACTTGTACGTTTATTTTTGGGTAATAAGTACATTTAAAAGAAACCAACGATAGTTTTAGTAAACCCGACATAAATTTATGCTTTGGGGTGAAAATTTAGATTTCTTAATTGCGGGTTAACTTCAGATATGATGGGAATCATTATTTCTAGAATAAAATTCTTATTTTTGCGAAACTAGCGATAGGTTTATCAAAACAAGTGTAAATTAACCATAAACTAACGATGTGATGTGGAAATTTATGGAAATTCTTCATGAGAAGGCTAACTTCACAATTGTGGGGAGACTATTTCTGGAAATTGTTCTTTTTGCGAAATTAACGATAGTTTTAATAAAACTAACGATAAACTAAGGTGAGATGAAAATTTTGACAATTCTTTTTGGGCGGGCTAACTTTACATTTGGTGGGAATCTTTATTTCTCGAATAAAATCGTTATTTTTGCAAAACAAACGTTAATTTTAGCAAAACTAACGATATGAGTTGGAATTCTAAGAGAATTCAATATGGGCGGGCTAATTCACAGTTGGCGGGAAACTTTTTCTAGAATAAAATCGTTATTTTTGCAAAACTAACGATAGTTTTAGCAAAACTAACGTAAATTAACAATAAACTAACGATGTGATATGAAAAACTTTTGAAATCCGTTTTTTGGGTGGGGAACCGTGAAGTTGCCTGCCTATTTATTTTTTTAATAAAAAATTTATTTTTTCGAAACTAACGATAATTTTAGCAAAACGAACGTAGACTAACGATAAACTAACAACGTAGACAAGGAAAAGAAAAATTCGTTAGGTGGGCGGGACAACTTCACAGACGTGTCATTTTGACGGCATCACTTAAAACAATTTTCTATATCTCATATATTTATTTGAGTTACCCAATCCAACTTTACGACTTTTATTATTTTAAAGAGAGGTTTGATATAGCATATAAACATTGTGCGTCTATTTGAAATACATACCTATTTTTGTTGTGTACCCCTAGAAGGACCAGACCGTCACTTTGACGGCCTCAATTAAAAAATCTATATTTTTTTGTTTATAGGTTATGCGCTATATGATACATTTTGACCGGTGACAAAACAATGGAAAAGGTAGAAGTTGTTTCTTATTACGCTTGGTTTCCTTACTTTAGAAAGGAGAAAAGACATTTCAGGATTTTTAATTTTATTTTATTTATTTATTTATTTTATATTCGCTCAGTCGCGTTACTCTTAGACGGTTACCTAGAGCATTCGAAAACCGACGAGTTATCATTGCGAATGATTTCTGTGGTAGTTTTATTTCTTTCTTTATTTCCATAAGTGGAAAAAGAAAAAAAAGTAGGAAAATTTGGAAGGGAAAGGATGGGGAAGGAAAAGAGACCAAAAAGGGAAAATTTACAAAAACGATACCAAAAAAAAAAAAATAAATAAATAAATAAAAATAACAAAAGAGTTTGAATCTAGATCGCTTGTTTATTGTGTATTTCTGTATGTGTGTTTGGTATCTGTGTTCTCTGCGTATTTATGTTTTTATGTTTTTACCTTTTAGCTTCTTCTTCTTTTTTACCTTAGGCTTCTTCTTGTTTCTTGCAGGTTTTCCATGTGTGTTTAGGTTTTTTCACCCATATGTTTTATATACAAATATATACACATATATGTATATATATACACACATATATATACATATTTTTAAATATATTTCTTTGGTATTCACCTATTTCTTTCACTGCACTAATGGTTTTCACCTGTGTTTCCACAGTAACACTTGTGCACCAAAACTAATATTCTTAACACTATACTACACTGTATGCTTTTGCTGTCATTAACACTAATAAACACTGACACTTGTTTTTCACCTATATGACTTTATATATATTTAACTTCACCTTGCACCACACGAATTTCTGGCTTAACTTAAGCATTTACTTTTTCAGCCTGTATGTTTTTCCATTTTCCATTCTAAATGAAAAGAAAAATTTTTAGTATGTGGAAGAGTGAAAGTAAACAATAAATGGAAAAGCATTTTAGGAACTGTCAAATTTTGTGCAATTAAATAATAACTTGTGAAATACTTTTTTTTTTTTTTTTTTTTCGAAATGTTCTCTCAATTAGTTTCAAAGCGGCTGACTAACATATCAAGCCCTTGTAAGAAGTGAAAGTATGCTGAAATTCTTGCGCTCCAATAGGGTTATTTTTGGGTTATTTTCTGTGGCAATTAAAACGCAATTCCTGTAGTTTTCTTTACTCCACGGGAAGACAACCAATACGTACTCACAGAACGGCAAATATGGCACAATTTTTTTTCTATAAACCAGTAATACAAACAAAATTTTACCTTTCTAAATGAAAGTACAGTAAAACCTGTCTTCAACGGACCCTTTATTAAACGGAAAATTGTCTTAAACGGAAATATTTCACGGTCCCATGAATTTTGGAGAACAAAACGTGTAAAAGTCCCTTCATTAAGCGGAAACTGTGTTACGCAGACAACGGAAAGAAAAATAAACATTTAACGGAAAATTCTGAGTTCCGGACTACGGCGTTTAGACATTCTGTGAGACATATACATTGCACTGTCTGCGATAAAATGTTCGTTCTTTTGTTAAATATTTCTGGACAGTGTTGACCTTCCCCAACCACTACTCATATTCACCCCCACAAATTGTCCTTAATCCCCGCAACTTAATCAAGAATCATACGGAATGTCGGAAAGAAGAAAACGAGATAGAGGAAGAAGAGGAATACGATACCGAGTTCCAAGAAGAGTGTAGAATAAATACATATCAAGATGCTCTCAGAAGTTTAAAGGAACTGCAAAAATTTGCCTTACGGAAAAATGATTCTGATTCACTTAGTATAATTCTCAGTCTAAAGTGTATGCGGAAAGTCAAGCAGCAATGTACACAGAAAACCCTGCTTGGCTATTAGAAAAATAAAGAAAACGTGTGCATAGTATATTTTGTATTCATTTTAATTTTTTGTGTATTTATTCGTAGAAGAAGGAAGTACTGTAATCGAACAATGTACGTACAGCAATATATTTTCTCAATATGCCCCTTTAGAAGCATGTATTTAAAAAAAAAAAAGAAAGGAAGGAAAGATCTACCTCTACTAAGCGGAAACCTGACTTTAACGGAAATTTTTGCAAGTCCCGCTCGATTCCGCTGAAGACAGGTTTCACTGTATATACATTAATGGGTTACTTCAAAAAGTGCGGGGCCATTGCCCCCTAATCGCCGCCCATAATCATTATCATAGCTATTCTGCCATTATTAGCAAGTCGCTTGCTGCAATTGAGAAGCTTCGATGCAGGGTGATCCTCAGCTAGTCTCTTCGTCTTAGCGTAGCAATTTTTTATTTTAATATTTTCCTTCGACTAGTCTCCTTCGTCTCCTCCCCCTCTTTCCTTTCACCCTACCCTGTAGTACGTCCCTCATAATACAGTTCATCCTCAGCCAATGTCCCAACCAGTTCCTCTTCTTCCTCTTAATTACATCTAAAATTCTTTTCTCCCTTACAGCTACTATTTCTAACATCTCATTCGTTTTCCGTTCAACTCAGCTAATTCTCTCCTTTTCTCGTCATGCCCATATTTTGAAACTCCAATTTTTTCATTGCTTTTGCGTAATGTCCATGATACTGCCCTATAGAGAACATATTGGAATCACTAAACCAAAATCTCAATATTTAATTGGAAGTTTGTTCAATACAAAGATTAGCTCATCGGAGTTGAAAAGAAAATAATCTGACGCCTTTAGAGCGTAAAAGTTATTTTGCAATTCATGGTATTTCAGTAATCTGTGCCATCTTGGTTTTCTTCCATGTGTCTCAGGTGTCTCTTCCCAGTTTTGGAACCAGTGGAGTATTGGATCTGTTAAAAAATATAAAAAGATTACGGAATGTTTTGATTTATTTTATAAGTAGTAAAGCGTGGGTACCCATTTAAAAAAAAAATCAATTTCATCGCCAATGTTGTACAATATCATCATACTTACACGAAGGAAAACCATATTAAATTTAGAAACATACATTGTATTTCCGTTACTATCGGCGCATTGTAGAATTTATTATCCCTTATATCCAGATTAAAACTTACCTATGAAAACCATAAGATTTCTTAGAAGCAAGACTTGCAAGACAGACCGTGGTCTTGGTCTTGGTCTTGCATTTGCTCATCAGTAAATATATATAGCGCGCGAGAGAAATACCAAAGAAAAACGTCGTGCCACGGAAGCTGATAACAAACTTCCCTGCTCCCCATTACTCCAAGCACTACAACATTTGCAGCGTCCTGTACACATTTGATTGTTGCACATGCAGGCCATTACTTCAATACAAGCTTTAACTGATTCTAGTAGTGCCATCCATATTGGTTGCTAGCCATTTGGACTTGAGTTCAGTCCCATTCAGATGGTAAAGGGATAGCAGGCTGTTTGATAGTAGCCTGCCCCCAGACATGTCCAGCTTGGAAGACTATTCTCTTAATATGCAGCAGCAGTGCATCTTCAGTTGGAGGTATGCTTTCAATTATACGGTTTTTCTGCGTAAAAAGGTAGCGTCTTGCCTCATTCACACTAGTTTCTGGGCATGTGTGATCATACATTACTATCTTAAATTTTTCCAAGGTCTTGATCAAATCACTTTTTAATTCTCAGCATGGCTGAGAAATAATATTAAAGGCAGCAGTAACCTCAGGACTTTGAGTCCATGCTTTCCAAGCGGACTTTTTGCCTGTAGTTGCGAATGCTGACACAGTATCACAACCTGAGAGACAGTGAAAGGCAGGCAATGATGATGCCATTTCAGTTCCAATAGTGTTTGAAATCCCATGGGCAGAAATTACTTTGAAGCTCTTTCCTGCTCCTAGCTCGATCCACAGTTTGAGATTGGTGTGTTTACTGGCAAAAGCAATTCCTAATACTAATATATCTGAATCAACTCTTCTGACTACTATTTGTGAACATCCTTCTTGAATGACAGCATATGCATGCAAAAATAACCGCGTATCAGCCTCTTCATGACTGCACGGGCTCACAGATGACAGGTTGATATCCACATTGCTTATTGCATTTGGTCCCACAGTTGCCACAACAGTTCGAATATCGGACTTGATGTTTTTAAAATAAAAACTGAGGAACTGGAACAAGTCTGTCTTATTTTCGTTGTCTCTCAGGAAGTCATTCCACTTCTTTGGTAAAGGAGTTCGGGAAGTGAGGAGAGTCCTAATACCTGTCCCACGTTTCTGCTAGCAAATGCTTTCAGTGAGTTAGATTGGTAAGTATCCCATACAATGTCTACTCTTCTCGCTTGTTTTAACTGGTTTATGATGAAAGAAATGAATCCACACTCAGCATAATCTGCAAAGATTTTCATAGTTTCCTTTGGCCTAGTAAAGCTGACAATGGCTGCTCCATCTAAGAACACTACGTCCACATCTCCAGGCTGATCATGGATGTCCAAAAGCTTCTCCAGGCATGGAATAATGTCACTCTTTTTTGACATTCTAAGATAACCATATTCAGATAGTGATAGAGGTCATGCATGATTCTCATGTCGGAAAAACTCTTCAATGTTGCCACCTCGCGCTAAACAACCAAGGTATAACCGAGCAAAAAGGTTGCAATCATTGCGCGCAAATCTTAAAATACTCTTTTGCTTCGAATTTGTAGGGCTGGAGTACTCATTAGTGGAAGTTTCTGCTTTTTCATTGGCTCAGAAATAATTATTTCCCGCTTTTCCAACCTCCTTTCGACATACTCATGGAAAAGATCTGAACTGTGTTGTTCAATTATCATGGGTGTCCTCTTCACTTCATCTGATACAATTTGTTTAGTGGCAATATAGAGTTCACAGCTTTCATCAGAAAAAGGATTACCAAGCTCTTCAAAAACTTCAATAATATGCGAAACATCATGAACAAACGACTTTGTATGGCGGATTTTATCATGATGTTTGGTTGTTTGTGGACTTTCGAAGTTCACCATTTTTTGAAACTGCATCACAAGGCGGGATACCTCAGGGCCAGCAATTGTCCATCTCCGTAATGAAGAGGGATTTTCCGTTAATCCAATAGCTCCTCCTTCTTATTTGACTATAGCATTATGTTATTCGTGAGCTTGATCAATGGGCAGAGCAGAGAAGTTGTGGTTTGTCATTTTAACCACAAAATTCCCCTTTAAAAATTCTTCTGCAATATTTGGGTGTGTCTGTTTGAGAGTTGTCATGTCTCTTAGGTGTACCGGAAGCCACCTTGAATAATGGATACGATCCAGTGGAAAAAACTAGGGAATCACCTTTGTGAGGCAATGAATATATAAGTGAAAGTTTCCAGTATGAAGCGACTGAACAAACATATTCAGTAACAGTTCCATGCTCAAAGTTAGATGCTAAAACTGGAACAGGGTAGTTTCCTTCTTTCGTTCCTCACACCATTTGGTGAAGGTTGGTTGGTTTTCACAGTCTTTAGTTGTTCTTGAATGCATTTTCCAGTAAAGCATTCAATGCGCAAATTGTCACCTGGTGAGCTCTTCTGGTTCTCATAATATGATCTGCGGTTATAAAAGAGGCAGCTGTTCCTGCAGATGCAACCCCATCAGCTTCCAACACTTGGATCCAGCCACTGCCTTCCAACCAGGAGCCAATGACCTTTGGGAAAGCTTGTTCAATGTGGAGTCCACCAAACATGATGACAAACTTTGTTTTCACCAAACTGCATTGGCTAACTCCATTGCAACTGTTTTGCTATGGCAAACAATGGTTGATCAAATGCTGCAACAGGTATTTGGCTTGGATTAAGGTAATTGACAGCTTGTGTGACTATTTTCAGTACGTGGGCTATCATTGCTGGTGTATTAACACACTCCTTTTGAAGTGGTAGTAATGCACGTACACTTTGAATGTGGTCTTGAGTTGGAGTTTTCTTTGCATGATATGCGGACCAAGGGAGTGTTTCCCCATTTGTATCAGCATTGCCATCCAAATAGTTTTTAACATGGAGCAACCACTGAGACACTATATATTCTGCTTCTTTTCTTGTTGACAAGGTTCCTGTGTAAGGCCCTTCAGCAGATGGAATAGACACATTTTCCGGTAACTGCAGAATCGGAACATTTGTGTAGATGTCTGGAAGATGAGGAATAGATCTTTCAGTAATATTCACTTTCATCCGCTCTTGTCCTGAGTGGTTGGTGCTGGAAAAGCGAAATACCTGCACAATGAAATGAGGTTTTTGCTGTGGTAGAAGAAGGATTATAGTCAATATTGCAATGGTTTTATAGGTAGAGACTAAATGACGGCCCGGGCGAGTCTTTTCCCTTCACCAATTTATTATAAAATTGCTAATTACAAAATGTTTTTGATTACAAAGAGTAAATAGTGTCTATCTTCTTATTTGACCAGAGAAGGGAGACAGGTGTTTTGCAAGGTGTTCCTCCTCTCAAAGCAGTCTCCAAGGTACCTGCAAGGTTCTGGTGAGTCTTGAAGGAAAGCCCCCTCAGCCCAAGGCAGCTTCGTGAGGCTTGGTAGTAGTGAGGATCCCTAGTCCAATGCGACCTCGGGTAAGGAAAGGTGTACCCCTAGTCCAATGCTTCCTCAGGGCAGGTGAAGGTTAGTTGATCAGTTGGTCGACTGATGTCAGGTCCCTCGGTGGTTGGGCTTTTATTTGTCCTCTTCGGGTCCTTTCGTGAGGTCCGTCTTCTTTCGGCTTCCCTCAGTGTTTTCCGTGTCGGTGTCTCGTCTGCTACACTGTTTATAATCAATAACACATGTTATATTGACATGTGCTTCTGTCGTAATGTGGGGATCCTTACAATATTGTCACCTGCTGATGTTGTGAAGACACCTTTTAACAAGTTTGGAGGACAAACAACATTCTCTTCTTTATAACTTTGCAAAGCCCTTGTTCAATACAGCTGGACATCTGTAGGACCCTGTCATAAGACACACATAAACCAAGATGAAACATCATGTCCAACAACTGTCTTTGCCCTGTATGCGAATGCACATAAAGTGCGAGTCCCACTGGTATAGATGGCTCACGGTTTTTTTTTTTTTTTTTTTTTATGGTACATAACTTTGGGGTTTGCTCTTATGGATTTCATATTGAATACCAGTAGTTCTGAAATTGTCAGTGTAGGCTGTGTAGCGGTGTCAATACTCCTACGTTCTTTAATATTGCTTCCATATAATATCATACTGACTAGTGTTTGAAGAGTATTTTGCTGCTGTTTTTTCTCTTCAAAGATGTATTTGAATTTGACTTCACAGTTTAAAATTTCTTTGCGAACAATATCAGCAGCCTTTTAAAGTATGTAAGCATTATAATCGAGTTCTTGCTGGTATAATTTGAAAACGACATTCTCAACATCTCTATCAAATGCAAGAAAGCTGTCTCTTCCTTTATTGAAAGAACGGAGATCACTTATTTGGAGAAGTATACGTTCCTTCAGCTTAGTTGTATGTACACGGCCCTGCATCGTAACTCGTAATTGCTGTAGTCTGTCTGTGTACATTTTTGCTAAGTCTGCAACTTTAAAGATTTGCTCTTTTGATCTTGCATCTTCAATAAATGACACCAACTCTGCCAAGACAACAGCCACAACTTTGATATCATTATTATGATGACGTTCCTTAGCTTGTGCATCTCTATACCTGTTATACAAATTCACTAAGCAACGTGTGTGGTAAACAGCATCCTGAGCCAGCATGTCCTCTTTGCTTAGTTTTCCAGTTAAGATTTCGTCTCCAAGGAATTTTGCACAATTATTCACCCTCTCATTTAACTCCAATGTTGAAGCAGCATATAAATTGTCATCTGGCTTCCCTTCACAATCACAGAAGAAGCAAACATTTGCTGGAGGACGGGTTTCTAACTTTTCTCTCAATTTTCGTTTTTATCTTGCTGTTTCACTAGGTTCCAGAACACAACTTTCTTCTTGTTCTGACTTTTTGTTTTTCTGTAGTCTTTTTAATGTTTTTGAGTTAAGTTTCAGACGGCAGGATTTATTCCACTTAGCATTATGTTGGACAAGAATTTCCATGAATCCATGCCCTTCATCTAACAGCGAGACGTCCACACTTTTCGGTAACTCAACACCCTCTTTTAAAAGTTCTGCTATCACGTGATTTATGCTTCATAGCACTGTTCAGGTTAAATTTTTGTACTATTTTTCGGATCTTGCAATTTTTCATGAAACGCACATTGACATAAAGCACATTTCTCCCAATCCATTTCACAAATTATTTCACTTTTGCAGCTACTAGATGACCCTGAATGAAGAAAGTGGAGTGATTAGACCGAACATTAAAAAAAAGTATATCTCAAGCAGAAAGGGTTTAGTAGCATGTTACTAAAAATTTCTTCTAACTACTTATTTCTTTTATATATTTCTACACAATTTTAACTTTTCATGACGAATATGAAGTGCTAAATAAACCGGTGGAAATCTGTACGCAAACTTTTAAAACCAAACTAAATAAAACTTTGTAATTTTTGTAATTTTGCTACCATCTTGTGGTGAAAATTAAAGCTCTAATTAATATCGAAAATCAATACTTAAAATTGAGTCCACTATACATTTTCTGGCAACGCCGTTGCTCGATGTGGTGTCCAGCCAATATATTTAATGAATATACTGTTGTATTTACAGCCTTAATTATGACAGCAATATTGAATAAATGGCCGAATATCAAAAACTAACACTCCTACATAAAAATAAATGGTGGATTTGAATGTCTGAGCCTCAAAAATCTATAGTTTGATATAAAGATTGCCATTATCCCTCTTTTTTCAACTTTTTAAAAATTATGGCAGCCATATTGGAAAATGGCCGACTGTCAAAAACTAACACTCCCACATAAGAATAAATAGTGGATTTGAATTTTTGTGCCTCAAAAATATATAGTTCGATACAAAGATGATGGTTTTCATTGACTTTTGGAATTTTTAGTCATCTGGCAGCCATTTTGAAAAATGGGGCCGCCATCTTGTTTCTTGTAAACTTTTGCTTGACCTCCTTTTTGAAATTTACTTAGAACTATGTCATAAGCAAACCCTGCAAGTTTCATGTTTTTATCATAAAAAGCACAATTGTTCCATTTTTTTTCAGAATCTGTCCTACTATGAAGAATGAAGGAAATGGGTGATTAATATTTAATTGTAAATTAATTTGTGAGATACTGGAAAAAAATGGAACAACTCAAGAATTCAATTTTATTCATTATGAGCTCAAATAACCTAAGATCTAACTTGAAACCCTTCTCACCAGAAGTGAGAGCTCTACCATTGAACTGTGTTACTTTCCAGGTGTTATATTGATTTCATGATGTATTGGATTCATTGTGTGGGCAATTCATACTCGCATGTTCATTTATCTCCATTGTGCAATTACAGATACGAATATAAGTTTTTTTTTTTTTTTTTTTTTTTTTAAGAGAAGTTAGAAAAGAAACCTGTACGAGTATGTATCTATAAAAGTGTGGAGAGTTTGTCCAATTGCCTTAAAGAAATGCTAAACTATACGCTAATGTGTAGAACTAATTGAAGAATGTAATATAAATAAATTATATAATGCAAGATGATGATGATATTTTTTGTAGAAATATTGATAATGCTTCTTCAGTCTATTATTTATGTCTATTCCTTGTTTCCTACTTCTCTGATTTTTAAAAAAAATCAGGGCGGTGATGCTCTATTCTCACTGTACGTGAAGGGAGTAGAGCATTCAGTCATCACGTTACTGCATTTCTCTTTCAGACTATCTTGTTTTGAGATGTTTCTTAATTATGCATATTACAGGGCTCTTTCTTCTAGAGAGAAGTCCACTTTTTTTGTTTACTTATTACTAGTATTTACTTACTTCTCTAGTTTGTTTACTATCCTTTACGGAATAGGTTGGCATATTTCAACTTTGTAACCTCGTAATTATTTTCCATGATTGAAATCTGAGAATAATACTTCATCTGTTTTCAGTCGGCTTCATGATATATATATATATATATATATATATATATATATATATATATATATATATATATATATATATATATATATATATATATATATATATTACTATTTTATTTCACCCAATAACATTTGTCAATAAAACTATTACAAGTATTTAACTGAAATTTCTAAATAAGGACGATTCTGTTCACTTAGTTCGTTAGTTCTTCGTAAACATAAAATATTCCGGCATGAATAATCAAGAATCTGTTCGTTTTACATCGTATTGTGTGCTGTTAGTAGATTTATATTTTATAAAATTCGTTTAAATATCTACTTTTTCATTTTGTTATACTTGGATTACACAAGTTATTTTGTGCATGAGATACAACTACATATTGATATTTATTTGAAGTTTCTATTCATTAGCGCCGGCTGGAGATTAAGCGGGATCTGTAATGTATCCCATAAAACTCGTCAGGGCTTAAATCCAACGAGTGCGAAGGCCGATATGATTATGTATGTATCGTAAACACATCGATCTCGTACAGACATGAGTATTTAGTTAAAATTTGAATTAATGTGTTTGTGAATGTTCGAACTGCAGGAGAGAAGCTAGTTTTTGAGAGCTGTATAAATAAATAAATTGCGAACCATGTTAACTTGAACTTTTTTCCCCTTTACACAGTGTGAAGAATTAATTCTTGGCGTTTAGTCATTCTTTGTTCCAAGCAGAGGTGCCCACAAGGGGGAGCTATGACGCAAACTGCGTCATTGAAATATTGGGGGGGGGGTAAAAATCTATATAAATATGTTTGAGAGGGTGTAAAGATTAATCGAAAAGATTTTTTTTTCATGGAAGAACACCTACGGATAGGCAATTGAGGGGGGTGCGTCATGGACATGAGGGGGGGGGGGCACCACTGGTTCCTAGTATGCGCTAGGGGAAGTGGCCGTTCTTCGTACTGTAACAAATAAGACTAATGAGGAATACTAGAAAGATATATACGCGTATATATAAAGTTCTGATGCAAGGTGACATTTACGAATGTTTTGGATTCCTTTCTCTTCCTTCCTCTGGAAGTCACTATGTCACATTCTAAACTTGATACCACTTTTTCTCATTGGAAAGTCGGTAAACTCATTGTATTTTAAGGAAATCAGGTACTTTCAATAGTTTCGTTTTCTTCTTGCTCTTTCTCTTAGACATTTAATTTGAGTAAGTAAATGGTGTTTTGTAGTTTCTGAAAACAAACAAGATAATGTGTCGTTATATCTAACTGATGACAAGAAACGGTCCCTATCTGTGTCCTACCGGTATTGAATTTGAGGAATAGAATGACCAATTCACACACACACACACACACACACACACACACACACATATATATATATATATATATATATATATATATATATATATCAAGGGAGCACCCACGTGGGGTCCACCGGGTCCAACCCTCTTAAAACTTCCAACTGACATTCATGTATAGAGTAATTCGGGAGGAAGTGAACGTAGTAAGCATGAAAGTCAAAAAAATCTTACACAAAAATAGCAGCACAACTTATTGACAATTATGTATAAATAGGACAAACCTTCTGCATGCTGAAAATAGAGTATGGTTCATATCATGACTGAAGTTACATGCACAGAAAGAAATGAATCATACAAGGTAAATTATTCACCTCACCCCACACGTAGGGGTGAAGTGAATATACATATGACGTGAAGTGGTGAGAAGAAGTGTCCTTGACATAATGTAAATAGCAAGATATAAACTGTTATATAATGAGTATACAGTTAACGAAGAACACCTACATGGTGTACAGGTACATAAGCTATTGTTGTAGAAGTGCTTAAGAAGCAAATAGACATACCGACCCGAGATCGTGTCCAAAGTACCATCTCGAGAGCATTGACTTGTTTGACCTTACAAGAAAGAGTACAATATTCGAGTTTCCGATAGGTCTTGAACCGAGGTTTCTCCTATACGAGACTGTGGTTTAGAGGACAGACAAGAAATAGTTAGATTTAAATATTGTTCTTTGGTTCATATTGTATACATGGAATGATTAACAGGACTATTCACATCACCCCAAAATATGTTAATCACTTCATCTTATCTCGTCATCTTTTAGTCGAAACATATTTTGTGTCTTTATGTTCGCAATATATTGAGGCACATCTATATACATGTGTACCTAATAATCGCATCATGATACTGTGGAAGTATTTTGTACAACACGATTACTTGAGGAAAGAAATGCCCTAGTTTCCTACTGTTCATATTACAATAGCAACATCAATGCTACAAATCTATACTCACCTGCCCTGCTGTCCATGCTCGCTGCGTTCAACAGTTCGCTTCTTTCCACTGTACACTACCTTTTTCGTCAGCGCCAGACTCAATACTGAACATACAGGGGCTTTGCAAAGTCAGCGCCGACCATGCTTTGTTGCTACATATTAATCTTAACTCTCTACACTTCACTCTTGTGGTCACTTCCCTCCGAATTACTCTATACTTCCTTAATAAAAGTATATTATCTGTGGCTTGGGTCTAAAAGGGTCAATGCCACTTTTTGGCGAAAATAAGATACTCTTCAATTTTAACGTCTATAAATGGGTTTTCTTGTGCAAGAAAAGCAAATGTCAACATGAAATACTTTGGATTTGCTTTTCTTACACAAGAAAATATCCATTTATAGGCGTTAAAATTTGACGATCATCTCAATTTTTGCGAGAAACTGACATTGGTCCTTTTAGATCCAAGCTACAGATTTGTTTAGCGGAGATATACTTGATCCAACATAAAGATTTGATCGTATACTTCGTGTGTACTTTTTTCCTCTAAAAACAACCTAGTTCTGTATTCTTTTCTGAGAGTATAGGTGGCAATATTTATAATTACTTACTGGCTTTTCGGGTATAGAATAACACTAGTTCAATACTGCATAACTGTTGTGTCTTGCAGTATTGGATCCTTCTAACTTCATATCCCTCCCAACAAAAATTGCTGCATGTGCGCCTAATTATATATTCGATGGTTGACATAGTGACTTGTGTCGTGAGTTGTTTTGGGTTCTTGTTTTGGCACCCATATTCTTATTCCTCCACTTCTTTCATAATCATTTATGTTCATTAATAATTCGTCTTTTCTAATCTAAAGAGCATAACCGTTCGACTTACAACTAGAAATTTCGTTTCACATTCGACTTAATATTTATTGTCAGCGAATTAGAAGCTATGTTCTTCACCCTTACCAGTAGAAGTTTTAAAAATCACTTCTTAATGAACATGCTAGTGTTAAAAATGACGATCCCAAATCTTTTCTCGGTGTTTTAAAGATATAATAGTCTCTTACAAGGAAAGCTATCCAACTTCTCGACGGGGGCCGCGGTGGCTCAGTGGTAGAGCGTTCACCTCTGGTGCTTGGGGTCCCGGGTTCGATCCCAGCCCCCGCCAAGTGAACTTTGTGGTGGACAAACACCGTGTGCGTGGGTTTTCTCGGGGTTCTCCCGTTTCCTCCCACTCTTCATTCCACCATTTCATTCATTACTCATCATCACCGTCTCCTTTAGCCTCACCGGCATAACCGTGGGACGTAAAACTCAAAGATTTCATTTCATTTTCAACTTCTCGACGAATATCGCATTGAAACTTGCACAAGTGGAAGGACATATTGAAAGATGAAAATATGCTTACTCTTACGATTCACAACGTCGTTGTACCGGAAGTAGAATGATCGTTCTGTCATAGCCCCTGAAAATTATGTACTCTGCTCATACATGCCAGAATGTGATACACTGGAACCTGTTTTCTCACGAAGACAAATATTGCAAACTCAAGATGATAACAGTCGGTAGTGATTGGGGCCTCTAGTACGTCATTGATGCGAACCGATGTCAAATGGAACACGACACGATACACCGATCGTAAGTTCTAAACGAACACGTTTACTCGCTGGAGGAAAGGGACGGGCTGAAAGCACAACGCAAAAATGGCTTTCTATATCATTATTATTATTATTATTATTATTATTATTATTATTATTATTATTATTATTATTAGTAGTAGTAGTAGTAGTAGTAGTAGTAGTAGTAGTATAATTAGTATTAGTAATATGAGCAGTATGATGAGTAAAACTCATAATAATGAGAAGAAGAAGACAACAAATGTATTGTTTGGCCCGTTCAGTAACGAAGGACTTCGGCCCGTCTTGAATGTTCTCTAGCACTGCTATAAAGGTTTTAGAATCCAGAGACAACCATACTGCAGCCAAGATTTGAAGTCAGGACCCTTGAGTCGCTGGCTTGACGCCTCAATCCACACGAGCACGAGGTCTGCACGAAGAAGAAATAGTATAGGACAGAGTTTCTCAACCTGGCGGTCACGAAGATATGCGAAAGAGATAAATATAATTAGAATCTAACACAGGAAAACATTTTTAAATAATTATTATTTTGATTTTTTGTGATAGACAATTTTTATTTGTACACATACTGTCAAGAACAACAAAAAAATTGGTCTACTGAACATTTTCAACAGGTGTAGAGTAAGTTAAAAGTCAATTTAAGTGAAAGATGTACGATATGAAACTAATGATAACTGCATATTGAAATACAAGAAGAATGCGAATGCATTTTTTTTATGATATAACCCAAAATAGAGGGAGTTATGAAGTTTTAAAATTTTCAAACGCACTCCATTTTGAAACAGTATGAGATCGGATTCGATGTTTGTAATATAAATGAACGAACCAACTTGGGTTTTAATCCATTCGCTTTTAGGAAGTAACTGTATCCACTATATACAAGAAATAGATTCTACTATTATAGAAATAGATGTATATAGTGAGACCTCCGCAATAGGTATATTAAAAATTCGTCACAAGCTTATTACAAGCCAGAAATTATAAGGGGGTCACCGGCAAGAGGATGTGATAATATGGGGGTCGTGATCGGAATTAGGTTAAGAACACTGGTATAGGATTATTATTATTTCTTTGTCGTCTTCTTACTGTTATTGCCGACCGCTTGTTCGTGTTGGTTCAGGAAGGAAGCTAGAGTTCAAGGGTCCCGACTTCGAATCTCGACTGGGTTATGGTTGTAGATTTTAAAACCTTTAAAATAGTGCTAGAGGACACTCAAGACGGGCCGAAGTCCTTCGTTACTGAACGGGTCAAACAATACATTTGTTGTCTTCTTCTTCTCATTATTATTGTTTTTATTCATCATACTGCTCATATTACTAATACTAATCATATTACTACTACTACTACTAATAATAATAATAGCACTAATAACTATAATGATAATCATAGAAAGCCATTTTTGTGTTGTGGTTTCAGCCTGTCCCTTTTCTTCAGCGGGTAAACGTGTTCGTTTAGAACTTACGATCGGTGTATCGTGTCGTGTTCCATTTGACGTAGGATTATTATCAATGACGTACCAGATATCCCAATCAATAACCGACTGTTACCATCTTGAGTTTGCAATATTTGTCTTTCGTGAGAAAACAGGTTCCAGTGTATCACATTCTGGCATGTATGTTCAGAGTACATAACTTTCAGGGATCATGAGAGAACGATCATTCCAGTTCTGATTCAACGACGTTGCGACTCGTAAGAGTAGCCATATTTCAATTTTTCAAAATGTCCTTCCACTTGTGCAAGTGTCAATGCGATACTCGTCGAGGAGTTGGATAGCTTTCCTTGTTAGTCAGTTAATCAGCATTGTTGTTTCACATTTATTTGTGCAGGTATATATAAAGGTAACCAAGAAAGTTCTGTCGCTTTTTCAGACACACTTTCGAACATTGATATGTTACCTAAGACGTACCTGGCAGATAGGAAATAGTCCCCATCAGCATCGACAGCCTTCTGCCAACGATCTGGAATGTCATGGATTCCATCGCGGTAGAACTTGGACCGCAAAGCGAAGAAGATATCAAGTGCACTTTCCACCTCTACTAGGAATTTGAACTGGCATCTCCTAAGATGATTGTCCAAAAATTGGAACAGGTGATAATCGGTTGGTGAAGTGTTCGGGGAGTATGGCGGATGCAATAGTGTTTTCCATCCAAGGCGTAGAATCAGGGTGGAAAAAAATCATGATTTTTTTCAAAAAAATCATTTTTGTTGATTTTTTTGATTTAAATCGATTTTTTTGATTTAAATCAAATCTTTTTCTTCGTATAATACAAGTCGCGAATTGAAGAAAAAACATTTGGAATCAGTATTAAATGTTAATTATGTCATTTAAGTGAAAGTATTGGGTTTTAATTTTGAATTAATTCCCAATCGTTAACCTATTTTAACCCCAAACAATGTTTCTTAAGCATTAAGGAAAAAGTACAGCAATGTATATCAACATGACACTTTTCTTTTCACGAAAGTTACTGATATTTGGCAGGGGGATATTTTTAAACAATTGGAACTAGCTAGCGGCACGAAATACATATAAAGTACTTAAATTTCGCCTAAAATTAACTAACTCACTCTATGACCTATGGAACCCGGAGGTTCAATGCCATGTTCACAAAAGCTCTCCACTAACTTCTATCCTTAGTCAACTGAATCCAGTTTTTACTTTGTATTCCTATTTCTGCGAGATGCAACTTAATATTGTCCTCACATCTGCGCCTAGGCCTTCCTAATGGTCGTTTTCCGATTGGACTTCCAGTTAAAACTTTGAAAGCGTTCCTACTTTCTTCCATTCTCGCTACATGTCCTGCCCACCTGAGCCTCCAAGATTTGATGACCCTAACAATATTTGGTGAATGGTATAAATTATGCAGTTCCTCATCATGAAGTTTTCGCCATTCCTCATTTCCGTTCCTTGTGGTTCCGAATATTCGTTTCAGGATTAGTCTCAATTACTTTCAGTCTGCGTTCTTTCCTCAGCGTAAGCGACCATGTTTCACAACCATACAGCACTACAGGCATAATTATCATTTTATATATTTTAAGCTTCAAATTCCTCGACACAATTCGCGACGATAAGAGATTTTGAACTGAATAATAACACAAATTCCCTAAACGAATTCCAAAATAAATAAAATCATGATGATCATTTCGAGAAGAAGAAACACTTGTGATTGTTAAAAATATGCTTTATGTGACGTGAAAAACAGTTCAAATGCGAGATGTCCGTGCATTTAAGACGTCTATACATAGCAGGCACGTTTTTATACTTTTCTGTTGGCTATTTTATTTCCTCTGACATTTTTTCCTGCACAGGCGCTGCAAATTTTCTGCGATCACATCACAGATCGCGGCATGTTCTGCAATGGGGTCAAGTATCCACTTTATCAAAAGTATTATTCGATATTTTAACGCATCCAAAATTTGTCGTATTACGATCCCGAGGAGCTTCTATGTATTTAGTACATAAATTTCGCCCAAAATTTTAAAATCTTTTTTTTTTCGGAGAGGGGATCGGACCCCTCTAAATACGTCCCTATTATCTGGAAACAAACAAATAGACGTGGACACAAAAGAGTTTTCATCTTAAATGTCCATGGTGATTTCCCCGTTGGAATAGAAATTTTAAAACCCTGTGTTACAAAGAGAAGAAAGCAGGGTTCACCCGTAACCCGTTCAAATGGGATTTTCCCTGATCGTTCCCTACATGATACTCGTTTTCATACTGTGCTTACATACATTTGAGTCTCATTGTATTATGATTATTATCTTCTATAATCGAAATAACAGAAGAGAAACGGGATTTTACTTACTTTCACTTTAAATTAATTCATTTCGGAATTTGATTTAAATCAACGATTTTTATTAAAAAAATCAAGCGATTTAAATCTTGATTAAAATCGTGATTTAAATCAGACTGATTTAAATCAATCCACCCTGCGTAGAATGATATCTCGGGTCATCTAGGCCGCGTGGGGCTTAGCGTTGCCCTGTAACAGGAGAAGCCCTTTGCGAACTCCAGAGTTTTGAGTTTCTTGAACACGGCTCAACTACTGACAGTACACAGTTGCATTGATGCTCTGACCAGCAGGTAGCAGTTTCCGATGCACGATGCCGCGAGCAGTCCACCAAACACTCAGGGGGGCCTCCTTCTGGTATAGTGCTGGTTTCGGCTGTTTTGGAACCGGTTGAAGAGATACTAACCAATGATGATGCCACCGTGGAACTTCATATAGGGCCCACCCTCATCACATGTGAACACCTTGTCCAGAAATGGCTCCTTCTTCAGAGGAGACAGCAGAGAAACACAGGCGTCTGCTCGCGTTATCTTCTGGCCCGGAGTAAAATCATGTGGAACCCATCGACCCAACTTGTAGTGCTACCCAAGTTGATGGAGGTACTGCTGAATGGTTTCTCTACTCACACTGAATCGTAGTCCCAGTTCCTCACATGTCTGGCCACTGTTCGCCTCAATTGTTGCCTGAAGATCTTCATTTTGTACATGTGTTGGTTTTCCGGTACGTGGTGCGTCTTTGAGTGTTTCGTTCCCGTCTTTACACTTGTTTAACCACCGCTGTACTGTCCGCGTAGTCACGATAACCTCTCCGAAGGGATAGCATATCTTCCGCCCCGTCGCGGGGTTTGACTCTCGTTTGAAGTAGTACAGCATGCACGCCCTTTTGTCGCTCTGTAGAGGTCCCATGTTCACTCTGTTCACTCTGTCCTTACGCAAGTTCACGGTGTAACTGAAGTGCCACGACCAGGTGGTACGTTGGATATACCCACACCAACACCTGACCGTCGCCTTATCTCTATTCGCATTCAAGTTACGGTGTGAGGGCCAATTGAACTCAAACCTCCACAAAAAGCGATAGAACTTTCTTGGTTACCTTTATGGTATGGAACAGAATCCTAGATCCTAGGTGGTACGTTGGTGTGTTAAGAATAAAAAGTTTTGTTTGCGTTTGCTCGTGATTTTCATGTTAAAACGAGATAGAAAAAAAGAGGGAAGAGTATATAAAAACATATAAGTTGCAGGGTGCAAAGGCAGTTTGTTGAACTGTCTCTCGTGTTAGATTTTTTTTTTTTTTTTTTTTTTGTTACTTGACGATCTGAAAGTTATTAACGGGCTATGTTCTATTTGTCTTTTTCACTACATTCTATTTTTGTTTCTTGTTATGTGTCTTCTATTTGATCTTCTTATTGGCTTATTTCTTCTTTGTAGTTGCTAGCGCCAATCAGTTCCTCCCACATGTGCTCAGTAACCATTAGCTCTCTTCTTACATGACCTTATGACATTTGGAATTTTCCACACGTCTTTCGTGAAAGCAACACATCGAAGAGTACACCATTAGATTTGTTTGAAACGCTTTACATGCATGTCTTTCCAGTTCTTCATCGATTTTAAGTAGGAGTCATTTGGTTTCTGTATGTGCAATTTGTAACGTAGCCCTTTATGAACTCCGGCTTTAAGAGAGTGGTTCTATTCTCCTTCCCAACAACTGGAATTATATGTAAAAGGCGACCAGTTTATATTAATTAAGTTGAGTCATAAATAATTTCCGTGTTTTATGAGACATTTATTTACATTGCTTTCATTAAAGAACAAAATTGTATTAATTTAGTTTGTATTCCCATGTATGAGCTTCTCCCATCTTGCTGGCAGTTACGTCTGTGAAGTTGTCCCGCCCACCTAACGAATTTTTCTTTTTCTTATCTACATCGTTAGTTTATCGTTACTTTACGTTAGTTTTGCAAAAATTATCGTTAGTTTCGAAAAAATAAAATTTTTATTCAACAAATAAATGGGCAGGCCAATTTCACGGTTCCCGCCCACAAACGAATTTCAAAAGTTTTTCATATCACATCGTTAGTTTACGTTAGTTTTCCTAAAACTATCGTTAGTTTCGAAAAAATAACGATTTTATTCTAGAAATAAAGTTTCCCGCCAACTGTGACCTAGCTCGCCCATATTGAATTCTCATAAAATTCCAACTCATATCGTTAGTTTACGTTAGTTTTGCTAAAACTATCGTTAGTTTCGTAAAAACAACGATTTTATTCTAGAAATAAAGTTTCCCGCCAACTGTGACTTAGCTCGCCCATATTGAATTCTCATAAAATTCCAACTCATATCGTTAGTTTATCGTTACTTTAGTTTTGTTAAAACTATCGTTAGTTTCGCAAAATAACGATTTTATTCTAGAAATAAAAGTTTCCCGCCAACTGAGAGTTATCCCGTCCATATTGAATTCTCATAAAATTCCAACTCATATCGTTAGTTTATCGTTACTTTAGTTTTGTTAAAACTATCGTTAGTTTCGCAAAATAACGATTTTATTCTAGAAATAAAAGTTTCCCGCCAACTGTGAGTTAGCCCGCCGATATTGAATTCTCATAAAATGCCAACTCATATCGTTAGTTTATCGTTAGTTTACGTTAGTTTTGCCAAAACTATCCTTAGTTTCGCATAAATAAAGATTTTATTCGAGAAATAAGATTTCCCCCAAATGTAAAGTTTCCCGCCCATTTTGAATTATCATAAATTTCCAACTCATATCGTTAGTTTATCGTTAGTTTACGTTAGTTTTGCTAAAACTGTCGTTAGTTTCGCAAAAATAACGATTTTATTCTAGAAATAAATGTACAGGCCAACTTCACGGTTCCCCGCCCACAAACGAATTTCAAAGGTTTTTCATATGACCTCGTTAGTTTATCGTTAGTTTACGTTAGTTTTGCTAAAACTATCGTTAGTTTTGCAAAAATAACGATTTTATTCGAGAAATAAAGTTTCCCGCCAACTGTGAGTTAGCTCGCCCATATTGAATTCTCATAAAATTCCAACTCATATCCTTATTTTATCGTTATTTTACGTTAGTTTTACTTTCATTAGGGACATACTGTACACATTTCACTGTACCTGACGGAACATGATAGGCATATGCCTGCTATGTAATTGTGCTGTTAGGGTTTACATTTGGCGGAAATCTTTATTTCTCGTATAAAATCGTTATTTTTGTAAAAACAAACTTTAATTTTAGCAAAACTAACGTAAACTAACGATAAACTAACGATATGAGTTGGAAGTTTAAGAGAATTCAATATGGGCGGGCTAATTCACAGTTGGCGGGAAACATTATTTCTTGAATAAAATCGTTATTTGTGCGAAACTAGCAACAGTTTTAGCAAAACTAACGTAAACTAACGATAAACTAACCATGAGACATGGAAATTTATGATAATTCTTTATGGGCGGACTAAATTTACATTTGGCGGGAAACCTTATTTCTCGAATAAAATCGTTATTTTTACAAAACAAACGTTAATTTTAGCAAAACTAACGTAAACTAACGATAAACTAACAATATGAGTTGGAATTTTATGAGAATTCAATATGGGCGGGCTAACTCACAGTTGGCGGGAAAGTTTTATTTCTAGAATAAAATCGTTTTTTTTTTGCGAAACTAACAATAGTTTTAGCAAAACTAACGTAAACTAACGATATGAGTTGGAATTTTATGAGAATTCAAAATGGGCGGGCTAGCTCACAGTTGGCGGGAAACTTTATTTCTAGAATAAAATCGTTATTTTTGCGAAACTAACGATAGTTTTAGCAAAACTAACGTAAACTAACCATAAAATAACGATGTGATATGAAAAACCGGGGGGCCTGCCCATTTATTTCTAGAATAAAATCGTTATTTTTGCGAAACTAACGATAGTTTTGGCAAAACTAACGTAAACTAACGATATGAGTTGGAAATTTATGAGAATTCAATATGGGCGGGCTAATTCACAGTTGGCGGGAAATCTTATTTCTAGAATAAATTCGTTATTTTTCCTAAACTAACGATAGTTTTACAAAACTAACGTAAACTAACGATAAACTAACGATATGAGTTGGAATTTTATGAGAATTCAATATGGGCGGGTTAAGTCACAGTTGGCGGGAAATCTTATTTCTAGAATAAAATCGTTATTTTTGCGAAACTAACGATAGTTTTAGCAAAACTAATGGAAACTAACGATAAACTAACGATGTGATATGAAAAACTTTTGAAATTCGTTTGTGGGTGGGGAATCGTGAAGTTGGCCTGCCCATTTATTTGTTGAATAAAAATTTTATTTTTTCGAAACTAACGATAATTTTAACAAAACTAACGTAAACGAACGATAAACTAACGATGTAGATAAGAAAAAGAAAAATTCGTTAGGTGGGCGGGACAACTTCACAGACGTCTGACAGTTTATCAATTTCTTCCTTGTAAAATGTGGTTGGTTTGTACTGGAGGAAGTTTTTGATAGCCTAACTGACTTGTTCTTCAGAGTTATTTTTTTTCTTTTCTGTAAGAAGGAGAAAAGGTTATTTTCTGTCGGCAAGGACCGGGGAGTGAAGCGATGTGGTAAAACAGACCATTCAAGCTCAAGATTTTTTTTCTTGTCACCCTTGCTGTAGTGATCGTGTAAAGGAATGACGTTTCTGCGATTGACGAGTGCAGGACGCTTTTCTGGATTTTCTATTTCACTCTTTGCAGGTGGTGAACGTATGTATCCGCAGTAATCGTGAAATTTTACTTCAACAGCTTATGAGAATTATACCTCGACAATCTCGTCATACATGCAATAAAATCTTTTCCCCATTTTTTTTTTTTTTTTTTTTTCGGATCTGAAGGATGTTGATCCTTATGAAATCACTGTCTTTTGCAGATGATATTGTCTTGGGCAACTCATTTTTCATAGCCTTTTTAAATCCTTTCTTAAAAGACTCGATTTTCTTCTTTATTCCGTTCACGGAGATTGTAAAGTACTCATACTTCTAACTTGTTGACTTCTAGTTTCTCCAGGTAGTGGCAAGCAATTGATTTTGATGTATTCAATCTTTCTGCTGTATCTGTTGTTGATTGATGTAGATTTTCCTACAATATTTCCTTTATAAGGTAGTCGTTAAGGTCGGAAGGACTGACTTCGATTCATCTTTTAAGGTCATATCTTCAGAGCGAAATTTGGCACTTCCCAATCAGCACCAATTTTTTAACTCCCCCAATCAGCTATTAGTCCCTCGTCGTATACACTGCATATTCTTTTCAACTGTCGCCTCAGCGTTTGTGCCTTGTTTCAATTCCCAAAGCGTCAAGTGACGAATATGCACTTTTTCACTTTCCGTTTTAGCGGTTAGAACACAGTTTAATATAATGTACACAACACAAAGCAGTTATCAGAAGACTATTTGATCAAAGCAAAAATTCGTTTCTCCCGGTGATCATTATGGGTAGATTCTAACAGTAGATTCTACCTAGCTACATCGGAAGTTTATTATGACGTTACCTAATATATAAGCGAACAAGAACACATAACTTCAAAATATAATATTAGAGCTTAATTTGAAAAGCAAGCAAATCATGTTGGAAATGAGTACAGTAAAGAAATGATGTTTGTATCTTCGCTGGAAAACCAGGAATTGAAGTTGAAAATACGGAATTGGGAAAAAGTAAATGTCTACGTTTATGTAGGACCTAATATATATATATATATATATATATATATATATATATATATATATATATATATATATATATATATATATATTAAAGAATAAACTACTTGATGTATTGTGCTAGGTTAGCGTGTATATCAAACTTCTGTATGATGTAACTTCTCATTTACCTATTTATACTGGTATCCGTCGAGTAAGTCTAGCCTTATTGTGTTATCTTCCTTGTTTTTCCTATCGCGACTCTCTCCTATCTTCCCTCTGTCTTCTTGTATAAGAATGAGGTATTCTTTGTCACAGTGTGCATGCCTTCTATTCCAATTTCTAATTCTATTAAAGTGAATTAATTAGTCTGTCAGTGTGTGGCTTTTCATCCGTAGAGTTAGATTTAGTTTAGTGACACATCTAAACAGGAATGATCCAAATACGAATCTCTTCCGTCGGTCAAAGACAGTTACTCTGACATTATGCTCAGGGTATTCGCAGCCACTTCAACAGTTCATTAAAATCCATGAAGTAAAATGTGTCTATACATCTCTATTGCATCAGCCAGGTCTCAACAGCTGGTTTCTATGTTCTCAACAGCTGTTTTCTATCCTCTTCACTTCTCAAACATACGGCACAAACATTGTTGGTGGCATGCTTCTTTCCTTCCGTAACTCAGCTCTTTGAGCTGTTGCTGTAGTTCTGTCCGAGTTGGACCTTTCAAACAAATGGATGCAAAGAAATATAAGCGTCATAAAAATAACGTCTGTTGCTCTTTGCTGCACAGGCTTCTGAACCTTTACGTTAATTCGTACAGTAAGAAATAACTGATGATTTATTTTTCTGGCTGCAGGCATATCAGTTACGATATAGTGGACATTATACGTATCTTGTATTATTATTTGTAGTTAGTTTTATTCCACTAATACTTTTTATTCCACTTTGGAATTAGGTCGTTAAGTGTGCTGATTATTCCTCCGTACTTCTGACATTACAGTTTCTAATGCTTCGGCAAACATGTATTGTGTTGTTGTTGCTATCCAAAGTTGCTTTCTTATTTTCTTATTTCGCACAACATACCACAATCAGGTAGTGACTGGTCCGATTGTGATCCACAATCGTAGAAAAAATATGTATAGGACACAAGTGCAAAAGGAACGGTATTTGCGAATCATTCACACGCCTTGTGTTCTATGTTGATAAACGGGTCAGGATCTTCAATTTCTTGAAATGGTTCATCAACTAAAGTTTATGATCAATGAAGATCATGTGATTCTTGATAAGCCTAAGGATTTATTACTGTGGAGCATGGATTGATTAATTTTGTATGGAGATGCTTTAATGGAGAATCCAACGGTGAATCTGTTTGTCAAAGATTTGCCTTTTTATTAGAACGGCTACAGAAAGCTTCACAACGCTATCGTAGTGAGAGTAAATGTTTTCCGAAACATCCAGTGCTCAAAAACTGGTAAGTTATTCATAATTATCTTACATTATAATAGGAAACACCGTAGTTTACTGGTTAAGGCGTTGGACTCATGTCCGCGTGGTCCCGGGTTCGATTCTCAGTCAGTGCTTTCCAATTTTCGGCGTCCACCCAGCGTCGTGAGGAAGATTGGGGAGTCACGTGAAAACAAGAAGTCATGGCCACTAGATCTAGAAAGCTCTTGATGCGCCTGTTAAAGGACGGCGCGTCGCAGTAGCCTGTCCACGTGCTCGCCGCTTGGTTGGACATAGTTCAACCGGTCGCTAGCGGGTGGCGCTGGAGCAGATTTAGGCTCACAAATGGGTCATTACGCTAAGTGTTTTTTTTTTAAATCTTACATTATAATAATGCTCTAAATGTTGAAAGTTTGTCCAGTCGCTCACAATGCTGAGTATCAATGAATTCAACAGTGTATACAAATTAAGCACTACGGTAGTAGCACGATAAGTGGAGTTTAACCAACACAAGATTTTCACTGTTACACTTTAAATAAACCTAACAGCCGCCTCCATATATCATCTATATTGCTTACTTTCTGTGAAGCATCACAGAACTTTGAAGTGCTTCTCTTTTCATATTTTTTCCTCGGCACTGACAGCAGTTGGTAGCCCTGATCCAGTTGTTTCTGCAGGTAAAATTGTAAAGTAGGTGATTAACGAAACAGTTCTCCATTCTAAGATAAATCTCTATGGTTCGGATAGTATTTCCAAAGAACACCATACGTTGATCTCAATATTGCTGTGTGGGTAATGTATTATTTCTTTATATACTGTATGTTTAGAGAAATAAAATACTGACCACGCATGAATCAAAAAATGCTTGAAAGTAGCTGAAAATACATTAGATACACAGCAATATTGAGATTAACATATGATGTTCATTGGACAACACGCTCTGAACCAGAGAGATTCATCTCAGAATGGAGAAATGTTTCGTGCGTTATCTACTCACAATTTTACTTGCATAAAGACTTGAATCAGTGCTACCAAGTGCAATCAGTGCCGAGTAAGTTGGATTGCATCTGTCTAGGCGTTCTCACAACTGCAAATGACCTGGACCTCAGGTAATGGAATTATAACAGTCAAGGGTCCAGGTACTTATGTAAGTGGCTGTACAACTTCAGATTTAGTAATATCATGTGAAAGCGCAGTAAATTTTAGTAGTCCTTGTGCATTATACCAAACAATGGTACAAAAAAGGAGAGATAGACCTTTCTAAACTTCATATCCCACTTTCGTTTTCTGCTAGATTCAGGCATAATATACTAAAATGAAATCTTGAAGTACAACGGTGGCTTTTTATAAAGCTAAGAACGATATTTGCAATTGAGTTGTGATGAAAGAATTGAAAAGAGGATATGGGGGATGCCAGGACAATCTTTTAGTATTCTATGAAACGCTGTCCCCATGACGAATTTACATGCTGTGAAATTGAATCAAGGACATAATCATACTAGGAATAAATGATTTTCCAATTTTTATACTGCACTCTTCCTATTTAACGTAATATGTGAGAGTACTTCAACGGATAAGTACAATACAACAGGAGATCTAGGTTTGATTCCTGGTGGGTGCTCATTGGTTCCGATCCTACATTAAGTTATAGGTCCAAGTCTCATACAACCTCAGTGCTGAAAGGGACACTAATCAGTCAATTACGGTATTTATGCGTGTACAAATCGTATCCTATTGTCGATACAGAAGAACGGAAAAAGTTACTCTCGCGTATAGGACACAGCATACTTATGTCACGATAGAATATTAGTTTAACGATGCTTCTTTCTGTCATTTTCCCAGAAAATACAGAAATGACTGTTGTTTGCTCGTAATCAGTACACAAACTATAGCACGTAAAAGTGCAATTATTTCGCTTATTTTACCTATTACTTTTATCAGGTTGTTTCAAATGAAATAACTTCAAGCACATTGGCTTTATTTATGTCATAAACACATTTTTTTTTTAAGAAAAAAATATTTAATCAGAGTATGCTCCACATATATTAATACACTTCTCCCATTGACAGTAAAGTGTTTTCATGTCAGTTTCAGTTAAATATTAGATGTAATGTTTCTTTAAAGGTTGGTTTGACAACTTCCTGATTAATAAAACATTTGTTCACCCAAAGAAAGTATGCAAGTGTTTAAGCAGGTTGTACTCAGTAAGAAACAAGTCAGGTAAGTATGGTGAGTGAGACAGAACTTCAATCTTCAACACTTTCAGTTTTGTGTAGGTCACACGCGAAACATGTGGTCGTGCATTTTCATGGAGAAGAACTACATCTTTCTGTTTACCAAAACTGGCTCTGAAGACAACAATTTTTGATGTACAATGTAACAGTTATACTGTGTATTAATGTTTCACCAACTCATAATGGATAACTCTAATTTGATTCTACCAAACTGTCACCATTATCTTTTTTGGACCTATACTTTAGCTTTTGATCTCTATCTAGCCACTATGCTGAACATCTGAGATTATCATAGAGTATTCATTTTTCGTCACATATGATTCGACAAGCCAGAAAGGGATATTATAGAGTACTCAATGATGTGCAGATCTCCGAACGTTGGAACTTGTGCCTTTCTGTCAACTCATGAGGAACCTATTCGTCAAGCGTTTTGGCTTTCCGAGGAGCTCCAAGGTGTCTGCAAACGGTGTCTATGGCTACTCACATTTCGGTAGCGAGCTCTCGAACAGTTATGAAAGTGTAAGTAGTGCATTCAGATCATCTTCACAGAGGACGCTCTTAGTCACCTACCG
Organism: Thermobia domestica; assembly: GCF_964235325.1. Taxonomy (NCBI): domain Eukaryota; kingdom Metazoa; phylum Arthropoda; class Insecta; order Zygentoma; family Lepismatidae; genus Thermobia; species Thermobia domestica. The sequence continues at coordinate 186,931,850 of NC_137463.1, read as the reverse complement.
GGTTCACTTTGTAAGGCTACATCTCCTGAACAGAATTCTCCAAACCAGCAATTCATTGTACGTTCACTGGAAATATCTTTATCAAAAGCAGCATTGATATTGCGAGTTGCTTGTGCTGGAGAATATCCGAGTTTGAATTCAGAAAGCAAAAGAAACCCTATATCGTGGGTTTCTATGTATGTACGTAATTTAATACCTCTTTAGTATTTCTAAACTAATCTGGAAAGTAAATATATGATTAGATAGAGCAAAGAGTAAACAATAATATGATAGAAACTAAGTTATATTAAACTTTAACCCTTACAAGTCATAAAGAAAACACAAAAAACGGACATTTGGTATGGAACAATCTGATGTATTCGTGCAATCTTATCGCGAAATCTACGTGTTGTATGTTGTGACTTCAGATAATTGTCGAAATATTCCGTATGTCCTGCACACCGTACTTTTTAGGGCTTAAAAAGAAAAGAAAAGAAAGATTCGCATTATGTAGGCGTAAATACGGTATCTAAGAACGAACAATACATATAGAGTAATAGCGATGAAACCGGGATATTTCAGAAATATGTAAAATTCTATTAGAAATAGAGAGACATGGGTTGCATTGTCTTTACAACTATCGGGCATGTTTGTGTAGTGATTATAGATTTTCAGTTTAAAAGAGGCTAGGCTGGAAATTACCATATTTTAGCGCATAAAGCTGAAATCTAAATATTGCTGTTAGAAAATCTAAACTAAGGATTTTGTTACAATAACTCGACTATTATATCTATCAAATATCGTAGAATAGCATTTCATGATCATAGAGTATATAATGCTTCACGGTACTGCCCATTGATGTTATATTCAGTGTTCCGTGATTATTAACCTAAACTCAGTTTAATTCATATGTATTATACTACATTATGATAAACGAAAATTTGAATCTAAATATAAAATTAGATTACCTGTTAACGCTATAGAGCAATATCATTAATACCTGAGTTACTGTACCCGTATTGTCTCTTTCTGTTCATGTGCATTTTTTTCTTTCTTTCTTTCTTTCTTTTCCTCGTATACTTTTGCGTTTGACTTCTGTCATGTTGAAAATAGAAAACTGAATATTGTTCAGGCAGAAAAAGTAGAAGTTTCCTTCGAGGCAACACTTGGGAGGCGGTAAAGGTTTCGTCACGCTCACTTCTGACTTGCATACGAGAAATGTCCGCAAGGGCTGTGCAAAACACAATTTTAGTTTTACCAACGTTCTAAAAGTTTGCTTTCAATCTTTTTTCTTTCTCGGAATATGAATACAGTTTTTCTCATCTGGAATGGGGATATAGCATACCTTGTTGCGATCGATTCCATTTTTAATTCTTTCTGGTAGTGCCACGACCTAAGTTTCTTCCAAGAGTTTTATCACAGATTATTTTTTTTCCTTTAAGGTATCAAATTCTATCGCGTATAAAAGATTCACACTATCAGAATATCTCTGACTGAAATATTATCTTTGCTCTTTATTAAACTTTTCTATGTTGCAGTATGTAAGCTAATAGAGATTATCTTTAACCTCAATCGAATTTTGAACTATGCACTAACGTCAAAAAATATATCGATCATTGCGCTGCGCCGTTTTTTGGCAAAAATTTACACATTATAAAAGCTATCCATTAGCGCTGTCATTAATGTTGTAAGTAATATAGTGTTGTGAATTGGGCATGAACTTTTTTTTTTTATTATTCCAAGTTGTTACTCTACGTGAAGTTATTACGTACGCAGTGTTAGTGGTTAACGGTAAACACCTATACGTATTATATGTACCGTTGTGGTTAACTTCAAGAGTAATTTAAAGATATTTGCTGTCCAACGTCGATCCATAGATTCTAAAGGACCCCGTACTTTCCTTATGGAAAAACGGCTTCGGTTAAATTATTTAGCTATTATGTCTAAGCTTAAGAAGCACGGCATTTGACTATGGAATCCGAGGTCTTCCAGTACGTGCAGTGAGGTTATGAAACCCCGGTCTACGACGAATACATCGTCTTGTTTTAATCAGCCACACATCTCTTCAACATCAGCACGGAGCATTTTGTCCGTAATCACTGCATCGGAATTTTTTGTCTAGTAAGAACCCAATATACAGTAGATAGCAGAACAACCTGAGTTTGTAGTATGTTCAAGTAAATATATCAAACTACAGTTCGACATAGTTTTGGCATTGTTCTACGTGTCCACTCTATCGTTAACACAACTCCGAAAATGAATATTGGTGTCAAAATACAGGTTCACCCAATACGCTTTTTCCTAAACAAATTGCTCTCATAATGTAACAAATTAACCTATGGTCTTGCTATTTGGTTATTTTATGTGTTTTTATCAGTGGAACAAAACATTATTGCGAATTTTCCCGTCATGTTGCCGTTTTCCACGCAAATTCGTTTATCACGCACCCACTTCTAGTTTTCGAAGTTTGGAGTAAGGGGTAACTTCCGGATGCCTTACAGGGACAACCGGAAATGATCTCAACATAATCTAAACAACCTTTCACGCGAAATATGGTGTAGATTACAGGTATCAACTTTCATAACAATCCATTAATAGACAGAAAATGGCCCTTATCATGACCCATCCTTTGTGTCTCTGTCGGCTTTAATTTCGTAAACTATGGAGGCTTTAAAACAAAGAATCGTTAGTATACTGAACTTTCATGCGGCAGTTTTGGATTAAAATCTTACGTTTGGTTACCATTTGATAAAAACAGTGTTTGGAACGATGCAAAAGATAATAATCATGCAAAATATTGTCAAATACTAACATGAACAAGTAAAATCAAATTTTAGGAATATCTTAGTTATCTCCTAATATAAAGCTTATTTTTTTGTAATTATGATGTCTAATTCCTATATTATTTTGTAATTTTCACCTCACAGTAACGTAGCCTGTTATTTGATTTTACCAACCTTTAAATTTCTTTCGTATCACGTTGGACTTAACTTTAATTTCCATTAAATTAATTATGAAGTAATGTTTTCTTACTAGCTAGTCAGATGCCATATTTATGGTAGTAAAACACTTCAGAAAAAGATTACCATCTGTCAGTCCCTCTGTCCGACACTTTTCAGAACTTCACATGTTGTTTTAAGCAGAAGAAACAGTACAACTCAAAATTAAATTAAAATTCTAAATTTATTGCGATACCAGCATTCAAACGTTGAAAACTAATCGTGTGGGATACAAGCACATACAGACATGTTCAAATTATTAGACTCACACCTGAAAAATGCAAAATTGATGATATAGGAGTCCTAATTTCAGAGTTCTAGAACATTTAATTTAATGGTTAAACCACCAATATAGGGTCCTTCATTTGTTTACTGTAGAGTTGAAGTGGTGATATCACTGTTAAACAGCAGATAGTGTTAGTGAGGGGGGAAATTCTGAAAGTGGTGTTTTAGTTGTAGATAGCTATTGTGATTGCTGTCGTAAGAAGTTAACGACATTCAAAGCGTTCAACAGTTCGAATGGGCCAGTGTAAAATTATCGTGACGTGTTTCGTGTATCAATCTTTTATTCTGTGTAATTAGTCCTGTAATTGCAGCATAATGGGAAAAGCAAAAGACCTTTCTCCGCATAAAATGAAAGTTAACAAAGTACTTCTGGTGTTGATAAGATATACACGGCAATACATTGTTAGTCGAGTTGGGATAGAAGAAAAATCTGTGCGTAGAATCTGCCGAAATGAACAAGAGCCAAGATAGGGTTGGGAAGTGTGGGCGAAAACCAAAGCTATCGCTAAGAGGTATCAGAAAAAAAAATGGCTCTGGGAAACAGAAGTGCAACTTCTTCAGTGTGTCCAATATACAATGCAACCCAAAGTTTGGGATAGTAGAACTTTTGAGCCTGAAGCGATACACAAATAATGGTTATACCAAAATGAAGCCTTGTTCATTCATATATCTTTAAACGAGGAAGCAACGATTAAAGTACACTAGGAACCATACAGTGTTGCCAGATGTAACCAAAAGTGTATTTTTTGTTGTTTTTGTTTTTGCAAAACATGTAAATTGATTCATAACTCATACGTATGGATGTTCTGTCGTTAATTTTCAGCTTGTTTAGTTGGAGTAGCTTCGAAACCATGGAGCAGAAAGAAGATTTTTTTTTTCATTTCCAACGATAACTAATTGGATGAGACCTCTGTAAGGGGAACTAGGAAAATCATAGTTTTCATGAATTAACACTCTGAATTGGCAACTGTGCTGTTGTTTCAGTGCATCAAAAGGTGCATTAAGGGTCTGTCTACATTATGCAATTCCTGAAAACAACGAAAAAGAAACTTTGAAACTATCATGATAAAACTGTTACTACATGCACCCGGCAACACTGATAATACCACGCAATGAGTTATCAGCTCTACAATAGATGCTAGGAGTATTCCCTATTTTGATTCAAACACAGGCTTACACGTTTCACCATGTTGGCAGCAACTTTACGAAGAGTAGAAGTGTTAATGTTCTCAATGGTACTGCGAATGTTTGTTTCCAGGTCTTGCATACTTCAAGAATTGTTCTTGTATACCGGTTGCTTTAAGTAGCCCCATAGAAATGAATAGCACCGTTGCCGGATGCATGTAAGTAAAAGTTTTTTCATGGTAATTTCAAAGTTGTTTTTTTCGTTGTTTTCAGGAATTGTATAATGCAGACAGATCCTTAACACATCTTTTGATGCACTGAAACATCAGCACAGTTGCCAATTCAGAGTGTTAATTCATGAAAACTACTATTTTCCTAGTTCCCCCTTACAGAGGCCTCATCCGATTAGTTATCGTTGGAAATGAAAAATTCTTTTATCTGCTCCATACTTTCGAAGCTACTCCAACTAAACAAACTGAAAATTAATGACAGAACATCCATATGTATGAGTTATGAGTCAATTTACATGTTTTGCAAAAAAATTGATTTACACCTTTGGTTACAACTGGCAACACTGTGTAGTTCCTAGTGCACTTCAATCGTTGCTTCCTAGTTTAAAATATATGCTTGAACAAGGCTTCATTTTGGTATAACCATTATTTGTGTAGCACTTCAGGTTCAAAAGTTCTACTATCCCAAACTCCGGGTTACATTGTATATTGGACACCCTGTAGTAGACTTAAGCATAAAAGTGTCTGAGTATGGCGCAGACATTTGGCGTGAAAGTGTTCGAAGGATTCTTTGTGCCGAGGGAATAAAAGCATACGGTCTAGAAAGAAAACAAAAATTAGTCTACTCCAATCATGGCAAAGAAGCGCCTCGAATGGGCACGAAATCTAGAATATTGGACTGCTGACAATTTGAGAATAGTGTGTTTCAGTGATGAATCATGTATCTTTGTGTCTGATGAATGTTCACAATATGTGCGACGTTGACCTGGGAGGAATTCAAATGAAATGAAATCTTCAAGTTTTACGTCCCACGGTTATGCCGGATAGGTATAGGAGACGGTGATGATGAAAGATGAGTGAAATAGTGGAATGAAGAAAGTGGGAGGAAACGGGAGAACTCCGAACACGGTGTTTGTCCACCACGAAGTCCACACGGCGCGAGCTGGGATCGAACCAGGGACTCCAAGCACCGGAGGTGAACGCTCTACCACTGAGCCACCGCGCCCCCAAGGGAGGAATTTAAGTTAGACTGTCTTTAATAAACCGTGAAGCATCTTACTCCAGTCATGGTCTGGGTGTGATCTCTGTGTTCGGGCCTGGAAGATTGTTAGTAGAGAGGACAATGAAGCACTACCAATACCTAGACAAGTTCTTCAAGAAGAACTGCTTCTTCAAGAAGAATAGAAGAACTACACTCTGGTTTGATGACGTACAATCCATCTTTATTCATGAAGGACCCCCATGCCACCGGGCCAAAGCTGTGGCAAAATTCTTCGAGGACAACGAAATTAGTGTTCTTCCGTGGCCAGGCACTAGTCCTGATAAGAACCTGATTGAAAACTTGTGGACCTTCATGAAAGAAAAACTAAAGAAGAAGCACATTAGACCCAGACTTCAATTGATCAAGAAGATCAACAATTTGTCGTATCATGATGCTGAATTGAAGGCAAAATGTTAAACTCGTACATAGGATGCCACAAAGGATAAAAGACTTAATAAAGAATAAGGGATTTCATAGAAAGAGTATTTAAGCCGAATGCTGTAAAGTCATAGTGGTCTTCAAGGTTCCATAATTCAGATTGGAGAATTGCCTTTCTTAATTTGAATTTCAGATTCGCATCCAGAAGTTATTGGGGACAGCTGGTATGAGCTCTTGAAGCATCTTCTCAAAAGATAGTGTATATTTAGAAGAAACATGAGAATTGGCACGACGAGTTCTGGCAAAATTTTGAAAATTAATCTTATTGATTTTGATGACATGAAACAAATTGATAGTGCGACTTGAGCTCTTTCCTTTCTGTGTAAACTTGAGATTCGCTAGTGTAATTTAAATGTTATTAATTGTCTTTTGAAAAGGAATTCACCATCATTTTTCCTCTTTGGATGGGAAGAGTTAATAAGGTACGCTGCTGCTTTCCACAGCGAATTCTGTCTCTCGTTCTTTTTCAGATGCCAGGCAGAGAGACGGAGAGAAAACGATTGATCTAATGGAATTCAGAAAGATCAGCTCTGTCTGCTTTATTTTCCAATATGGTTTATTAAGAATGAGGGGGTTCTCTTTTCTTTTAGCTCCATTCGCTTGTTCTTCTTCTATTTTCGCTTTCCAGACTTGCGCCTCAGTATGCAAAAACTCCATTCTGTTAGACAAGATTGCCTTCATTGGAACGTCAATAAACAATTTTAAGAGCAAAATATATTAACTTTTCATATTTTTTCTAAGTGAAATTGAAGTGGTAGTTTTATTATTATTATTATTATTATTATTATTATTATTATTATTATTATTATTATTATTATTATTATTATTATTATTATTATTATTATTATTTTAGGTCTTGTATGATTGAAAGTTTTCTAAGTGATATTCATACTTATACTAGAGTAACTTGCAGCTTGAGATCTTAAAAGAATCTACTGAAAAACTATTTTGAAAATTTCGACCTGAATATGCAGTTTTAAAGTAGGATCGTTTAGTTTTGATTATGCATATTTCGTTGTAATGCACACAAGATACTAGCATCAACCAAACAGTTATTTCATATAAATAGCACATAAATAGGAAAAGTGTTCATATCATTTGTTTATTTAAAGAAATTTGTTATTTGTAGATATATTATTACATTATTAATATGAGAACAGCAACGTTGTAAGAATTTTCGGCGTCTTGTAATTCGTTACGTTTAAAGCTTGAAGACATACAGCTTACTGTTGTCATTGAACCACATGTACTTCTACTGGTAGGGAAATTTAATAAATTACCTAAACGCATTGCTAGAGTTATTGTTAGCAATACTACATTCATTTTCAATTTGTCTTTAGACTGAAATTAGGATTATGAATTACAATACATTTTGTTACAATGTTTAATTTGTATGATCTCATAATATTCTTAATTTGCTCTTAATTATATTTCAGACAGCTATGGTAGGTAGTCATCATGAAATGTGATTGAGCAAAGTCTAAGAACTTATTCTAATTCTTTTTGTACATTATTCACTCAGAGTTTGATTTTTCCTGTGTAGTAAAATTCGCTTAATTGTATGGCATTAACAGAGTAAAGGAAGAAGAAAGGGAAGAATAAAGTTTATGGGAAATATTTGAAAGATATACATTTTTTTCTCATTTGGAAATACTTGTTACAAGTTTGGCTTCACTAGAGTTAGACTTACGTAAACACTTTCCCCGTTTCTGCTCTTAGGATTTGGTGAAACTTCTTATTATCGTCAGCCTGTAAGAGTTGACTGTTTTCAAGATTTAACCAGTTAGTGTTTCTTCATTTATTTATTTTTTACTTTAGAAAAAGCATGTCTGAAACACACAGGTACATGAATACTATATGGCAAGCTCTTGTTATTTTAGGATTAGGATCTGAATGACAATCGAAATGTATGTTCTCCTGTTTCTGTATCTCTTTTTTCTAATTAATTTCAAACCCAATCTATAAGACCAAGTCTCTCATCTCCGACGAAATAAACAGTATTTTCTATAAAAATCTGAATATTCTTTGTCAATTTTCAATGAAAATGTGCTGTGTAAAATTGTGTAGAATGCACATCCTCAATCTTGACCCATTTTTACTCCAAGCAATTGAGACGATTGGAAATCGTTAGAAAAAATCAAGGATGTTGTAAAATAGAGAAATCCTATCCTATTTTACAAGATCCTTGGAAAAAATACGCAATATTCAACCAAAATAAGTTTTTTTTTAAATGAATGTTATCATTTAAAAAGATCGTGCGCAAGGGAGATAAGGACACTATCTCGTTCTCGGTTATTATGAAATATCTAATGGGAATGGTTGTGAATCCTTAAAAGAGATGCGCTATATTGGGTGAAAATCTAATATTTTTCTGAAAGGTATCGTGGAACATATTTTTAAATTGAAGGTGGTGGCAGTTATCCATTCCGCACCGCTCATTCGTGACTGATTTTAATCCCAAGCTTTGGGGATTACGAAAAAGGAGTCAAAGCAAGTATATATATGTACTGTATATCACAAAGTCACGTCCGCACGGAATAAGGAACTGACACTGGAAAGAGAGTATTTATTACCTTTTAACTTCTGTACCGGTGAATACATCCACAATGGACATCATTCAATGAAACCGCAATAACTGCCTCTACGCACTGTCGAAATCGCCTACAGGTAGTAACAGGATGGGTCTTTGGAGAGTTCGCCATTGCATGCACGATAGCTGCCATTAGAGTCGCCACGGTGTTTTGTGGATGCTTGTTGGAGTCCCTCTCAACCACACCCAATACGTAATAATCCTTTAGGTTAATAACTAAGGAGTTGGGGACTACATATTGGGAATGGCATAGTCATGAAAAGTGTGGGCTAGTCATTCTTGTGTGGAAGAGGGCAGAGTCCTACTGAATAACAAACAGTCTCCCTGCCCACTACAGCAGTAATCCAGGGCCTCACAGCTGTGTTCAACATCTTGGTGTAAGCATTGTCGTTGTCTCTTGTTATCTTGACGATAAGAGTGTGGAGGCATTACGTTACCTTCACTACTGACGATCCTCGGAACCATCACTGAAGCTAGAAATGTAGTGTGTGGATGGTCGGAACCTTCTCGTGGCTCTTACATAGCCACCCACTGTATTTGTGGTTCATCTTCTTGTCCTCGACATTTTTTTCTCATCGGAGAAAATCCATTGCATTTTAGATTTCCTCTGAATATTTAGCTTGTTTATGAAGCACACGATTCTGGCTAATTAGTTTGCCCTGATTCTCTAAGACAAGAACTATCATCTCCTCATCACGTACATCTTGTTACGAAGGTCCCCATGAAGTACACATCGGCTGCTCGCCTCATCAATGTGTAGGGATGCATTCGAGTCGAGTCGAGTCGAGATTTAAGCCTGTCTCGACTCGTCTCGAGAAAATGCTGTCTCGACTCGTGTCTCGACTCGAAAATATGTTTCTGTCTCGACTCGTGTCTCGACTCGACAGTCTTTGTCTCGACTCGACTCGAATTCGAGTCGAGACGTCTCGAAATTCGAGTCGAGACAAAATATACGAGTTAAAATATACGCACACATCAGTCAGAACATTATGACTACCTACCAAATCGTCAGTATGTCCACCTTTGGCACGGATAACAACGATGACGCGTCTTGGTATGAACGCAATGATCCTTGGTTGGTTGCTGGAGAGAGTTGGCACACATGTGCACACACAGGTCACCTAATTCCTGTAGATTCCGGGGAGGGGGCGATGCGCTCTGACGTTACGTTCAATCACATCCCGGATGTATTCGAATGGGTTCAAATCCGGCGAGTTGAGGGGCCAGCACATACTTGGAAGTCGCCCTGTGTTCCTCGAACCACTCAATCACACTCCTGGCCTTGTGACATGGTGCATTATCTTGTCAAAAAATGCCACTACCGTTGGGAAACATGATCGTCATGAAGGGGTGTACGTAGTCTGCAAGCAGTGTGTGATATACCTGTTACCCAGAGCACAATTAATCCGCCGCCAGCTTGTCTCCGTCCCCCAGTACAGGTATCGAGGATCTGTTCCCTTGGAACACTACGAATCGCACCCTTTTATAGTCATGATGAAGAAGGTATCGGGATTCATCAGACAATGCAACGCTCTGCAACTGCGCAAAGGTCCAGTGGCGATGGTCACGTGTTCATTTGAGTCGTAGTTGCTGATGTCGTGGTGTTAACATCAGAGCTGTAGCTAATTTCGACGCCCGGGGCGAAGTAGAATGCGGCTCCCCCTACACTCATCACACCAAACTTTTCCTTCTTTTTTTCCTTTTGTTTCTTGCGTAAAGAGAAGCAACTTTTTTTTTGTTATACTACCTAGGTATGTTGATTTTTTTTTTTATCAAGCTGCTTGGACAGACCATTGCAACAGCCAAAAGCGATCATTATGTATTATTTTATTTATTTATTTATTTATTTTTTACAAGTAAGAGCTGTTTTCAAGAGGCGTATTTTGGACTTTTTGATAAACTTGACAAAACTACCTTTGGTTGGTATACAGATCCACTTGGAAATCAGTTATGGAAATTTACAGTACAACTATTTGTAACGTTTCATACTATCGATACTATCGATGAAATTTCAATACATTAGAAACTATGTGCTTTTAAAATATTCGAAATGGGTGACAGCATTAATTTTCAGTAATAATTAATAAACTTTTGTAATTTTATTCTGTATGTGATCACACAAATAACATTTTAATTTCGATTCTTTTAATATGAGCAATTAAACGGGTTGAATTTGTTAATGATAGACTTCCTTTTATTACTCTTAAGGGTCGGTGGTGTGATATTATTATTATTATTATTATTATTATTATTATTATTATTATTATTATTATTATTATTATTATTATTATTATTATTATTTATTTATTTATTTATTTATTTATTTATTTATTTATTTTTAATGTACATGCTCCAACAGAAATGAAGGATGACGATATAAAAGACAATTTTTAAGAAGTATCACGGATATTCGACAAAGTTCCGCGATATCATATGAAAATTCTATTAGAGGATTCAGTCCGAATAAGCAAAGTTATGATAACGGCGTTAGTTTCGTGAACTTTCGAACATCCAAAAACCTTATCCTGAATCGTACAAAATTCCCACATCGCGGCGTTAATAAATACACATGGACCTCGCCAGATGGAAGAACACACAATCAAATTGATCACGTTTTAGTAGATAGAAGAAATGTAGCATAATTGATGTTCGCACGTTTAGAGGACCCGACTGTGACACTGATCACTATCTGGTAGCAGCGATAATAAGAGAGATAACAAGAGAGACTTGTTGAATAAAGAGAATATTCAACATCTGAAAACGGAGAGGTTTAGTTTAAAGAAATTAGAGAGAACCAGGTGAGAGGGAAATACCAGATTAAAGTGTAATAGATTCTCCTTTTTCGGAAGGTTTTGAGAGCACTAATGTTGAGGATACTTGGGATAGCATTAAAATTTCAGCAGGAGAAAAATTGAGGCACGCGGAAATATGTAGGAACAAACCATAAAACAAACCAAGAATGCATCAAACTAACGGAGATGGGGAAATAGGCGAAACTACGTTGGCTACAAAATCCGAACGATATAACTACACTAAATTTAGCTGACATCAGACGGGAAACTTCCAAAATGTTTAGAAAAGAGAAACGCGATTTTTTGAATGCTTAAACTAATGAACTAGAAGATAATAGTAAAAGAAAAAAAATCGATACATGTTCAAGGGCACCAACGAATTTAAGGAAGGGTATCAACCTCGCGCGTATATATTAAAGAGAGATGACGGAACAATTCTTACTGATACAGATAACATCTTGAATAGACGGAAAGATTTCTTTAGTAATTTACTTAACACACAGAAAGAAGCTAATGTTCGTGGGGAAAGGGAAATGCACAACAGAACAATACATTTGAGAGCCTAGCCGAGCAAAAGTTGAAATTGCTATAAAGAAATTAAAGAAACACAAATCTCCAGGTGTAGACGAAATTTCGGCTGAGTTAATTTTAGCTAGAGGGGGAAATTACGGAACAAGATACGTAAACTCATTCTCCTTATCTGCAATAAAGAGGAATTACCAAAAGAGTGGAAAGAATGAATCGTTGTTCCAATTCACAAAAAAGGCGTCAAAGCAAATTGTAATAATTATTGAAGCATTTCTCTTGTGTCAACATCATATAAAATCCTCTCAAATATTTTATTATCAAGATTGATCCCATACACGGATGGAATTATTTTAGATTATCAGTGTGGATTTAGACGAAATCAATCAACTATGGACCAGATATTTACCATTCGACAAATACTCGAAAAGAAATGGTAATAAAATACCCCGGTACACTGAGAAAAATCCGTTCTCCGGACAGCCGTATATTGTACAAATATACCGAATCCTCTTGTTTACTACAGAAATCAGTATGGAGGATACGTTATCCATATGCTACATGCACACTGCCCTTAGATGTTACATCATGCCGTTGCAGAATGTCTGACATCTAACAGTTTTCCGTATATCGCATGCATATACTTATGTTACATTCCTCAGCTATATGTTATATACGTCCATTTGCATGTGAGATCCTGAAAGCCTACATTGTTTCATACAGAAAGTACGTATAGATGGAACACATATAAAGAAAGTATTATAAAACATGCGTTTTCAGTTATACGTCTGCTGTACGTTAAGTCCAAAAACTACAGGAATTATGCATGTAACGTACCATTTTAAGTACGCCACCTACACTTTTTTCTCAGTGTTCATAAATTATTTATTTGATTTTAGAAAGGCTTATGATTCTATTAGAAGATAAATATTATACAACATTCTTGCAGAATTTGGAATACGAAGAAGCTAGTTAGATTCTTTAAGATGTGTTTAAACGAATCCCAAACTAAAGTCCGAGTAGGAAAACTCGTCCACGAGCTTCCTCGTCGAGAATGGTTTGAAACAAGGAGATGCTTTGTCGACATTATTATTCAACTTTATTCTGGAGTACGCTATAAGGAAAATCAAAGATAGCAACCAGGGCCTAGACCTGAATGGTATTCACCAGGATATGGCATATGCTGATGATGCAAATCTGATAGGAGATGATAGAAGAACAGTAGAAAGAAATGCAGAGACATTATTAAATGCTTGCAGATTTAGCAGTTTAGAAGAAACTAAATACATGGAAGTTCACTGGGATCGTAATCCAGTGAAACCTCTGAATAACAGACACCAATGGGACCTGAATTTTTGTCCGTTACTGAGAGGTGTCCGCTACAGGGAGGTTACAGACATTTAATTTCTCACAACGGGAATTGTATGCAGTAATATACAGTAAATACATTAAACATGAACGTAAATACGTAAAATTCAACACGAAAATACTCTATTTAGTACGTATTTGAATTACTGGGAGGGATAAAGGAGAAATTCATTTCTGTTAGAGTCTAGTATTGCTAGAAGATGTGTTAATATATTCGTATACTGCAAAAGATAATGCGCGTATGGTAATTTTTATCCATGTCATCACCCTTAAATGTCATGCATGTAAAAAAAAAATCCATTAATTCACATATCGCCTATACTAATAGTAAAAATAGCTTAGTAACAGTATACAATATTAATAAGAGTATGCAATATTATTATTTATTTCAAATTCTCAGAATTTCCTCAAAAGATGCTCTTAGGAATCAACTAACCGGCTAAGCTCTTTTGTTTAGCGAAAAAGGCATGCTTTTCCTCTAAGAGGGTAATAAAAGTCATTAGCAAGTGTCCTCTGAGAATCCTCAGAAGGGTTGCGGAAGAAACATGTGTGTGTGTGTGTGTGTGTGTGTGTGTGTGTGTATGCATGTGTTTGTGTATTGGAGCGGTATCTTCTTAGTTGGAGGAATGGATAAAGAGGCAAGTTATTGGGAGTGCATATGTTTATTGACCCAGTCTCAATCACAAAGAATATCCTCTCAGAGAAAGTGAAAAAGGAAACCGAGAAAATTCCAAGCCAAACTTGTTCCAGTATCATAAATAAAAGAAATTTTTTTTCTTTCAAAAAAGTAAGAAAGGAAACATTGGTCCTTGAAAATGTTATTGCAAAACAAACAATGTTTGTTTTGTTGTCTATGAAATTGTCGGGAAAGATGCAAGGCTGAGAGGGAAAAGGACTAAATTTGTTAGAAAAAGGAAGATAGTTTGCATAGAATTCTTGACTATACGACTGACCCTGCATAAGTGCTATTGCTTATTGAAGGTTTTCTAGGATTTCCACCAGAAAGCAGTTTATTGCGGGCAGGAAATAATAATAATAATAATAATAATAATAATAATAATAATAATAATAATAATAATAATAATAATAATAATAATAATAATAAAATTCAAGTTCAGCCTGAAGCTGTTCTGTTTGATGGTTCACAGGGTTTAGATTCATGGGAAAAGACTTTTCTGTCTACTGTAATGTATCGCAGAACTGAGAATAACTCCTGTCCGTTATGAAGAGGTTATTGAAACATTTAGGATAAAAAAGGACTATTCGCGTCCGTGTCTGAGAGTGTCTGTAAAAGGGAGGGCTTGTTCCGTAAGAGAACATATTTTTGCCGAAAAAAAAAATCTGTTTCTATTATAGAGGTGTCCGTTAAGGGAAGTTTTACTGTACTGCAAGTTATGGATGCTTCAAAATACCAATTAATTCTTTCAAGTATCTAGGATCAATATTATCAGACCAAAATCATATCTAAGAAGAAATTAAATGTCGACTGAAAGCAAGGAATTCGTGTTATTATTCATTTCAAAATCTTTTGTCGTTGCGGATTCTGTCGAGGAATTTGAAGCTCAAAATATATAGAACGATAATCATACCTGTTGTTCTGTATTGTTGCGAAACATAGTCGCTTATTTTAAGGGAAAAACGCAAACTGAAAATATTTGAGAATAAAATCCTTAGGCGAATATTCGGACCCAAGAGGAACGGGAATGGGGAATGATGGAAATTTCATAACGAGGAAGGAGGAACTACATAGTTTATACTGTTTACCAAATATTGTTTGGATCATCAAATCTAGGAGGCTCAGGTGGGCAGGTTATGTAGCCAGAATGGAAGAAGGTAGCGGTAGGAACGCTTTCAAAGTTTTGACTGCAAATCTAATCGGAAAACGTCTGTTAGGAAGACCTAGACGCAGATGGAAGGACAATATTAAGATGAATATCGCAGAAATATGAATACAAAGTAGAAAGTGGATTCAGTTGGGTAAGGACAGAAGTAAAGGCCACAAAGCTAGTTAGGACTTTTACGGTAAAAAATATTTTGTGAAATAAAACGGAAATTCAGAAGGTTTATGTTTTGTCTGTATGTAGAGATAAAACAGAGCACAACTTATACGTATACACAGAAAACATATTCTGGCGATAAAAGTAGTTGATGGAGAAATGATCTCAATAAATTTCTTGAAATTGGAAGTATTTCATATGTCAATGGAATAAAAAAAAAATCACAGGTGTTGATTAGTCTTTCAAAAAAACGAAATTCGTTGGGTCAAGTTCAGATTCTTTTAACCCCTATTATACGGTTTCGAATATGTTATTATTCTCCTTGTTTATCTTCATTTTAATATTCATGCGCAAACAGCAGCTCAAGTGTGTCTCTTAACTCCTCTCATTTTCATACCTTCATTCTCACCATCGTGATTAATCCGGTTGGGTAGAAAAGCGTGATTAATTAAGTAAATTCACCACCATTACAACGCTCAACACATATTTCAGACTTTGACCGTGTCCAATTTTGAAAACGCTTCTATGTACACTGTAAGCCATTATTCGACACCTTGTATGTCATATCGTCATTAACAAATCGTATATAATAACTTTTTTTTTTAAGTAATAAGTAAGAACTTGTTGTGACTGAAAATTTTGGGCGAGCGGAGCGAGCAAGAAATTTTTTAACAAACGTACTTTTTTGCAAACTGACAACAATATTGATTAAATAGGGCGCTAATTCTTTCACGCGGCCCCGCGTCGTTTATTCTTTTCCAACACCTTTTTTTCTGCTTGCTCGTTCGGCGCCCCCTTGCTATCAGCGCCCGGGACAACCGCCCCGCTTGCCCAACGTAGCTACGGCTCTGGTTAACATTCGCACATGGATGGGTCGTCTGCTGTGGATGGTACGCTCCAAATATCAAGCGTGACACATGGAGCAATTATTAATACCCCCTTGTTTATTTATCAGTTGGAAAACTACTTATTTTCTGGAACTACTACTATTATTATTATTATTATTATTATTATTATTATTATTATTATTATTATTATTATTATTATTATTATTATTACTAACCTTTAACACAAAAATGTCCCCAAGGATCAGACATAAACCATTCGATATATCTTGCTGAGTAGATCAAAGTGACGTGCATCAGTATAAAAACTCAGGCCAAGTTCTTCACAAACGTGAGAAAAACTTTATTTATTTATTTATTTTTGTAAGCTAAAAATTGATGCTGGACGACAACCACGCTACTTATTAAGATTAAACTAATGCTGAAGTATACAATCAAGCGTTTCATTATGAGCACTAGAAAGATGAAAATTCATAGTTAATTAAATATAGCATAAACTTATCATGAACTCTTAAAGTTATTTTCAATTTAACTGAAAAATTCTCCAAAGATAGACTATATCAGTTGATAGATCGCAATGAGTTTAACAAAATGACATACTTAAGGATCTTCACAAAAGCGAAATTAAACTACCGCTAATTTTAGCGTTTTTCTGCAATACCTTCAAAACAAACAGAAATATTCGAAAAGCAGAAACGTAGTGAACTAGACAATACGATTTTGCATTTGATACCTTTACCACAATTCACCTATCTGCTTTTGCTATGCTGCTATTTACAGAATCCGAAAAAAAAAAAAAAGCTAAATCTATCTACAGTTGTAAATCGAAAGCAGATAGATGAGTTGATAGTGGTATCACATGCAAAATCGTGTAGTTGAGTTCACTACGTTTCTGCTTTTCGAATATTTTTATTTGTTTTGAAGATATTACAGAAAAACACTAAAATTAGCGGTAGTTTAATTTCGCTGTAGTGAAGACCCTTAAGGATAAATTATGATGCTTAATTTTGAAGAAAATTGACAGAAACGAACTTGTGTGGCACTAAAATGTATATTGTTCCTTACCAATAATAATACATAGTTCTGCTGGATGTGATTGTATTTAGTTTTATTTATATGTTGTATATTAAATATTTTTTAAATATCAGATGGTGTCTTTTCCTAACAGTAGTGATATAGAACTCCTATCAGTGGCACAGATACTTCTAACACTTACAAACATACTATTTTAATAT
Organism: Thermobia domestica; assembly: GCF_964235325.1. Taxonomy (NCBI): domain Eukaryota; kingdom Metazoa; phylum Arthropoda; class Insecta; order Zygentoma; family Lepismatidae; genus Thermobia; species Thermobia domestica. The sequence goes on along the minus strand of NC_137463.1, from coordinate 186,914,400 downwards.
TTTGCAACATTTGATTCTGTTAATTCGATTTCACCAATGTCTGTTTATCTTTTTCAAAGTGACAAAATCAGGGATAAAAATCTACAAGAGTAATCAAATTCATAAATAGGTGGCTGGACATTCGTAATATTGATCATTTTGATTAGTTCAAAATATAGAAAATACGACAAAAAATACATAAGCAGTATTCAAAGCAGTAAATTCTTAGGGCCGTCTCCAGATATAACATAATTGAACAGACCCTGTATAAAGATGTTTCTTAGATTTCTTTAGTACCTTGATGTCTAATAAAGAATTAGTTTTGTCCACCTATCAACATTCCTCCTTGCACAAGATCGACCCACTGACGCTGGAATGTCTTTGTTTTCATCATAATATCTGTCACTCTCTTCACCTCTCTCTGATCCAAGAGATTATTTTCCTATATTTGTGAGTGGTTTTCAGCGTACATCTATCCATGCTTCGTTCTAAGTCTGCGGACGATGAATGTCAGTTGTTTCTTTGTTTGTTCGTTTGTTGAAGTTTAGCATCCCTTTTCAGCTCTAAGGCTATGTGAGACGTGGACCTATAGTTTCAGCCAGAATTCAAGCCAGCATAATGTATTCAAATTAATGTAATATTGTCGCACTGGGAGTCGTGTCTAGGGTCAAAGACGCAAACGCTAGCCAGCAAGTGTAACAAAGAATGTTGATTTGATCTTAAAAAAAAAAAAAAAAAAAAAAAAACACTAAAGCTTGAAAACACACCGATTGGATATCCCAGATTCAAATTTGAGCAGAACAAAATCGTTGGAAATATATTCTAGAGAGGCTATTTATTAGCAACTATTCACTTTCTAGTATCATAAATAGGTTACCCTGTGTAGCGTGGTGGCTAACAGGTACGAGCGGTCCACGATTCGATTCCCACTGGAGATACTCGATCCAAAGGGTGTAACGGCTTTTTCAAGCCAGCAATTCTTAGTGAGGTTTCTCCTAGTCTCTCCTCATTCACAGCAGACAAATGCCGGGATGACACCCATTAGCATACAATCCCCAGGCCGCTTCCCGGGATAATGTATTCGTCGAGGGATGTCATCCCTCATATGTGACGAGCCATAGGTGCCGGTAATACCCAGAAATATGTCTTAATAAACAAATAGTTTCATAAAATTTATCATTCAGAAGCCACCTTGGAAAAGGTATTCAAAATTAATTTAAACTTTTCATGGCAAGCAAATGCAATAATTATTTTACTTATTTATTTATTTGTAAGTGCTATTCTTGATTTACACAGGCTATAGTTTCTGTTAAAGAGCTCTCTGTAATATTGCGATTTCTGAACAAAGATACCATTCTATCGAGAATAACTATATTAGGTTGCCGATATTTTGATTCTGTCATCGATACCTTTATTTTTGAGATTGAGTCATGCTACCAGCAAAAAGCTTTTCGGGGACCCACAAAATCTAAGGCAGTCTCTGTCTTTAAGTACACGTTTTCGAGACGAGACAGCTCGAAATCTCGTCTCAGCGTAGCATTACATCTCTGTCCTGAAAAGAATATTAAACTTCAATCAAACAAACACGTACTTTGAAAAAAAAAAAAAGGAAAGAAACATTGTGTGGGTACGTTTATCACGCATAAAATTGAATAGCTTTATAGGTACAACAATAATTACATTGTAACAAAAAAATCTTTAAATTCCCTTCTCATTACTATTGTATCTATTTATATGATGTGTTCACTTCATTCGTACTTTTAACATCTATAATACATGAATAAAGTGACTTTTGAAGAAAATAGAATAAAATACAATACTCTTGTACCGTTCCCCTTCTTCTCAATTTCAGTTGCGGTGCATAGAGAAGCAGTATCTCATCTGGCAGTAACGGTTCTCCCAAAAGAAAACCGCCCCAGACGCTTGTTTCTGCAGTACAACAAAAGTTATCCTTTTGGAAAACAGGGGAATAAAAGCCATTGAGAAATATGTGTTTATGGTACCCAAGGCTGTTTCTGAGTGAATACTTTTTTCAAAATAATGTTAAAAATTTTCGAGACATTCGAGTCGAGTCGAGATTATTATGAGCCGTCTCGACTCGACTCGAGTCTCGACTCGAAAATTCGAGTCGAGAAATACGTCTGTCTCGACTCGTCTCGAATTTTAAAAAGTGTGTCTCGACTCGAATCTCGACTCGAATTCGAGTCGAGTCGAGTCGAGATTCGAGACATGTCTCGACTCGAGCGCATCCCTATCAATGTGCAACCGTGTGACGTGTGCCTGCACGGTCTTTCTAGGACCCTCATCGATGACAGCTTGGATAGAACGGACGAACTCCGGCGTCTTGATAATGTCCGAGGGCCAGCAATGTCGTTTCCTGTGTGAAACGGTGACAACGTCACCCTGTCAGCCCTTGCGTGCGAGCCTTTGGCGGAAGAGTCCGGGTTCGATTCCCGGCGGCGAGAGCTCATGTGGTTCAAATCCCATGTTAAGCTGTAGGTTCACGTCTCATGTAGCCTGGTAGCTGAACGGAACACAACTGAAATCAAATTAAAAAAAAAACTAACAGCACAACATACCTTTTCATTTCCTGTTTTAGCGTAGGTTCTTTCATGTTCTCAAATATCTGCTTCAACCTATGTATAGCACATGAGTTTTACGAAAGTTACAATGAAACCCTAAAACAAGAGTGCAAGGGCAATTTCACTACTTCACTCTATTGATTATAACTCCATGCAGGGAGAATGACTAGGAAGCCTAGACTAGGAGAATGACTAGAAAATAAATGTATGACATATTTTGCCAAATTTGAACATTTTTGAAATTATCGTGGAATATATATTAAATTAGGTTAATTGATTTGGAATTTAGTGTCCCGCTCAGCACCGAGGATATGTGAGACGTGTGCCTACAGCTTAACTTGGGATGCAAAGCACACGAGTTGCTACGGGATATTGAACCCGGGTCCCACGCTACCATGTACACAAGAGAGTTTTTATTAATTAGAGAGGAGAGTAAATTCATCCGTTCCTTCTCAGCAAAATTTAAGCTAAAGCTGTCGGCATGATAGCATTGTCCTATAGAAGTACGTTTTATTATAATCGTATAGGGGAACTGGCTACAATAACGCCAGAGATACAATAACGCCGTTTGTTTTTCAGTTGTATACAGGACAGAAACTAAGCACGTGGCAGCAGTCTGCAACATGTCAATGCATAGGAGGCGCATCTGTTGTTTTCGCGCGTTAGTTATTTCCTGTGGTATAAAGTGTGTGTTGTGCAGTTTTTGTGTTATCAATTCAGACCAGAAAATGTAATAAAGTTTTTGAAGTCTTTCATGTTAATATTTCTACAGTCGCGTAATGTGTAGGAATCTAAACGATATATATATATATATATATATATAATATTTAAAACATAATGGTCAATAACGAGTGTATCGACTGTGTTTACATGAGTCAATATGCTAGTAGAGAACAGTGGGACGATGGTATGTTTATTGCTGCAATAACGCCGAACGCAATACCAAGTACCATCTCTTCAGTGTTTCCAACACAAGCTCCTACTGGAACTGCATTGGGCAACAATAACAAGGCATCCACTGAAGATATCAATGGTCCTCAGCCGCCAATATCATCTGCATGTATCCATGATTCTGTAGCTAATGCTTCGTCTCAGTCTTCTCACTCTAAATCCTCCAGTAACAGCTATTTCACTGAACTTATTTCAACTCCAAAAAATTAGCATATCTCTTCCTGGAAGGAATAGATCACAAAACGTCCAAACAGTGGTAGTGACTAGAAGTCTGTTTAACAAACGTCCTTACGTGGAGGATAAAGTGTCAACTTTGTAAACGGGTGGACGAAAGAAAGGGGGTATTTATAAAAAAAATAAATAAATAAATAAAAATAAAAAAATGAAGGTAAAGTTCAAAAACATGTCATCGCAAAGATAGCTCCTACTATTGCGTTACTTGCAAAGGGTACTATTACGATAATCCTGGTAAAACTATTGATTGGTTGCAATGTGGAGACTGTAAGGGTTGGTATTACGAAACTTGTGATGACATATTGTCTCTTATTGGACACTGCTCTTCTTGTTCCAACTAATTGTACTTGTTCTAGCGTACCCCAGTTCATTGGCTTCATGATAATATGAATAACGATAACCTGGCGCTATTGTATCCATAGTGTATGCAATACCGCCTTTTCATTTTGTGCGACATTTCTGTGTATTACTTGTACTGCATATATTTTTTCCAGGTTCTTTGCACTATTTTGTAGTCAGTGATCACCAAGCTACTGAACAATGCAACATTTATTTTTTTCCGTCAAATATTAAATGTGAAATCCTCTAAAAACTAAGAATGGTGGCGTTATTGCAGCCGGTTACCCTATTTTTTATGTGGTTTATATTGGATTATTGCTTTTTATTTTGGAAAATCTATGTTCAAATTTTTTACATGGGGTAGATTTTACGCCCTTAGTTTTGATGGAATAGAACTCCAAACAACAGAGTTATTTCTTCAAGTTGAAGTTTCATTATATTGGATAAATTTTACAAAAATTATAATGGTGCAAACGGTCGGACAAACACACAAATGCCCATCGACTCGAATGGTAGAAACTTCGGTAAGGTTGCTTCAATGTTGAACCATTAAAGCCATTAATAACAGCAATGAGAAAGGAAGGGGGAAGAAATCGCCCAGGGCCTATATTTAATGGCATCCTATTATTCGCCTGATGAATTTGAAGAAAAACATGTAGGGTGGGTGGCAACCAGAATCGAACCTAGGTACTCTCGATTATGAAGAAGACTAGTTATTAGTCTTCGTCCGCTCAGTGTACACCGTTAAGAGCGTATTGTCCTTAGGTGTATTTATAGATATCATTCAATCATTTGCTTTTTGATATTAAAGAAGACGTTTGCTTCTGATTACCTTATCCTGGGATTGAATCTATGACTTCTCAATAAAAAATCTAAGGTAATTGCTATCCCAAGTCTTAAAAAAAAATGCGAGCCACCTACTTCGCACATGAGATCTGCAAACCATAAGACTTCGAAATGAATACTGTATTTTCAATAAATTATTGAAAATTAGATCATATAATTCGAGAATAAGTTTCACAAAGCAAACCGACAGATGAAACCTCTTAACGCTGACATGAACGTTATTTTCTCTGTTATGTTTAATTTTATTCCAGTGTGGAAACAAAAATTAATCTACTGCGGAATGTAATTTCATTAAAATGCATCTTTAAAATGTTTCATAGCAACGTGTACTTCTACATGTTAGAAACCAGAAATTTAGTTTAGCAAATTTCAGATTTAATTTAAAATATCGTAATATATATAAAACGTATTGAAAAATATACGTTAATCCATAAATTACCTCAAAATCTGTATTTCCTTTGTAAACAGAAGTACAGAAATTAAAATCTTGTACTATGTAAGCAAAACAAATACAGGGAGTAATAGTGATCAAGAAATCAATTTAACTCTCTCGTCCGAAAAAAAGAAATGGTTTAAACCATAAAGAGTCATTTTTTTCTTTTCTTGGTATTTTTCAAACTTCTTTTTCAAGTCCTCCAGCCTAGGGTACATGAAGAGTATTTATAGAAAATTTCAAGCAAGTTCTATTCCTAATGGTTTCTGAGATCTTGTGATCATTAAATGAATAAATGAGTCATTGAATTTACTCTTTCAGACTTTTATTAACTCAAACATTATCCAGCTTTATGATGGACAAACACCGTGTGCGTGGCTTTTCTCGAGGTTCTTTCGCTACCCCCCTTACTTTCTTCATTCCACCATTACATTTATTTCTCATCATCACCGTGTCTTTTAGCCTAGCCGGCATATACTTGAAATGTAAAACTTAGAAATTTCATTTCATTTTTTTCAAACATTGTTCCTAAGAAATTGTTTCAGAGAATAATTTGTAACTCATCCAGATGTCTTTAGAATTTGAATTTATCGTGTAATATTACTGTGTAGTAATTTCTTCTATTTTATATCATAATCGTTATGATTATACGTAATGAAATCCTTAAACTATTTACGATGATTGTAGTAGGCCCTCAGAAATATTTTGTATCTAGTCTTAGATTGATACTATATTAATTTTCGTAACTGCATCAATGTACATTTTAAATTGAGTCAAAATTAACCCTACAAAAACCAGGGGGGCCCATTTTTCCCGCGAGTTCTTTTTTATGCAGTTTATACGGATTAATATGTATTCAGAATTCTCTGTTTTTTTTTATTGTTTCTTTTGATGAAAGGTTCATCTTCGCTTTTTTTCAACTGGAAGAATATACTACATTTTTTTTGTACAAAAAAATCATGTTGCAGGTCCAAGCATGGTCTTTCTAGGGTTAAGCCCATGCTGTTGATTGTCTTTAAAAACGGAAAGAAAGCATACACAAAGGAATTTCAGTGTTCTGCAAATAATGAGACACTAAAAGGAGGTGACTGTTCTCATCTTGGTTTGGAAAAAATCCTTATTTGTCTTCCTTGCATTTTTTTTTAAATACATATAGGAACTTGCGAAGAAATTGGCTAGTTAATTGAGGAACAGATGTATTCTTTCAGTCTTTGCACGGAAGCTTATGAACAAAAATTGTATATGGAAGAAGTACCTGTAATCGTAATCCTAGTATCAGATAAAGACCATATGTAAATGTAAAAATGTTCGCTTCGTATGTGCAGTATAAAAACATGAGTAATTCTGGTTATCGATACAAGAAATGCATGTAGAATCATGATCAAAACTTAGAATACTTACCTTGCTTTTACCCAGAGTTGTCAGCACAGTACGTTTTGAAACATTGACTTACTTGTATGGAAAAGTATGATGAACGCATAACATCCACACCTATACTACAATTCTGGATATTGATAAGGATATGTAGTTTGTGACATAAATGTGGATTCTTTTTTTTTTTTTTTTCTTAATGATGATTATACTACATTGATACGCTAAATAAATTGCAGCATTTCTCGAAACAAAAGCAGAGCTTTTCTGTAGACTCATGGTTAGAGTGGTTGCTTTCGGTATACGTGATGCAGGTTCTGAGTCTGTGGAGTGCACACTTCTCGGATAAATAATGATGCTGGGATGGTACATTTAAAATATTAGACCATAGCAGACTTCCATGTCCTTTCATATGTTTTTGCTGTTTACTATTAACTACTTCAGTGTATATTTGCCATCCGCGGACTGTATCTGGAAGTATGTTTTAATAACAAGAAATATTTTGTTTCTTAAAGCAATATAAATTAATTCAATAGCGATCATGGTCTACATTATAATGAATGTGTGCAGAAACGGGCAATCCATATTTTACAATATTCGATTTTCTTTTTCTTTTTTTAAAAAAAATGCAGTATTTTGTGGTTAAATGGAATCTGACTTGCCTTGTAAAACACTTTTGGGGCATGATCTGGAGCATCCGAGCACACTAAGGTGCCAGCGTCAACCTACGGGAATTTACATGGATATAATGTGTCCAACATCTTGTCAGTTGTTCTGTTGCCCATTGGCCAACATCATTTGTCTAGTGAACTTCTGAAATGATATACTGTGACACGATTTGTAATTCAAACGCCGCCTTACTGATTCACATTCATTCGGTGCTGGTTCATTGTTTATGTATATGCAAAATGAAAAAATAAAAATCTATGACATTGGATCTTTTTCGAGGAAGACTTGAAATGTCGTTAAATGACGCAGTACGTGATCAGGCACGCATTGCCATCATTTCTAACCTTCCATCTAGGTTGAAAAATTGCATAAAGAACCATACATTTTTTTGGAAAGATGTTTGATGTCAGTTCGAAACAATATATGCAACTATAGATGGAAGTTTAGGGGATACAGTAAAGTTTGTGTGTAGTGTGTGTAGAAGTTTTGGGTATTCAGAAACGAAGAACCATACACTGAAGTATATATTAAATTTGCCTTGCATTTCACTCTAGTAGTGATGGTAGGTTATGAAAGTTCTATTATCAATACAAACCTGTAAGTAAGCGGGGCAGTATGCAATGGAAGAAACCCGCCATTCTTTCTCAAAGAAAGAATTTCAAACTTCCTCAAATGGTAGAAAATGTTTTGCTAAATACCGTCTTTGTTGAACAGTGATCATTGTACATTTTATTGATCGAGTTCCGTGAATTGCATTAACATTGCAACATGTCCTGGGTTGCAATTATTGCATTCAGTTACCAAATTCAGAGTTCCTTTAATGTTGCATTCTGGTGTGGTGATGTTGCACGATAACGGCCTCCCACATATTTCTCAGGAAATAACTGCTCTTCCATAAATTCTTTCAAACACTTGTTGTAAGATCCATTTTATAGTATAGTCTTGTCACTGTAATTTCCTTTTGCTTCGCCGCCTCAAGTGAAACCTCAAGGATTGAAGTTTTGTGTCGAACGCTGAACAGCGAACAAATGGGATGAGTTATATATATCTTATATGGCAAGGCCTTTCATCAAAATGATATACAAGGTGGGCCATAAATCACTTGCCAATAAGACATTTGAAATTATTTATCAACTAAGAATCAATGAAATTATTACAAGATGTGTTATAACGTTAAGTTAGGTTGCGTAAAGCAAGAGCTTAAAATACCTCCATTTTCAGTCCACAAATTAATCTTTTAATCACATATTACAGCACTAACGTTGTTGGATGGTAACTTTTAGATTCAGAAATAATATGCTCTTTTTAAATGTTCTAAATCCGTAATTTTTTCGACTGATTATTCAAGTCTTGGATTGCTTGTCGAGATGTTGTGAAAACACAGCACAAATAACTCAATTACGTCTTGTAGTTGTGACCATGTAACCAACAATTTTGAAATACGATCACACAGTTGTGCGTTGAGAAGTTTCTATTCGTTGTATAGTTACTTAATTGGAAATGTAACAAGGTTGAAACCCTTTGTAAACTCATTTTTTCACATCAGATAGCTACTGCTATTGTACTCACTTGAGAACTGAACAACTTCTAGTGTCAAGCGACTAATGGCCCATTCTGTATATTTGTATCGCAAGAGTGGGATCACTGTCCGCAAATAAGGCAAGTTTTTCTCAAGGTGCTTGTATGTAACCAGCAAAGACTCTCCTTTCCTTATCATTTTATTTAAGAGCTTCCTCGTAATTATATGGTTAGCATACGCGCCTTTGGCGTAGGAGACCTGGGTTAGATTCCCGGCGGAAGCTCTTGTGGTTCGCATTCCACGCTAAAACTGTAGGTCCACCTCTCATACAACCTCGCTGCTGAAAGAGACGATAAATTTTCTTTATAAATTTCTAGAGTGTTCTTTCTGGTTAATTTATGTATTTTTTCTTACTTTTGTTGTTTATTTTTTTTATTTTATTATTATTATTATTATTATTATTATTTTTTGTGATTATAATTTCCTGTAGCTTTCGGAATATACCGTACTTCAGCTTACAGCGCTTCGTAAGTTATTCCAAAATTGTGCGATTCGTTGTTTGTTGTTGATGGTTCGATCGAAGTTCTTAATGCATAAAATTGTCTCCCATGTCTTGATTTTTCACATCAGTGAGTTGCTCCTTGTGTATAAGTTTTCTTAAAAATAAAAACGCTTGTTGTGTTTCTATTTTTATTTCCACTGTTGGTTGTTCCAGTCCCTCCTCCTTTTGCTAATCCGAGATTACTCTGGCCTCAACAATATAACGGCGCATTTTCTTTTCCATTAAAAGTTTTTAATTTGAGATTCTCTTCCGAGTTCTTTCGTATTATTTTTTTTCTTTACTTTCAGTCATTAAAAAATGGATTTGCTAGGTGTTCTATTTCGTAATGAGGATTTGTGTTATAAATTTAAGATTTTTACAGGGTGACAAGATTAAAAAAAAAATCGATTCTGTTAGTTTAACTGTATTTATTTTATCACGGGTTGTTGACTTATTTTCAAATTAATTATTTCAAGGCATTTAACTCTATTACGTTATTTATCCTTAAAAGTCGCGTTAAATCCTGTCCTGGAATTTCATTTTAACCTATCACACTAAAAGTTATTAAAATATATGGTTCATTTATAGACAAAAATATCAATTTGCTACAGATTCTGAAGGTGAAATATCTTAATAATAAACTGAAAACATCTCTATGTGCAAGGGCGCCGATTCCTCTGTAAATTTGGGGGGCCCATTTAGATGCAGAACGTGTATTTCATTCAAATTATGCCTAATATTTTATATTCATAAATACAATAGGGGGACCCACATAAGCTTTGGGGGGGGGCAGGATCGGGGCCCTTGTCTATGTGTCACTCCAATTTCCTATAATAAAGTAACACTAATAAATGTGCTATTGTGTGTATAGGCAGTTTGCCGATTTAAAACTATTGAAACGATTTAATTGCAGCTTAAAAACTATGTTGTTAAAATTTAATTAATTATTTTGAAACGGGACTAGGAGCATATCGATATTTAATTTTCAGCACTAATATTTGTGTAATCGAATGTTTAGGCACCAAATAACCTAATTACATGTATTTGGTACAGATATGATTTATTTCCTACAAGCACTGTCGTTTTGTAATGGATGCAGAGTATTAATAATGTTTAATGTGTTGCTTGACCTCTCGCGTATTTTGATGTATCACTCTTTGATGATGCGTTATTTCTTCTATAGTGCACAACGGGCCGAAGGCTCGGGCGCAACAACTAGTAGATAAAAACTTAGTATCATAAAGAAGAAAACTCAGAGAATAAACAATATATACGTACCTAGACATATACATCTTCCAGAAAACGAGTTCTACAAAATTATTAATTACGCCATAGAAAAAGCTATGAGATAAAGGCAAAGGTTTATAAACAGACCATTATTACCCCACCAATAGCAATTAAATTATTCTCCCTACACATTTGCCACTTAGTGGTGGCCAGCTAAGTGGCGCATAATCAGTAGGATAACGTGGTCAGTGTATCGACCTCCATTATGTCTGATTTTCTAGACTACAAGTCGCTACCTCTTAATTGAAACAGCTCATAATGTTGACATCTAGTATTCTATCTCCCCATCAGAAATTGAAGCTAGCATCACGCATATCAAGTGCATATGAACTACCTATTTGGTTATATACTGTAGAACTACATGCGTGCTAACAAAAATCAATTTTTATTTGTATCACACAAGCTGTATCTATCACATCGTTGTCGCCTTCAAGGGTTTAAATAAAACCACGAACCCATTCCCTAGAGGAATGGTGTTCTATATTCTGCGCTTTAGCGTCGTAAATTAAAATCTAGTGATTTCAGGGTTGGCAGATACTAATAATGAAAGTCGCGGACTAAGCCAAAAAATGTGTTTCCACTGCTCAGAACTAAATATTCAATCTGTGGTTATCATCTATATATATAAAAGAGAACGCACAAATCCTTTGTGAACTCATCACGCTAATACGGCTGAACCAATTTCTTTCATTTTTGGGGGGTTATTAGGATTTGGACCCTAGATGGTTTTTATCATATCACTTTAATTTTTAATTACCAGTGTCTTGAGATAATTGACCATTCAAGTGTCCATACGTACAAATCCTTTGTTATTAGTTCATCATAGGTAAAAATAAACGTATTTATATGCAACCCGCATGACCATGTGACTCGGCGGGTTAACATAAATGACAGGCGCTATAATTTTAACATTTACTGCAATTTGAAAGCGAAAAAGTAAAAATTATCTAAGTAACAAAGTTTATTGCGTTCCGGGGTGACCGCAGCGAAGCGGGGTGAACGCTGCTAGTATTCTAATAAATGACTACATTTTAGTGAAGCTACCCACGATTAATCTCGAACGTGGCCAGCTACAACTTTTGCGCAGGTGTCCAGGATGTTACAGAACACTAGGTAGGTAGATTTTTTCAACAAAATAGCATTACAGAACTGCTTCAATAGAAGGAAATAAACCCAAGCAACATTCCTAAGTTATAAAATAAAAGTATGTACAGTGGAGTAATGAAATGCTATTTAATAATATAATTTTAAGTATAAAATGTAATAAAATTATTCATTTTTCGAATAACTTTTTGAAAAACTTGTTCAAAACTTTACTTGATATATATAACACAATCACAATTATAACTGGAAGACCGAGTTGCGCGCCAACAACAACTATAATTTCGAAACGTGTTTGCTGCAAGAGCAGGTGAAAATTGGGAATATATTTAAAATAGAATGAATGAAAAATTGTTCGTGGCTGATACCTACAAACATTCTCACATCCTTCTCGATTCCAGAAAATAATATCTCAATGATATATATAGTGTTGCATAAGTAAATAGTGCTTTTTTTAGTTATTCATCTAAGTGCTTTGTGTTCTAGTGCTGTTCTTTCTGACAAATGCTACAACCAATGTGACCAATGCGTAAATTCCAAAACAAAACAAAAATAATCCAATGGTTTATTTTTTATTTAACAACGGTGGTGTAATGATCTACACATGCTCCTAACACCACGTGCTGGCTGTAAACAACTTCAGGCAACAACCACAAAGACGTCGTCAGCCATCTTCAACAATCAAGTAGAAGATGAATGAAGTCAGCCACATTTCAGGATAAAAGGAGCCACAGCACCGCAGAAGACCTCAATCTTCACCGATTAATCGTCATCTCCACTCTCTAGGAGCTAGTCTTGGAGAGTTACTCTTCGCTTGGACGTCTGGTCCTTGCAATAACCTTATCATTCTCTAGGACGCCCGCCCGGCCTCACAGAGATCCTTCGCTTGGACACCTGTTCTCGCAATAATCTTACTACTCTCTAAGACGCTTCTTCTGAGTTTTATTCTCCTTTCTAGGCCATTTGGTCTCTGAGAGGTACCCATCTACACTCGTTGGCAAAAGCCTTCGATCATGTCATCTTAGGACGCTCTGCCTTAGAGTTCCTAGAAATCTCCACCAACTATCTTATGTTAGAAGAACTTAGTATTTGACTGAATAGTTTAACGTCACTTTCAGCACCGACGTTATGAAACATGAAGCTACACCTTAACCATATGGCCACGAGAGAGCTACATTCCAAATCTGGAGTAAATTCTCATGTAGAAGTAGCAAATAAAGTATACATATTTGCTGAAAATTTAGTGCAAAATGAATGTAGTGTAGCCAAACAGGAGAGAATTAATAGAAGTACATCATGGTGATTAACGAAATTGGGAAAAATCCTCTTGGAAACGCGTTTTGTTATTTTCTGTGTATGTCAGATTCCCTCTGATGTTTTACTCGGATTTAAAAACCAATTACTTCTCTACTGTGTCCTGGTCATTGAGGAACCTTTTACTATCCTTGTTGCTGATAGTAGTACAGACATTTTCAGTTTAGAAATGATTCTGTGCTCAATGTTTATGTTGCTCAGTTCTGTCTTAAAACTGTTTAGTATAAGCCCTGTGACAAATATTAAGAGTGAAATGATTACAGTCTCTTATTTCTACATGCCTTTAATGTGTTCTACTATAGTTTTAAGGCTTTCGTTGAAGATATGGAGTTTGTTTGTTATATAGTAGTATTTCTGGTATTAGTTCGCGTTGGATTTCTATGGTTTGGTATACAAATTTTGCTACGTTATTGTGTCTCTGTATATTCAGTTGATGTTTCGATTTTACATTCTGTCACGATATGTTCCATTGTTTCATTTTCGTTCCCGAACGCCATATTCCAACAGAGAATATGTTTACCGCAAATTCCACCTACTGCCAAGATCGGTCGAAAGTTAAAACACAATGCCCCGTAGTTTGGTAATAATAGCCACTATAGAAATGAGTACGTAGAAGCATTGATCCTTTGGAAATATCATTCAATATGTTATCCATTTGCTTCGCTGCACTGCAACAATCTTTGTTTCTTTGACACGAATGGACATTCGTAAATCTTTTGTCGTTGGTCATTACATCACGTTTGCACACATGCAATGAGCTCGTTGTCATCTGGAAACTCTCTATCTCACAGAGGAGTCTTTAGTTGTCTAAACAGATAGGAAACCGATGCCACTAGATCAGGACTGTATGATGTTGTGTCATTCTGGGTAATTCCCAGAGAAACCTTGCGGAAGATCATCACACACCTTCTTGATGTGCATTATCTCTGTTGTCAACAAATCGTAGAAACCAACAAGTACATTTTTTTTTTCTGTATCCCTGTCATTCGATTAGCGTTAACACAAATCCTTTAGTCTTATATGTATGCTCTATGATCTGTCTCGTGGTGATACGTCTGTCTTTTTGGACGAATTTCTTAATGACTGATGCGTTTCTTAATGAATGTGACGGTTGTCGCTGTACCTATCCTAGCTAATCCTGGATGCTGCTATCAATCACTACGCTGAAACCTGTGAAGTTATCGACACATAATACTTCGATTTATTTGGTTGTACCCATTGAATGGTAACAACTTACTGTAAATTGATATTGCTAAGTTATCCCCGGATTTATAGAGAAATTCGGCCACTGTACGTTGGCGAACAGGGTGACATATTGAACATCCATGATGGCTTACTTGCAATAACAGGAAATAAAAATTAGGTATAGGTTAGGGAGTAGAAGACAAATACTTCTACCTAGGGTTGTCGTATTTCTTCATTCTAAATACAGGACGATGGTTGAATTAAAAAGAAAACTGAAAGTAGATTTCTTAAAATAGATTAAGTTAACATTTTTAACAGTACGCATACCTGCTTGACCAGTGTGGTTAATAGATACTTCGTAAGATATATTTCTTAAGAACAAGTGATATTTAACAACGGTTATCATTTGTGTATTTATCTGCATGTTGCATGAGATTTTGCATGTTTCAGCAACTGTTTGACTTACAGTGCAACATTAGTAAGCAAATACATTGCTGGCACTAGTAAGCAAATAGAGGACAAGTGCGTCCTTCTACAACCTTCATACAGGGCAGAAAAATGAATTATAGAATATAGGACAATCCTTTATATACTTGACGCGTGACAGCCTTAGTTTTTAGTGTTTACTATTACCGAGCTACAGAGGATTGTGCATTACTTTTTGACTGTTCTTTGTATATACACTACAGTTTTCTTTTAACTTTTTTTTAGTTGGATTGGGTTTTAGTGTTTCTTTCCAGCATTCGTACTATAGTTTAATAGGAAAATTCAAGTAATCGTTCCTCACCGAATATAGAATTTGGAACCGCAGAGGTAATATTCGACAAACTACAGTATTGTTCACCAGTAGAGGAACACTAAAGCACAAAAATATAGCACTACTTTAGACATATGGTTGCTACCTGTAACATGATTTTAGTTGTGAGGGTCTAGATTAATTTTAAAAATGTAATAAATCATTATTTTAAACAATAAAACATGAAAAATCTTGGGAAAATTAATTGCATGTTTAGTTATTGGTCTGATTAATGTAAAGAAAAATCACATTTATTATTTTATCACTAATAATAATGAAAAGCTAGGCGTTTTAAGAATATACATTTTAAAGAATAAAAAAGATGTTTCATAAATTCCTACACTGTTGTTTCAAGCTAAAGAATTTAAAAATATAACTGCAGTTCTATGAGGAAAGAACAGGCCAATTAAAATCATATTACAATATGTAGAAATAATGGTTTAATGGTCGATGTCCACTCTAAATCAGAGCAATTCATCGTCTGCTTCAGTTGAGGGAAGCTTTTCTACTTTCAATAGATTTTGAAATCTGAAAGATCGTGTCTGACAAGGAAATCTTAAAGCTTACCTTACACTTGCAAAGCTGATCAACTTCTTCAGGGTGATGCAGATAAAGAGACTGACTTGTAAGAGTGATAGAGATGACCTACACTGTCATTCTTAACGATTTCTATGTTATTATGTCAATACCTACTTACATAATTGTATATTTACTGTTACGAAAAAGAAAAATCAGTTTACAATATCAGTTTATCAATATCCAAATACAATACAACGTTTGATTTCAGTTTATTGGCTTGAG
The DNA here is from genome assembly GCF_964235325.1 of Thermobia domestica. Lineage (NCBI taxonomy): Eukaryota > Metazoa > Arthropoda > Insecta > Zygentoma > Lepismatidae > Thermobia > Thermobia domestica. Next base: position 186,898,452 of record NC_137463.1, on the reverse strand, counting down.
AAAAATGTGATATATATATAAAATATTAATAAATAGACAGAAAATAAGGTATTTAGCATTCCAATATTTGTTAAAAACAAATTTAAAATAAAGCACAAGTTGCAAAAAGTTAAAGCAGACTGTAGGTTGCACTATTCATCGTATTCGCTAAGTTGCTTTTCGAAGGTGGGTGCTCTTCTACTGAGCCACCATAACGTCTTCCTATTTTACTAATGAGTTGAATAAAGAGGCATAGTGCCTACAGAAGAGAGCATTGATTTAAAGTGTTTTGAAGATTTTAAAATGGCTGAAATAGAGTGATGAATTGTGGTAATATAATATGCCATGTTTTTATTTTGGCAATATTAAATTCAGTCAGACTTAATTTGGAAAGTAAAGAGGTGAAAGAAACAAGAAAGTCTATTTTGATGGAATGTTTGTGCTGGCAGTTGGCGACGCTGTTTCTCAAAAGAGAATTTTCAGTCGTCTTCTCGAAACGCGAACGTAAGAAAGGAGTAAGGGGAGAGAGAGGGAGAAACGCAGCAACTTGACGTAAATTAATAATATTATGTTTCTCTTGGAGAAAAATCGACCACCGTCTATTTCCTTCTATGAGCAAGATTGAAGGAAGAGGTATTCTATTTTCAGAAGCACTCCCGATCAATATTTCCAACATCTTGTATATTTCTTTCTACTGTTTCCAAGAATTTCTCATCTCCAGCTCTTACTTGTTTGCACATGGAGACACGCTGACACTTGTCTTCTATATACATATTTAGAGACATTTGGTGTAACATGAAGGAGAAAGGAATGCATGTGCCAAACATTTAAATTTGTGTTTCTGTATTCTTGAAATTTTAGATGTGTCGTACATATGCTGAAAAGCTAAAAATTTTGTTTTCAACTACTCTATTGCTGTGGAATTTATCTTTTTCTTTCTTTTCTGAAAATTGTCAATCTTTCTTGGAAATTTTGTTTGCTTTTCCTTTTGTTTAAATAAAATCAATTTTGATTTTTTTTTTAAATTACGCGCAGAAACTGCAGCAGTTCATCTAGAATAACTGCTGTTATCTGCGTTATGGTTATTGAGTTGTTATTTTTGTTGCTTTGCTCACGTAAAACCCGTTACAGCCACTATAAGCTATTATCATACTATTGTTGAGGGAAAGATTGTATTTTCCTATTATTTAGCGTCCCTTTTCAGCAAGGAAGTTATATGATACAGGTACCGACAGTGTGAGGTAGAAACTGAGCTACCGTAATGCGTTCAGTGCTCTCTCATCGAGAATCGACCCCAAGGCCTCGTGCATCAAAGGCACGCGCTCTGACCAACAGACAAGGAAAGATGGCTAAAAGGATTATATCGTAGGGAGAAATATGTTTAACTAGATATGCTGTATGTAATATCCAGCTGTGTTAAAGTATTTGCTGTGTATAACCTGTGTTGTTGTTTATAGAATATGAGAGTTGTGGTAAGCATTAGGGTCTCGAAATTGTGCTTTGTGGTGTATTCAGGAGTCCACAATATCATACGTAAGTACTTGTAGTTGCTTGTCAGTTTCGCGAGATAACTTGTTATATAAGCTTATGTCTAAAGTTTCACGTGGGTCTATGTATGCATTTGAAAAGTATATATATATATATATATATATATATATATATATATATATATATATATATATATATATATATATATATATATATATAAAATCAGGATATGCGAGACTGAAACAAACAATAGCTTGACGGTACCAGGTCCATGTTATACGGTATGGCGTTATCAGCGTAATATTCGACACCCTTGTTGTTGACCAGTTCCGGTCGTTTCTTTTGAACTACTAGAAGCTTAAAATATATAAAACGATAATAATGCCTGTTGTTCTGTATGGTTGCGAAACATGGTCGCTTACTCTGAGGGAAGAACATAGACTGAAAGTATTTGAAAACAGGATCCTGAGAAGAATATTCGGACCCAAGAGGAACGAGAATGGGGAATGGCGGAAGCTTCATAACGAGGAACTACATAGTTTATACGGTTTACCCAACATTGTTAGGGTCGTCAAGTCTAGGAGGCTTAGGTGGGCAGGTCATGTAGCTAGAATGGAAGAAAGTAGAAACGCTTTCAAAGTCTTGACTGGTAGACCCATAGGAAAACGACCATTAGGAAGACCTAGGCGCAGATGGGAGGATAATATTAAGATGGATCTCGCAGAGATAGGAATACAAAGTAGAAACTGGATCCAATTAGCTAAGGATAGAAGTCAGTGGAGAGCTTTTGTGAACCCGGCACTGAACCTCCGGGTTCCATAGACCATAGAGTTAGTTAGTTTAGTTAGCTGCACTCGCTCTATTGGTCGACAATGCAAGTTCGACAAGTAAACATTACGTTTGGGTGAATCGAGTTGCTACCCGAGACTCACGTTACAGAGTAGTATTAAGTGTGCTCAATATGTCAGGAAGGTTTCAGGTGCAAAGCTCAAAGGGTTTAGGAGATACAGCCTCTAGAACGTCCAATAGAGGTACATGTTATAGTCGTATTATATAGTCCAAAACACAAAGGATATGTCTTATACCTATTATTTCCTCTAAACTAGACCATGTTCGTATTTCCAGCATGCTGAAGTGATAAAACACAAGAGAAAGTTGTTTGGTTTGCAAATCCGAAGTGATTTTGTTATTGCATAGAAAAGTTACCAAATTACTACAATCAATATGCAGTTAAGAAAAGAATGCGTGCATCACACAGATAATCTGCTCACAGTGAGCACACCTGACAAACGTAATCGAGTCGCACTTGAAACATTTGTGTTTCACAATTCCGTCAATGCAGTGATCGTACGGAGCGATCCAACTTCCAAGCTTCTCATTCAATCTGGCCTTATGGAAAGCGAATCGATTCTTATTGCAAAAACGAGGAGCACTGAACTGGTGAATTGTAAACGACTGAAGTTGTATGAACCTGTCAGGATGCCAAATATTGACGTCACTTTTTGTTATTGTTGTATCAGTGATGGAACGAACAAAGGCTTTGTATGGACGAAAGAAGTGAATATCCAGAGGCTGAATCATGTCATTACGTCCACCATGTATCAGCCGTTTGATCAATTCAAAGCCTTCTGGCACACACACTGACGAAAGACTGTCGTCTTTGTTTGCAGATCACGAATCAAATAACAGGAGGACTCTTCTTCTTATCACTTGGAATGCTTCTCCACATGACGTCCGAATAGAAACATTTGATCTTGTCATACATTCTAGTTGCTGTATCTTCTAAACCTTTTGAGCTGTGCATCTGAAACTTCCCTGACATGTTGAACATACTTAGTACTACTCTAACACATTTGTCTCGGGCAACGTAACGTTTACTTTTGAGTCTATCGTTCTTCTTGGTGGCAGCAGTTCTTAATGTAAGATGCCCTTCCAATCCCACCAAACGCACATAATGACTTTCCTGATCGTCAGTGTTGAGCTTTGCCAGAGACTATGAAGCTTTTCCTCCATTCGAGCACGATCTTTGCTATTACATTGTTGTCCTGGGTTATCCATTTTTCAACACCCGTGATCAACCATTTCTCAAATGGCTCGAGTTCGTTACATTTCGGTAGAGATTCGCAGATAGAAATTTGATCGAGTAATTGTTTTTGAGGAGGATCACGTGGCACCCAAATGTCAAGCTTCTTTTTGTACCCAGCTTTCCCCAAATGGTTTAACACTATTTGATGATGAATGTTTGGGTTATTGGTGATGTCATGACTGCTTACATGCCGATTTTGCTTGACTTTGGCAGCACATAGTCCATTTTTGCTGTGATTGTTTGCCCACTGTGAGGACCATCTTGGACATCGACATTTCCGAATGAAAGCGACTAACCCATCTTTTGCCTATTATTTTTGATAATGTACATTTCCCTGAACAACACAAATTTCTTTACAGGTATGTGCAGAATTAGAGCGAAATAAAATTATAAAATGTAGCGTAGTTTTACTGGAAGCTTACTCATCTTCACGGTGCAATACGTTACGTCTGATTCTACATTTTTGCACGTCTACTAGCTTCAAGTAGACACGGAGAAGAATTAATATAATAACGGTCAGTCTTAACGTGAATGGGTATAAGTTGTTTCCATTAGTTATTTATTACAATATTCAGTCATTTAATGACTCATTTTTGTACTAAAATAATAATAACTGTGCTTCCGATTCAACCTTGTCGAGATGAAAGTTGAAGCAAGAACATGAATAATGAAATGAACATAATATAAGTTTTGTAATGTGAATTTGCGGTCAACTGGATTTTTACAGAGCTTTAAGCTGATATGCACAGGAGCAAAAGATAGAAAACGAGAAAATATTAGTGGTAGGAAATTGAAGGTATTAGGAGTTGACAATTATACGAGTATTTGGGGTAAATTATCAAAAGTAATTGTTTTCTCAACGGTGTCTTTTAGAAATATTTACAATATTTTGTTTACATTTGATAAATTTGTAACCTACGTATTAAAAATTACACATGTTCAATTTTTACTTTCAAGCTACAGAAGAGATAAAGAAAGTTCTGTAACCATGAAAAATTCGAATTCGAGATTTGGGCGGATTTGCATGTCTCAAGATACATACATGCCAGGAAAAAAACTGGCGATTAATTGTGGGATTTATCGTGACGATTTTTCTCAAATACGGTTTAATTGGTTTTGTAAGTAAATATTTCATTAACGACCTGACAATATAGCATCCGCCATTTCTTTTGCAAAAATCTAGATGATGTAGTTTGATGCTAGTAATATCTTGTTCAATCAATTTCTTTTCGAATAAGATTGTTGCAAACTTGTTCGTGTTTCGTAAATAAATAATTTTAACAATCCAGCAATATGCCATAACTTATTTTTCTTACGAAACTGCAATAAGAATATTTTAACGATGAGGTAAATTTTATTCAGGCAATTTTGGCCAAAATTGGTCTGGAATCGCTGTAACTTTTTTCCTATATACTCAAATCTAGTTTGTTAAGATAAGCTCAGAAAGAAATAAAATCTTTCAGTTTTACACCCACCGTTATGCTGGCTAGGCTAAAGGAGACGGTGATGATGAGGAATAAATGCAATGATGGAATGAATAAAGTGGTAGCAAACTGGAGAACCCCGTGAAAACCCACGAACCCGGTGTTTGTCCACCACAAAGTCCACTTGGCGCGAGCTGGAATCGAACCAGGGACCCCACGCACTAGAGATGTACTCTCTACCACTGAGCCGCCGCGGCCCTAAGTTCAGAAAGAATGGTTTATTGCCTTACTAAGGTGTTACAGAATCTTCTTCTCGGAACCGACTGTACCCATTGAGTTTTTGCTTTTGAAATGTCCGATTGACAAATGGTGCATCCAAAGAGTGAGAAAACTATAATATCTGAGTAGGCAATGTAATCTTCGGCTGTCATCGCTCAGACGATTGGATTCCATGAAAAAAAAAAAAAAAAAACACTTGAATCTCTGATACAACCAAGTCCTGAACCTCACGTAGCACCTGGCAGTCATAAGGAAAGTTTGTCTTTATCAAGAAGTGATTGTCGTGCCCTAAGAGGTAGTAATCAGTGGGAGATACGTAAAGAGAATACGGCTGGTGAGGAAGAGTTTTATACTTGAACTTGTGGAGACTCTGCATCGTCCTTGAGCGACATATGGTCGCGCATTTTTGTGCAAAATAAGGATACCAGGTCCGTTGATCATTGCTGGATGTTTACGGACAAGTTTACAGTATGATTGTTTCGCCTCGATGAAGTGCATGTTTGATCACTTACCCTAGACCACTTTTCAAGTAACAATGTCTGCAGCAGGAGGATAAGTGCTTTTGGGAACTATCTTGGACTTTCATTACGATTCAACCACTGTCTTGACAGTTACGATTGTCATAACAGGTCAATTTTTCATTAGAAGTGGCACTCCGATGCAGGGAATTTTGACAGTTATTCCTTACACTCAGAGAACTGTACACTTCCAGACAACGATCCTTGTTGGCCAGTGTCAGCTTTACGTGGTATCCATAAGTTCAACTTTTCATATTGACAATTACATGGAACCACCGAAGATAGTGGTATAACTCTATGTTTCAAACTATGGCTTTTACAGTGTTTTAAGTAATCGACGAAAAGACATAAAGTACAATAAATAAAATACGAGAGCGTATTGATATAATTGCACCTTACCTTGAGAAAATTGAACTAGGAACCTGAAACTACCACATTTTTCTACATATTTCTCTTACAAGTCAACGCACTTGTGACATTTGTCCTGCGTCTTGTGAAGTTCCTGCAAATAAAATTTCTTCGACTAGTGGCGTATCCGCTTACTTGTAGCGTTAGTTGACTCCTGAACACTCCCAAAACGCTATTCCTTTAGGTGTTTCTTGAGATATGGGAAAATAAGGTCAAGAGAATAGGGTGAAGGGGATAACATTGTATAGCCTAAGGAAGCTCCTTCCAGCTGTTGTTTCAGCTATAGCGTATGATAGCATTGTCATGCAACGTGTGATACCTTTGGAGTGCTTTCCTCGACCGTCTTCCTTCATGTTTTCCCTCAACTTTGCCAGCAGATCACAATAATATCATTGTCGCGTTTGAAAAACTGCTATGCAGCAATTTCGTTAAAATAAATTATATACTACAGTATGAGCAGAATGCCGTGTTTTCCCAAAATATTGTTCCCATTTGTTTCTGCGCTGATCAATTCATGTGGAACTACTTTGGATTAGGGAAACCACTACACCACCAAAATTCCTTGGTCTGTTCGTTGGTCGCAGGATCGTAAGAGTAGCTCCGTGTGCCATCACCAGTTACTAGTTTATTTTTAAAAAATCTGATTCGTTATTTGGAAAGTGTTCTAAAACAGCCACTGAAGTGTTCACATGTTTTTTATTTGCTTGTGAAAAGATTTGGAATCCCTTTACTGCTATACTTCTCATGTCCCAGTATTGTGGAAAATGGCGCGATGAGCATGTCAGGGAACGCTTTCACATTTTCAGACACAGAGACAGAAACAGCTCTTTCATTGCGTTTTCTACTTTCAATACTGAAATGGTCAATTTTAAATTTAGTAACCTCTTGTTTTGTTGTACAGTCCTCGGAAAAAAAACCTGCAACATGAACATGAAAGTTTATTTTGAAACAAAGAAATCTTTTGCTCCAAAATAAGTGTGCAGGGGAGGCCACCGAGATTTCTCCTGGCGTGATTCGTGCCACTTAGACGTTATGGTGATTCCGTGCGCTGTTAGGCGTAGTTTCACAATAAACTTACATGCTCATGTTGCAGGTTTTTTTCTTTATACTGTGGACTGTAGCATATGAAGGGCCATTGTGATCCACAATTTGTGACATTTATTCATGAATCTGCTTCACACCATTCTTTTGGAGAAACAGAAAATCGATTATGGTCCTTTGCTCTTCTCCACTGAACTTTTCTTAAAGTAACTCCTATTTCTGCTTTGTAAATGGAACGAACAAAAAGTTAAAATAATTGTACATTGATTTTTGAAACATTAAATGTATAAAAAGAGTTACAAGTGTACCTCAAAAAAAGTTCAGCTTTCTAGCTCAGTTGCTTCAAGGTAAGACTTAATCTTTATCATCGCCGCTCATAAGGTGCAATGATGTGGAATTTAAAGAACAAGGGAAGAAGAAAATTGAAGAAAAAAAAATGTAAAGAAAAATTAACAAATTCCGTTTTCGAGTATGCGACGAAAAGGAAAGTAAATAATTGAATGAATGTTATTTAAAGAAACATGGGCGAAAAGAAAGCAAAATTGGGTTTCTAGACTTCGACACAGCGGAAACGATTTAAAAAGAAAATAATAAAATAATAATAGAAGTTTGAAGCTTAGTTTTCATGAGGTGAGTGGGAGACTCGTGATCAATATAAAGCAAATGAATTATAGGAATTTTTTTTAGTATACTCAAGGTTGAGGAATCAAGATAATCCCAAGGTATCATGCCATGAGAATGTTGTTTGTCACAAACTTAATGGTTATAAGATTAAATTAGTGTCCCTTCGCACCAGAGACGGCACTACAGAAATGAATCACAGAGTCCAGAACGAACACCAACAATTTATTACTAAGAGGATCAAAATTGTGACAAATCGACAGAGATGAATTGCTTTGTGGTTTATGTGTTAAGCCATGTGCAATTAATGGCTTTTTTTCTCGAATCATCCCTGTTTCGATATACTTGAGTCATCCTCAGAGCCATTTTGAAGGTAAGAGCGAACACAGTAGTCGCCAGAAGCTTCCTTCCCTTATGGGGACCGTTCTCTTATTATTTCTACTTAATAGAGGAGTCAAAACTAAATCTCAGTGTTTGACATGGACTGGTTAAAATGTTACATAGCCGTAAAATTACTTCATACAAAGTATCATACTGTATGAAACTACAATGAGGAAATAATATAGAATTCTTTAAATACATTAATTTTTTGCGATTGGTATTTTCAAATTTCCGTTACAAAACATCTGTTTACATAAGACTTGAATCTCTGTTCATTTCGTTACTACGTCGAGAGTTATTGTTATATAGAATTATCATTAATGTGATTTGGTGCAACTTTAACAAAATTTACACTTACACAGTGGCCTGCGCAAAGTGGTTTCAGGTTTAACCTGCCCCGTCGAGAAAGATATCCAGAAATAAACATTTACGATATAAAGATATGTATACAAATACCTGAAATGACATGACCTTGGAAGCTTGAATCTCGCATCCTTGAAATTCTACTTATGGTAGATTACTGCATTTCTATGTATAATGAACATAAATTTTCAGTATTTTGTAATATGAGAATCGGTGTGATACTTGAGGCAGGATACGTGGTTCGATTTCCAGCGGCTGCTCAAGTGGTTCGGATCCCATGTTAAACTGTAGGTCCACGTCTCATATGGCCTTGCTGCTAAACGGACGCTAAACTCAAAGTCCAAGTCGAGTCCCTCTGATATTTTTTTATTCAATGATAGTTACTAACACTGCGATGACAGCTATTTATTAGCAATGATCGTATTAATTTGTAGTGTAATTTACAAGTCTATAAAATATGGCACTTGGCACAGGAATGTAGCATATAAGTTTATCTATCAGGCTATTTGTTTCGCCTTTTTTATATATGAAATGTGTAAAGAGTTACTGTCAAGCTACTGACAGAGGAAAAAGTGTCCGATAGTCAGCTGAACGTGGACCTGAATCTGAATAGTAAGTTATTGTGTGTGTGCTCTCTGATTCGACTTTCATATTAGAATTGAAGATTTCTACTGCATTTTAGTATCATAATCATGCTTGATAATCCGATGCAGTAGGTATTCGGATCCGAATGACGGGTGTCTGAATCCAGAATCGAGAATCTGATACCCAGATCGATTACTACCCGAGACACAGGTACTTCAGAAACCGGTTCTGATCATCCATAGTCAGTACTTTTCTCCTATACGCAGATCTTACCATTAACTAACTACAATGATCCAATAAGTATTGCACATCATCTCTTGTTGGCAACTGTGTTGAATAAATACATAGATTGTCACAAGGCTAACTTAATTTGTAGACACTTTAGGATACTGCTTTGATTTTTCTCGTCAACATTATACATACGAGTATATACATTATTTTTCTATCGACTTCCCATTGCGCATTAACGATTTAACTTCTAACAATTATTGCATGTAACTATTTAACATTATATTTTCTACCCAAATTTCATTTTCATAAAATTAAATTGCTAGATAATGAATTAAGAAACAACATAGGAGAATCACAATTAAACCTCCTAACTTTAATGAACGCTAGACATATTACCATATATTAACCTTGATGACTTAATAAATGATTTTGTCACCTCAAAATGAAGAAAAGTCACTTTAGAGTGTTAGTTTTGGTTTGGTGAAGGATGTGGATGGGAAGGAGTGGATTTTTGTTCTGAATATTGCCTTATATCCACCAATAAAATTACTGAGGACCCAAATCGGTTAGTATATTATTTTTATCATTATTGTTTCCCTAAGCTTTGGGCTCGTCTGCATATTGCTTGTGCTCTAGCGATCTCTCTTGGCGTCAAGTAGGAAGACACGCAGCTAACGACAACTATCAGCCTGATTCTGAATTGTTGAGAATTAGCATGCTTGAGAGATCTAAGCGTCTTGTATTTATAATAAGGGTTAACAATATATAAACATTTTCACCTAGATGTCCATGCAATCCTTACCTCTTAAAATGTTTTGAACTTTGCATATTAGCATTTCTCATAAACAGATTTGTTTTTGCTTTATATTAATAATAAAGGTTATGATGATGATTATTATAAGTATTATTAGTGAACATCATAAAATATAACAGGGGGCTGCTTTTTTTCTTTCTCACCGGATCCCCCAGAAGTTGCAGATTGTCCTTTGGTAATAACACTAATTGTTTGAGCTTTCTCTCTCCTCCTCTTCTTTTGGGACTCGAAAATAATGAGCAAAACATAATACAAAATTGTGTTAAAGAGTGAAAGTTGTGATAATTTGCTTTTCTGTTATTTTGAAACTTATAAAAGGATTGATGCGGAAAATTGTGCAGTCTTTTTACTCTAAGCGTTGCTAGGTGTTACTCTAAGAGTTTCTAGGTGTTTCATATATATATGACTATAAATTACGGTACCTACAATTAATTAAGGGCTACAATCGTGTTGTCTGTGATGTATTCTTTAGTAGCTGAATGCTTGTCAGATCCACGTAATAAGGCAGTGTGTATGTACTTCAAAAGGGTGTGATGGTAAATGTGATCACGCAGTGTGGTAATCTTCGATCCTAATACCAGCAGAGGAATGTGTTTGTTGTAGCGTGCGTGTTTTTTGTTGTAAACGAGCGCTCAATAATTTTGCGTTATTTTTGTACTTTAAAAACTATGGAGGCTTGAAATAATTTGCATACCAAAGAAAAATCTTACTTGCCACCGAGATACATGTGTGAAAGGTAGTGTACGTATATCAGGGAAAGACCTCTCTTCCTATTCGATTAATTTTTTTTCCCCTATGCTCTCAGGAGAGAAAGAATTTTTGCCACTTCAAACAAGTTAGCGTTTAAACCGTCTTTTAAAGAGGAACTGACGATTTAATGAGAACAAGAGAGAAAGAGATATATGCAGGTGAATGGAGAAGCGCCAACGTTTATATGCTTTATAGTACTCATTAAGGTGTTAACGATAAAGAGGTCCTTTGGGGGATATGAAGCGGTTTACGAAGGCGGTATGGAAAAACGAAAGCATCTATACTAACTAATGTTTTATGGCTGCGAATCCTGCAAAATCCTTTAATTCCAGTGTTCCGGAAACGAAATTATGATTGCATTGAGTTTCACCAAGGCTCATCTCTCGTAGAGATGGTAAAGTGCATTGGCCCTTGTGGATTTCAGAGGCGGAACTCAGTTGAGCGGCATGGATTTCTAAAGCATATAGACTACTGTAGATACGACATATGCAGATGACATGATGATTGACATTTGCATACTGTGTTTCTGAACATTAACACGTAGGATCTAATTTATTATTGGAATATTGGGTGGGATATTTTAAAACGATTCACTTAAGCTAAACTTGACTAATGGACAAAGTGTCATATTTTTTGTGTGATAAATGGATGTCAGTTTGAGAGACGTTGACCATTTGATCCAATAAGTTAAAAATAGATTAAATTAATAGATTTTGATAAAGTTCTAATGGGCTGTGTTGAACAGTATATACTCTTTTTTTATGGTCAGCAGTAGAATTGTTAGGTAAGTTTTATTATAATGGACTTATGTATATCACAGGTCGCTATGTGCACGTGGTATTTCTGGCATCGACAGTGATTTCGTAATTTATTTAGGGGCGTCTTTTAAGGAGAAGGGGAGGGCAATTGTCTCCCTGAGTTTTATATACATATGTTTAAACACTGGGATTCGTTTATCAGCTACAAAATCTGTTAACAAAAATGGCATTGTGGACGACCGTATTGTTTTGATACATTATACGTGGGTTGATCTTCGTAAGATCCCACTGTTCAATCACTCTTTGTGCATAGTCAAATACTAGGTGTAGTACTACATTAAGTCTTTGATTCCCAGAAAACCATCCATTTATGACCAAAGATGTCTAATCTCACGAACTCAGGGCTTGGACTCAATAATTAAACGCTAGTTCGAATGTGGGCGAGCATTTCAAGGTAACGAGCATGGTAGAAATAAGACAGAAGTTCTACCATGGTAACGAGAATGTTGCAAAATGGGCATCTTTTCATTTAACGTATATCCATCATCAAAGTTCTTCTTCCGCTTAGGATCATTGTGTATTACTTCTGACCGCATTTTTAACAGTTAGGAGGCGATATATTCCAAGAATTTAATGGAGATTTCCCTACAAATGAAGGGTAAGGGGAAAAAAGAAGGAATGTCACAAAACTACATTTTCGAGAAAACGGCGTTTTAACATTGAAAACCGTGTAAAAAGAATAGGATTATTAAATCTTTCGCCCCTTTTTACATGGACATTTTTACATCTAGGCATGCATGGCATATACAGTCAAATAGTACCAAGAGTCGCCAACAGATAGGACAAAGCACCCGAAAAAGCACATACATGGACATTCCTTGTTTTTCCCCCTTACTTTTCAAATGGTATAGTTTTTCTTTTTATACCACTTGCTATTGTTTGTGCACTATTTTGCAAGCAAATTTGGCATTTAACGCTGATCGAGAATATATATGTTTTATCTTATGCCTTTCCAAATACGTTTATTTTAACAATATGAAGAGATTTACATTCAAATTATGTATTTCTATACGAATGAAGGAGTATATATAAGGCGTTCCAGAAAGTAAGAAAGATCTCAATAAAACATTCCATCTCAAAGCTCGGAAAGTACATTCGACGTGTTCGAGTGGTATTCACTGTGACAGTCATTCTCGTGACTATAAGTATGGTTTCTGGAAGTTGTTTCTTTTTCCATTAGAAAATGCAGATTGAAAATTAATAAACTATATAATATCATATATATAGCTATATTAGGGATGGCCAAAATTGTCCGGAATTCGGAAAAATTCCGGAATTCAGAAAAATTCCGGATTTCGGAAAAATTCCGGAATTCAGAAAAATCCGGAATTCGGAAAAATTCCGGAATTTGGAAAAATTCCGGAATTCAGAAAAAATCCGGAATTCGGGAAAATTCCGGAATTCAGAAAAATTCCGGAATTCGGAAAATTCCGGAATTCAGATAAATTCCGACATTCGGAAAAATCCGGAATTTAAAAAAATTCGGAATTTTTTCGATTTTACTTTCCGGATTCCGGAAAGTAAAAATACTGGAATTGGCCGTCCCAAGCTAGTAGCAAAGAGAAACACAATAATGAATATATATACTGTATTAGTTTCTTGTAGTTGGATATGTCTTTATCACTTACGTAGACAATTGCTACTGCAGTTATTTACTGCTTTATGAGGAAGGTCTTATTTTCACACACAAAAAAGTCGCCGGTATGTCTCAAATATTATTGCGTTCCCACCTGCAGCTACTCCAAAGCACTGCAAATTACTTTTTAACCAGGCGAAAGGCAGTGAAGGAAAAGAAATCTCAACAAATATTCTAATAACATTCGCTTATTGTCAACATACCTACAGTGAGCGCAGAAAGTGTTCGTACACCGTGCATACTTTATATTGGAAACAGCTAGCATGAGAACGGGAGGTGGAAAATATATATATAACCAGAATTAAGACTACACATTCATACATTTTATTTCTACATACAAGAGAAAGGGCAAACAAAGACAATCACTGTTTTGTTCAGAAGAAAAGAGAGAATTCCTTTTTTGTAAACGCAAAAAGTCACCGTACACTTATGATTGAATTAATGCTTATAAAGTATATTACGTTATTTAATATTTTGTGGGATTACTCTGTGCGTTAATGATTGTCTGTAGTCTTCGTGGCATTGATTTCACCTGTAGTAGTTCGTAGTTCTGTAGCTTCGGGACTGATTATGTCCCATTCTTCTTGAATAGCTTTTCTCAGGCCTTCTTTAGTAGAGAAGCTGTGCCTTCTGATTCTTGTCTCCAGAACAGACCATAGATGTTCTATGGGGTTCATGTCTGGGGATTGGGGAGATGTACGAAGCTGTTTCAAGGTATTATAGAGTAGCCACAATCGAGTATTTTCCGCTGTATGTTTGGAGTTGTTGCCTTGCTGAACAATAAATTGTTTTCTGCGCACTAGTATGGAGATTTTCCTTTAATATGTTAATGTACACTTTGTGGATCATCACTCCATCGATAAAGTGGAGACGACCCACTCCTGAGGCACTCATACAACCCCAGACGAGCACGGACCCTCCTCCGTGTCTTACTTTAGGGACGAGATTTTGAGGATTCATCAATGTATTCACCTTGCGCCATACCATACGCCTCCCATTGGATTCGATAAGATTAAATTTACTTTCGTCCGAAAATATGATCCTATTCCAGAAAGAAGCCTGATCCCTTATCTTTATACTCTTTTTCAAACTTTAGTCTCTTTATACGATTTGTCTTGTTCACCCATAACATTTTCCTGGCTATTCGACCATGATACCCTGCAAATATTCCGCACTGTACTGGCTGATACTTTAACACCGCGTGTTTCCAGATCCGTTACCAATTGCACAGTACTACTTTTCGGAAACTTTTTTCTTTCCCTAATAATGTAACGTTTATCTTGTTCACTCAACACTCTTGGTCTTCCAGTTTTTTTTTTTTTTTTTCTCACAGTGATAGAAACATTATACATAGCAATTATTGTTTGTACTGTTGAACGAGGCCTGTCTGCAAGGTTTGGTATCTTTCTCAAAGACTTAGTATACCTTTCTTATGCAATTTAATAATTACTTTTCTTGTTTCCTCATTTGTTTCTGTTCGGTTGCTTCCCATTTTGACAGCCCACCGTGCAGTTTTTTCACTCCTATTCACAACTAAACTCATTCTGTTATTCGTCATGCTATACAGAGGTGTATACTCAGGTGAATACTAGTGAACCCCAGTTGTGGTATCTTTGTTTCGTATTCGTACGTCAGGTGTACGATCTCTTTTTGCGTCTACTCTATACACTTTCTACGGAATTTATTTACTTTCTGACCATTAAACTTGTCTTTGTGGTTCTTTATTGATATATTCATAAAGCTTAGTTTTCATTATTCATATTGTGTGTGTTATTACACTTCTTAAATTTTCTGTTTCTTTTTCGCAGGCATTCTCGTTTTAATAGCATAGGTGTACGAACACTTTCTGCGCTCACTGTATGTACAGTAAATACAAATTTACAAGTTTTGACTTTACGAAGTATACAATGTAATTGTTCAATAATTAACATAAGCAGGCATTCATTAATTTATATTAATATAATAATTAATAAAACTAATAAGCAGGTGATTGATGACTCAGTGGTAGAGTTTTCATCTATGGTATTCTAACCCAGGACATGTGGGTTTTCGATGGCTAATTTTGTGTTCGAAACTTTTTCCGGTGGTAGGCCTACTCTTGGTTCCCTTTCTTATATTTGTTCCATCATCACTCATTAACGAATTTAGTTTATCAAAACTCTATAGCCATATATTCATTCTGTCCGTCAGTGAAACAAACAGTCTCAAGAACTATCTGATGGATTACCATCAATTTTGGCCACGATGTACAGAGTCAGTAGTTAAGAATCGAGTTCCCTGATGAATGTAATATTCAAACCGGAAGCGGTACAAATCAACCATTTCCGGTTTTAACGTTAATCATTATATAGTAAATATGGTAATAGATAGCGAGAAGCGGTTTCCAGTAATCGACATATATAACATTCATGTAGATAGAATGTTACCCAATTTGTGCATCTGGTAAAAATAATGAGCTTAGATATTTAGAGAGCATTTTTTCCGCTTTAGAAAATGTGTGCTTGGTAAAGAATGTAGAGAATTAGCTGAGTCAGGCACGTAGCTAGAATATGGTAATAGGAAGGGGGGGGGTCTGTCACGAAATACTGTGGTTATTTCCAGGAGCTCAATCATTCTAAACTATTTTATTGGCAACATATATTGGTTCGTTTAGCCAAGATTTCTAATGGAGGGATGGTATGAAATACTGTGGTTACACACCAGAGGCTCGATCAATCTAAATATTTTACTGACAACATACCCATATTGATTGGTTAGGACAATAAAATGAGGATATATTAGTAAGTATTTTAATAAGAAGCTATGAAGAAATCTCGAGTAAAAAAATTTTAAAAAGTATTGAAAAAGATATAGTCTTCCGAGGTCATTCGAACGGTGTCGAGAATTTTGCGTCTGGGAAATTTGCGCCCTACCTCAAGAACAGGGAAAATTGCGCCTGCATTGTACCTCCACCGGGAAGTTTGAGCCCTGCGAAATAAAAGAACCTATTGGAGCTTACGCATTTGCTCGGAGGGGCTGACATTACAGCATAAACAATCCTCCCCCCACAACCATGCCATTGGTGATTTATTTTCATTGTGGCTATAAATGGGGAGAATAAACTTCAATATAAGCCAAACGAACACAACGGATCAACGCAATCACTGCTTCTTCCAGAGATGATTTTGGGGGAACACTGGCCTCCCCAGAGCTCTCAGAGTGCCCTTTCGGAGGAGACCAAAATAATACGTCTATAATATAATAATAAATAGAATAGTACCAGCAGTGACCCCCTCCGGAATACTAAGTGTGCCCCCCGGAACATTTTTTCTGAAAGAACGACTGAACGCAATTGTGTGTTTGAAGTGTAATTCCAGCAAGTAAACACACTGTACATAGTTTTCTTGATAATATTACTGAACTGATTTTACATTCACTTTACATTTTCTTTTCTATATTTTGTGTCCTAAAAAGCCAAACAACTCGCAAGGATTGTGAACAGCAGGGGTGCCCACAAGGGGGGGGGCTATGACGCAAACTGCGTCATTGAAATATTTGGGGGGGTTAAAAATCTATATAAATATGTTTGAGAGAGTGTAAAAATTAATCGAAAAGATTTTTTTTCATGGAAGAACACCTACAGATAGGCAATTGAGCGGGGTGCGTCATGAACATGAGGGGGGGGGGCACCACTGGTGAACAGGGATATCTGGGTAGAGCCAAACAGCCTTTTGTAGATTAAATTATACTCTTTGATTATATTAATAAATAATTATATATCAGTCATTTTTACTTTTATTGTAAATTTTGTAGTATAATGAAAAATTGTATTTGTATGGATTGCCCTTTAGTGAACTAAAATTGTATTTTTTTTTTCATTTGTTCGGAATATTATAACGGATGGAGTAACTCACTGAGACGATGGGAGGCAAGCCTAGTTCAAGTGTGAGTGGAAGTTACTTTACACAATACAAAAATAAGTTGAATTGTAGGGCGCTAACATCCCAGTGCAAATATATAGCCGGCGCATTTTCCCCTTTTTTTTGGGGTAGGGCGCAAACATCCCAGTGCAAATATATTGCGAGCGCATTTTTTCCTATTTTTGTGGTAGGGCGCAAATTTCCCGGGCGCAAAATTTTCGCATTCAAGGAAAATATAATGTCCGTGAAGTTGACAAGCCACTTATATCAGACTCCAATTTCGACTTTAAACGTCGCTAGTGCTAAGTTAGTGTTCGATAGTGACGCAAATCGTTAGTACTCCACAGATAACGTGTGCTTTTTAAATAATGGATATAAGTCTTCTAACTGCATGCCAACACGCCCACTTCTAAGAATCATCTCAAAAATGAGGTTAACCGTTAGAGCAAGTAAGTGCTCATTAGTGCCATTAACATTAGCGTTAATGCCTCCATCGTACGGCCCTTTGAGTAATAATAACACAACGCTCTTTGCTAGAGTCTCAATGCGTCCCTATATTCTCGCGAACATTCTGACATGCTCAAGTTAGTTACTTTTTATTTATTTATTTATTTATTTTTTTGCAACTATTGTTTATTGCTAGTCTGCAGAGTAGTCCTTATATTAATATGCCATTGTCCTTGATAATCATTGCGTATTTACAAGCAGTTTGTTATTATTGTTAGAAAATATCAAAAAACAACAGATAAAATCTACTACTTAACGGTTCATATTTTTCTTTTACAGTACATAAACGATTATTATTAATAATAATAATAATAATAATAATAATAATAATAATAATAATAATAATAATAAGACTATTCCAGCATAAAAGTTATCAATTGCATCACACTGGTAACAAGTGACGCATATTTTAACTTCATAAAAATTCGTTTCTCACGATTTTCTGGAAAAGTACGTATGATAACATCTTCATTATGTCAAGTTGTTTATCTCAGTGTGGTATATGTCTTACCTCTGGACAATATCACAGTAAAACAAAAATTAAATATTAGGAGTACATCGTACTTTTGGACTACATCTCATTAACCATGGGAAGATTGAGTAGTGTATACTTTAGGATGTAAGTTTCAGCTTAACTTGCATCATACATTCTTAGGATTACAAAAAGGAAATTTGTTCGTTTGCATTTGAACAAAATTCTTAGGATTACAAAAAGAAAAAATATTTTTTCCAAATTCCGGAATTTTTCTGAATTCCTGATTTTTTCCGAATTCCGGAATTTTTCCGAAATCCGGATTTTTCCGAATTCCGGAATTTTCCGATTTTACTTTCCGGAAAGTAAAAATTCCGGAATTGGCCATCCCTAATATATATATATATATATATATAAAATATCTGTGTGTGTGTGTGTGTTATATGACTCCATAGGATAGTAGCAACATAACCTTTTCTTATATCGATGGAAAATCTTAATCCTCTCCGCCAAAGCGAGTCCTGAAATGATGCTCCTAGATTTATATACTTATATTAGTTTTATCTTTAAACGGTTCTCTTTAGATCAATACAATACATGAATACAGCGGTCAGTTATCTTTATTCTAAGTCTTTATGATTCAGCAATAAACTTCATTCATGAAGCACATAGCAGCCTATTCTTCTTTCGTTTCTGTAGAAATCTTATGCAGTTGTTTTCAGTTACACTATCTTCCGATAGAGACGCTTAAATATATTTTTCTAAGTTGTCTAATATGTGATCACCTAAAGTAATGCCATTTGAAAAAGTATAACTTTAGGTTGGGTTGGCAACACTGTTAATCTAGTCGTATATGTTAAACGGTGTTCTTCTGTCGATATTTGCTTGGTATGAAATGTTATTGTTTTGTATCTATTAGTTTAAAAGTTACTAAGGCAAACCAAGATAACTGGTCCACCCCGTACATAATACGTTACTCATACGCAATAATTGTATATCTGGAAATAGGAAATTAAATATTTTGAAAGTCTTGGAATGGAAATATAAAATGTGATTTTTTTTTTCAATTCTTGCTATGATAAATTTGTTTGTAGAATCAAGTAGAAAAAGGTTTTAAAAATTTGAGGAAAGATCTTTGAATATGGTAGCTTCTATGTGTTAAAAATACGTTCAGACACGAAACAGAGGTAATTCTAACAGTAAGCAAGAAAAAAAACTGTGGTAACGTAATGAAAAAATAGATGTATGTTAAATGAAGAGATATCCATTTTGCTTCATCCTTGCTACCTCAATGTGACTTGGGCACACTCGGACTAGCGTTTAATTATTGAGCACGCGAGCTTGGATATCTTTGATCATAAATGGATGGCTTCATGTGAATCAAAGTTACTGTACTATTACGCGTAGTATTTAACTAGATCCAGAGAGCGAGTGAAAAGTCTGATATTTCGAAGATCGACACATAAATGTTACATCAGCAGTATGCAGCCGGTCCACAATGCATTTTCTGTTAAGAGGATTTTACCTTATAAATGTGCTTGAATATATATGTATGAAATTCAGGGGGAAAACTGCTACCCATTTCCCCTAAATGACACCTCTGCATAGATTATGTAATAATTGCTGATACCAGAAATACTGTGTACGAATAGCAACTTGTGAAATACAGAAACCTTCATAATAAAACTTTTTCCACAATTCTGTTACTGACGATATATATATATATATATATATATATATATATATATATATATATATATAGTTTAACAGTTCATTCGAACTTGATTATATTCTACTAATTTAATCTTTTTTTTAAAACTTATTAGATCCAATGATCTATTGACATTCATTTATCTTACAAAAAATATGACATTTTATTCACTATTCAAGTTTAGCTTAAGTGAATCATTTTAAAATATGGCATTCCATATTTTGATAGTAAATAATTGATAATGATAACAGTTTATATTAGATGATGATAAATTATATCAAAAACAACACACAAATGTCAATCACCGTGTCATGTGATGCACAGTAGTTTACGAATATGCTTTAGAAATCCGTGCTGCTAAGCTGACTTCAGCCTCTGAAGTTCATAAGGGACCTATGCATTTTATTATCTCTACGAAGGGTAAGACTTTAAGGAAAGTCAGTGAAATCACAAGATACCTTAGCACAAGCTCTTGAAAAGTACTCAAGTTTAGAGTTCAAGAAAAATAAGCAACATATCCGAAGTCGCTTCCCACCTTCACCTTGTTGGCTCTGAGATTAGAATATTTAAGTAACAATCAAATATTGGAAAGCAATAACTCTCGTCTTCATTGCAAGCACAAATGGTTTCACAACGTCAAGCTTAATATAAATTAGTGGAAGTACTTAGGCCTTTAGTGTTGATTAGTGAGGCTGGGGAGGTTTCTTAGGCAAGACAAAGGCTGAAAATTACGAAACATTGATAGACAATTTACTGAATAGTTATGAAAAGCATGGATATATGTCTCTAAAAAGTGTACTTTCTTCACAGCTATCTGGACTTCTTTTCAGAAAATCTCGCAGATGCAAGAGAAATATGGTGAACATTTTCATCAAATAATATCAGAAATTGGGAAATGTTACTATGCTCATGGAAATCAAAGTACTTATAGAATATTATTATTGGGGATTACGAACATTACAGGCACCTACAGGAGGAATCAAATGTAAAATAGTTAACTAATGTTATTTTACACATTTTTATCAAGGCATTGTAATTAGAACTGCCACTAAATATTTATATGCCGAACTATCTTTTTGTTTGAAACATCACTCGCAATAAAGTACGCACATTTTAATACTGGATTCTAAATAGATGTCGTGCGTTAAATATTCATTTAATACAACATACGAATACGGAAGCTTAACCCTTTTGAAATCAGTCGACTAACATGTGGTCAGACTAAGGTATTTTCATTCGATTGGTATATACATATCTCAGTTACATCGTAAGTACCAATTATCCAACCCATTTTACACACAAAGTTATCATTTGCTTATGAAAACATCTTCCATATCTCTCGTGTCTCTGTCCTTCGCTCCTCTCTCTTGTGGCGCTCCTTCATTCTTCTTTCGCTAAGTTGTATGTGCTTAAAGATTATTGCTTGGTCCGAAAATTTATTATATAATTACCAATCGTATTTTAATACAAGTTGGCAAACCTATAACTAAGAACATGTAAAATTATTCAGCGTACCTTTCGTGAAGGTAGCTGACGTTGAGGCCTCAACAGGGGTGCCCAAATTGAAATATGCCTTTTTAAAGGATTTTTTCTGGAATTTTCCCGAGTTTATGGATCGTTGCACCGAGTGATATCATTTTAAAGCCTACATTCTAAAGAGAATAACGAACCATGAACCTATATCATTTAGGATACAATCAGTACCTTATTAAGTAAGTATATATATACAGAGGTTGCTCAGTCTACATTTGGCCAATTTCGACTTACCTAAAAATTTAGAAGAATCCATGGCGCCAGGTCCGTAAGTGCTCGATGTGTTTCCCTTAGTTTCTAACAATAGCCCGACAGCGTAATTTCCACTGTAATAGGCTTCTCTGAAGAACTGGGAGGGGAATCTTGTCCCATTCCCTTTGCACAGCTTTCCAAAGTCCTTCCACAGTTGTCACACGCCGTTTTCCCAAAGCTCGCTTCAACAGTCCAAATCCACAATAGTCCATAGGACTTGCATCTGAAGATTTAACAGGTACCTCATTGAAAGGTATCACCTGTATACCACTTGCCTCCTCCATCTGCCTGTAGAATGCGAGGGACAATCGTGAGGTATGTGATGAAGCCTTGCCCATGTGAATGCGCACCAGTTGCCGCAGTCGGAAAGGTAAATCCATGCTTCATCGAGCGTTACGACCTACATCCGCCTTTGTTTTGCCAGATGCCATACAGCTTCCGGGCGATACACTTTCGTTCCTTTTGGTGGGCATTCGTGAGAAGATGGCCGCGAGCTTTCATGACTTTTTCCTGCTTGAGTTGATGGTGTAACGTCCGGCTCACAGTCCCCAAAGACACGTCAAGACGATTAGTCATACACCTTTGTGTTGGCGGACTTTCTTGCATTGCCATTTTGCGAAGTTTCCTCTGCATGGTGAAGGTGACCTTGGTGCATTCCCGCTTCCTAGGCAACTTCGTTGGTGATCCAAATGGTGGAGCTTCCTGCCCTTGTACTTTTTAATAACGATTTTTATTCCACTTAAACTGATGTTGCAACCATTCTTCTTGTACTGTTTTCTAATGACAAAAACACTAAAATGGGCGTCATAAAGAGCCGCAACATAGCCTTCCCAAACCCGGCTTGTTTTGGGCGGCATTTTGGTCAGAGAGCGGAAACCCACTCACATGGAAACAAATTTAACACAACACGCACAACAATGGTCCTGTTTTGTGCGTTATTGTCGTCCGCACGGAAAAACGACTCCGTTCACAGGAAGCTACTGCACAACACTGCAGGACGCCACGAGCCAGATCGGGTGAGTCCATTCTGCCCGGGAGGGAGAAGGAACGAAATCGGCCAAACGTAGGCTGAACAACCTCTCTCTCTCTCTCTCTCTCTCTCTCTCTCTATATATATATATATATATATATATATATATATATATATATATATATATATATATATATAATATTGTATTTCAAAATATCACGATGTATTTCGAAATTATTTTATATATTTATACTTACTAACTGTACTTCAATGAAATTTTGGAGCAATATAGTCCTAAACATATAATAATGTTCGGGTACATTTTGCTAAACAACATATTTTTCTGGTTAGTTTCTTGAGTTTTCTCTGATTTGCCGGGATCTTCAGGTATCATAATGTTATATCATCAGAAAGCACGAATTATTACAAAGACAGTGAGAAACCTAAGGCAATTAGGATAGGGTGAGAATCTTCCTAAGTGAAAATCTGAAATATCCTTAATAATACCATGATTTTCAAAGGGTTAATAAATAGTATTGCTAGGATTGTTTTTCAATTGGAGGATGCAGGATAAAAACTAAACTAAACTCAGATTCGTTTTCAGCAGCTCGAAAGATATAAGTAACACCTAGTTTCATTCAAAAAAGGAAAAAAAAAAGGAAAAAAAGGAATCGGTTGAATTTTGTTGACCAATGTTGGTAACATATGACGAAAAAACAATTAGTCCAAAGATGAATCATACTAATCAACAGATCTCTTTGAGCTGATCATAATGATATAAGTGTGTGAAACCTCATTTGCAGTTTTCGATAATAAAAAAATCGAGAAAAAAATTAATATATGTATGCTGTTCGACAACCAGGTCACCAATTAAAGTGAATTTGATTTCTGAAGTATCTCATCGAGCCTTACATTATCACACTAGCAAGGTTACAGTACATCGTATATTTAATGTGACATAGTTCAAAATCTTCATGTGTTTGTCGATAGATTATATCGATATTGCCAATGATAATTGATGTTTTCTAGTCTGCCGAACAAATTATTTATTTATGTAATGTATGTGTGTACTAAAATACACTATTAGCTAGTATATTACATCTGTTGTTGTTTTGTTTCTACACTGACGCACATACTGCTTCTATAACAGTTACACATAGTTGTACACGTATAGATATGTTCATCAACGGTGTTGATGTAATTAATTTCTAGACAAATTGTTTCCTTCAAATTTTTGGGAATTTTTAAAAATATGTATGCGTAATTATTTAAAACTTCTCTTATTTTATTGTTATATTTAAAAAAAAAAATTAGGGGAACTGCTTATTAGAAGCTATCATTCCATGGTAAACTGTCCTAAGAGACAGCATTTAAAGCGTTAGAACGTTAGAAGGCGGCGCGCTGAGTTCCTTTTAAATGCTGTTACCAAATGAATCGGCTGCAATGGTCACATCTTCGTAAACGTACGTCAATTTATGCACAAAAGAGGAAATTCACCATTCACTCGCGTTTCTTAGCAGCCCTATCCCTTTACACAGGGCAACGTCGCAACACAGCCTTTGTTTCATTTGTTTAACCCATACGCTATCTATTGTGTCCCACACTTTAGTATCAATTAGTATGATGTATCAGTTTCTCTGACCAAATGGAGTATCATGAAAATTCATATCTCTAATCCGTATATTTATTTTACCGTATGTTTCTTAGTCATACATTTGTCATTGTATGATATATAAACAAAAAAGTGAGCTCTTTAGATCACGTACTGTTTCCTGTAAATTTAATATTTCACCCGTTACGCAGCTTCGTATCCATGAATATCAGTAGACAAAATCAAGACGGCTCCTTGTTTTGTTTGTTTTTTGAGTGTGTGTGTGTGTTTCTTACCGTAGTTTCTTCATCTATTCCCTTTTTTTCTCTCTCTCTCATTGAAAATTGTTCGCTTCACAGATTACATTAGTACGCCTATGTCGTGCCCTGAATAGACAAGTGGTGATGAATGATAATGCATTGTTCGTAAAGTATAGGAATGAATCTTCAAGCAGCAAAGGAAAAGAAACCGAAGAAAAAGAAACGGAGTATCTGTCAGGGTTTTCTTTTATCTATCCTTTTTTTACTCTAAGTTCTGAGAAACTGATCTCGAAGGAGAAAAGTAAAGTGTTGAATAAGAGAGGGAAGGAAAGGGGTTATTTCCACTGTCTTCTTTGCTCAATCAAGCAACAATTATTGTAGACCCTTCTCTCTCAATCTCTCAAATGAAAAGAATGAGGAGGGTGGGGGAAGTATATTTTTCATTTTATCTGTTAGAATTACATTTTGATGTTAATATGATCGGAATAGTAGAGGTCTTCTACTAAAGTCACTACGACGAATCTTCTTATGATTTCATTAGATTTTGAAAAATTTATGAATGACTTATTTCCTTTTTGATGACAAATTTAATTACTTTTTAGAACAGTTCTTTTTGATTTTTTTCCTGAATGTGTTTTCTTTTTTCATTTTGATAAATGTGAATCCTTTCTTATTCATATTACATAGATTTTTTTTTTCTTTTCTAGTCATGTCTTGCGAGATTCTTTTTTTTTTTTCAGTACGAATATAATCTTTCTGGTTTGCATGCTTCTTTTTCCTTTTCTAAAGATTTTTTTTTCGTAGTTTGAAGTGGATTACGTAATGCAACTCCATATCCTCCTGGTAGAAGAACTTATTTTTCCCTTTCGGCCGACGTTCTCTCCATCACAATGAAAGATGCCTACTTGGCTGTTTTTCGAGCGCTAAGGAAGGCATCCAATTTAGAAAGTTGCTAAAGCTCCTCTCTTCTATCTCTCTCTATCTCGTTACTCTCTCGTATTGTTTATTGTCGTAACAAGAGAAAAGCCTGTCTCAAGTAGCAGCATTCTTCAAATGCCTTACATTATGTTCCTTACTATATTAATTCTTATATTCAAATATAAACATAGACATTAAATAGCTTCCTACATTTGATTTCTTCTTTGTTTCAACGTTAATGAAGTCGTTGGTTTTTCGTTCTTCTTTAAATCTTTTTTATATACATTCTGTGGGAATACCAAAGATTACGCCGCACCAGTCAGTACTTTCATCCAGGTTAAAGTTGTGCGTATTTTGAAGGCTCAGTGATTGAATTTTTCCTGCCCGAAACATGGATTGGTTTACCAAGATTTCGCCGGAGGCTTGGCAGTGATGAAAGTTTAAGGATCGAGTATTATAAATTTCTTTAATATAAATTCAGAATATGAGCTTATCCAAAAGGGCTATAAGGCATGTACTGCCTTACCTTGAGCTCTTTTGCGTTAGATTTGGGCTGTCAGAGAAGGGCTTTTGCCTATTGAAGTAAAAGCTCACACTAGCTTCAGATCAGTAGCATCAATAACCCAGAAAAGAAATTTGATAACAAGTGACAGTTTCTTAATATTTGGAAAGTAATTTCATCCTATTTTAAGTACAAGAAAACAAAAAAGACCAGGTTTTAGGTAGGACCTCACATAGGCTTCATATATGCCACCGCACTCACTGTAACACTTGTACGCAGTAGCGTAGCCAGGATGTGTGTTTGGGGGGGGGCCCAAGTGCTGTTATAGGTACATATAGAAAAATTACAAACAAAAAAATATATAAACATAAAAATATATAAAAAATTACAAACATCAAAATACCAAAGTACATTGTCGGACCTCTTTGGGGGGGCCCGGCCCCTCCGCCCCCCCCCCTTCCCTACGCCACTGCTTGTACGCATTACGATTACAAATGTTAACTCATCCTTTTTATCATTTTGACTTAAATGATACAACTCAATGTGTTTAGCATAGATTATCAGTACGAATTTATTTGTTAATGCGAGCCCAGAAGGAATGTTGCCCAACAAACCACTTGGTGACATCGTCTTTCATGAAAAAATGGTAAGTAAAGAAGTACGTGTATTTACTGATCATTCGGAAATCCTTTTGGTTTCTCTATACGAGCTGCCTACTTTCACAAGTCTCATGAAATTTCAGTGCTGCCGTTCCTTTCCATAGTACTCCGTAAGCCTGTGATACTGTTTAATGTATCGATATTCCTCAATTCTAACTTGTAATGTGTAGTCTTTTCTAAAATTTCTCCAAAAATTCCAGTTTTCAAGTTGTTCTTCTGAGATCGGAACCTGCTGGAACAAGACAATATGATATATGATTTGGGAAGGGGGGGGGGCGGTATTTTGAATGAAGACAAATTAAGGGCTGTGTTGCATACGCTGCTTAAGGGCTGCGAAGGCGACTCATTCTGGAAGAAACACTTGCTTGACAGATCTGAAAGAAAAAAAAGAACAATTAGCGCAGGAGCATAAGAAAATATTTCGTAGTTCGTTGGATTTTGAATGAAGAAATATGATTAATCGCGATGTATTTGTAATGAACCATGCAATCGTGTGCTACCACGTGTTTTGCCTGATTCTCTTGCAGACGAGCTATATAACGCAGGGGTAAGATAAGAGGACGCATGATATCACACCGTCCCCCCTGCCTATCTTTGTCCATTGTATTTTTTTTTTTTTTTTAGGAAGTGGAGGGACGCCATAGATATTCTTTGGAAGAGGGAGAACGGCGCCCTCCCGCGTTCTCTCTCACTTTTATCCCTGGTATGACGTCATAATTTCAAGATGGCCGCCAGAATAGATACTAATATTTTTTTCGTCTGTAACTCGTTTATGATTAATTCTATACTAATTTCATAAATAATATTTTTTTGTTCGGAATTTAAAGAAGAAGTTCATTATATTTTTATTTGATATCTGTTACCGTTTCAGAGATATAGTCAAAAGTTTTGTTTTCTCAGTGTTTCATTCGTATCAAATAAAAAGAACAAAAAACCTTTCGGCCAATTCTACAGGCAGAAGTAGATTCCGTAATTTGTATATACAAAAAAAAGTTATTGGTTTGAGTGCCACTCATGTTATGCAACTCGTTTTAATAACTAAGAAGACAAAGTTGCCGATTTGAAAGTATAATTTCTGACAATGGGGAAGTTTTGAGGAGCTTTTCACCCCTCTTTTTGGACTTTTTCTAAACGCTTGTTCAACCGAGTTGTACCAGATTTGGTGAGTAGCCTTTTAAGGCTCTACAAATTTAAGGTTGTTTTGCCCTACAAATTTTGAAACCGATCGAGTGAAATATACAGGGTGTTTCAATTTTTGTATTTTTTCCACGGCTATCAATCTGTTGTCCGGGCTATTTCTCCACCTCTATTTAAATCGATTTGCACCAAATTTTTAGAATTTTTGTATGAGTATTTAGTTGTGGCCATCAAAACTTGAGATTCCACTTTCAGTAGTTGCTACAATAAAAGAGATACAGCGATTTTTGTTAAATTTGCAACTCTCTCCCTACCCCCACCGCAACGCGATATATATAAACCAGCCGGTCTTCGCACGACAAATGCACGAATTCTATGTGATTTCAAAATATATGATTTAAAAATTTAGCAGTTAAGCTTGGAGTTAAAAGCATCAGTAGTGTCACTATACGCCTCAGCGACTACAACATATATGGATTCAACACGGTCGTTTTCGATTATTTTGACATGTCACATTCCCCCTCCACCTTATCTAGTAAAAAGCATTCAGATCATGGTTTTCGCTGCATTAACCTATATTCTGGAGGGTGAATATTCTAGTGCCAATTCAAATGCACTAATAGGTTCACCTAAATGTACGTTGCTGGGTTATTTATTGCTTACTTTGGTTGTCTTTACATGTAATATTCTAAGAAGATTGCAAATTTCTACGTGTTTCAACTATACTATTTTTAACGTATGAACATATATTCTTTTCTATTTTATAATTAACACTTAAAAATATTATGTAGAGAAAAATTCACAGGTCATCCTCCGAATCCAAGGGTTCTTTATCATTATCTGTATAATCACTATTGTAGCACATCTCTTTATTGCCACCACACTTACACATTTCTGTGCATAGTAATGTCCGTGCTTTACACATGCAATTTGCAATACAACGTACTAGTTTTAGTAACCATTCTGGTGCACATGGCATCGTACTCATCATAGGAGATTGTTTCCAGACTGCTTCTATCCAAACTGTGGTTATTCTGGGAGGTTTGTGTGTTGCTTATCAGCATTGCGCTACTCCAACACTTAATAATGTACTCTTAAAATATGCGGTGCCAGGGAGGATTTTGTTGGAGGGAAATTTTCACTTCGCACATCTCTTCTTGAAAACACCCACCAGGGCAATTCACCTATGTCTGATATTTTTTCCTGCAATTTCCCACTATAGCATTTAGATCTCCCAAAAGGATAGTGCTTCCCGTTGTGTTGTCTATCGTGTTCTGTAATTCTTCATAGAATTTCTGTTTCTTTTCAGTCATTTAGTCTACATTAGGTCCGTACGCTATTACCATGTTTGTTCTACTATTCCCTTCTTTTACGCTAACAACCATAATTCTTTCGTTTATGGTTTTCCAGTCTATAAGATCCTTTACATTTTCTTTGTGTATGACACTACCAACTCCTGCTCTAGCTCTTTCATTCATTGGTGCTCCACTGTAAAGCAACATAAATCCACCTTCCAGTATTTCGCAGCCCATCCCCTTCTTTTTAGTTTCCGTTAAAACCAGATACTTTACTTTTGTCTTTTTCATTTTCCCTACAAGCTCTACTTTTTTTTTTCTTTCATTCAGACCTCTTATGTTCCAAGTTCCATACGTCGTAGTCCGTTTTCCTCGCCAGTTCGCCATCAGTTCTTTCCGTTCGGCTCTTGCTCTATGTCTGCTTTTAACGTAGTACTTTTTTCCAGTGCAGGGTTGTTGGCCCTACGCCCAACCTCCAACCTGGAGGACCAGGTAATTTTGTCAGGGTTTTCTTCCCTTAGCCTTTGTAGATGCATCTACTCTTTTGCAAGGCAGCAGCAGCTGATTTTGGTCCGCCCCGAGAAATTCCCAGTACGCATCATATCTGATGGGTGTTCCCCGATCCGCCACCTGGAGAGGCGCCTGGTGGGAGTTCAGCATCTCCCCCAGGAACCTTTTAGTAGCCAAACCAAAAATACACTATTATATTAGTTAGCTTATTAAACAAAGAGAGCTCAGATTCCTTTTTCTGCATGATTACTGGCAGCGATAGCTCATTAACACCACTTCACTT
Source organism: Thermobia domestica (assembly GCF_964235325.1). NCBI lineage: Eukaryota > Metazoa > Arthropoda > Insecta > Zygentoma > Lepismatidae > Thermobia > Thermobia domestica. The sequence goes on along the minus strand of NC_137463.1, from coordinate 186,868,531 downwards.
CTGAACCTTTTTGTAAGTCGTTAGAATCTCACAAAGTTTACAAGCAAGGAAGAATTGCTTGTATTAGAGTATGAGAGGGAGGAAGATGTTTGGGTGCATATATGAGTGGTATCTCCCCCTGAGAAATATATTCAATTTCCACACTGCTCTGTTACTACTCGTCCCTTTCGGATATCTCTAATCCGCGACTACTCCCAATGCCGCCTTCTTCGAGCCGGTGTGTGGCGGTGGTTGCAGATACCGATTGCAAGAAATTCGCGACGTACCCGCTCAAACCATCTTTGCTGATTCTGGTGTTGATTCTGGTGTTGGTAAGTTGACGATTGTGTCTACTTTTGTATGCGTAAGAATTTTGACGGTAAGAGAGCAACGTATTCCTGCGTATTTACGAGTTTCATGTTTTATTCTACTGGTAAATAATGCTTATAATATAAAAATGTCTGATCCTTATGAACGTTCCTAGAGCTCAGAATGAAATTAAATGAATTTTTTGAGTTTTACGTCCCACGATTATGCCGGCTAGACTAAAGGAGACGGTTATGATAAGAAATGAATGGATTGGTGGAATGAAGAAAGTGGGAGGAAACGGGAGAACCTTGAGGAAACCCATGCACATGGTGTTTGTCCACCACAAAGTCTCCTTGGCGGGAGCAAAGTTTGAACCAGAGACCCCAAGTAAAAGAAGTGAACGCTCTACCACTGAGCCACCGCGGCCCTTCTAGAGTTCAGGGACGCAATGATACCTATTGTGTACTAAACGTTTCTCGAGATGTTGCAGTAACATAGTTAGTCGTTTTTTTTTCGGAACATACTGGAAATACTTACTAATTAAGTACTTTTCGCCTATTTTTCAGTTGATCCAACTTCAGTATCCTTAATTTGTGTAGAATATGTAACAGAAAAACTATTTTGATTAATTCTGGCGGTTAGGGGTTAAAGGACGAATTACTATCAGTGATTATGTGGATCTTTTAAGCAACTAGGTGGAATATACAGGGTCGTATCCAGAAGTAGTAGGACTGATTTTTTTCCGCGCGAGCGGAGCAATGTAGGGGGGGGCTGCAACGCCGGATGTTATGGAGGGGAGCCTTGGGAACAGGTGTCGACCGGCGGCAGTCGCCTGCGTGCGTTAGTTGAATGTGGACCACTGTGTTAGTGACCTCCTGTTGTGACGTCTCGTCGTCAGTTTCGATGGAGCGAAATTTGGAGCAGCGGTACGCCATCAAGTTTTGCGTCAAACTGGAAAAATCAGCGATCGAAACCAAGGACATGCTTACGCAGGCCTACAAGGAGGATAGCATGATCCGCACAATCACCCTGTAAAAAAAAAAAAAAAGGCCAGAATGATGAAATCGATGTTGATTGCATTTTTTGACCGTCGTGGCATTGTCCATAAGGAGTTTGTACCTCCTAGACAGAGTGTAAATGCAAGATTTTACGTGGAAGTGCTCACACGGCTGCGAAATCGGATCACATGCGTGCGACCAGACCTGGTGGGAAAATGGAAGCTCCACCAAGTCGACGCGCCGTGCCACGGCGCGTGGATTGTGAGGGATCTCCTGACCAAATTCGGCGTTTCCGCGTTGCCTCACCCCCTCCTACAGCCCTGATGTGGCACCGCCGGACTTCTTCCTGTTCCCCCGTATCAAGAGGCAGCTCAATGGGCATCGTTTCGACTCGGTGGAAGCTGTCCTAGCGGCGACGACGAGAGCGCTGAACGGCATCCCGGAGGACGACTTCCAGAAGGCCTTCGCGACCTGGAAGAATCGCTACCAGAAGTGTGCGAATGCCCGTATGAAGTCGATGTAGCAAAATGTTCAATAATTAAAAAAAAAAAAAAAAAAATCAGTCCTACTACTTCTGGATACGACCCTGTATGGTATGATGCTGTTGCTAAATGACAAAGCAGTCTTCCAAGATGACAAGGCTCCCATCCACACTACCAGACCTGTGGAGGTTTACTTTGAGGAACATCACATTGAATTTTAACACTTCTCGTAACCCGTTCAATTCCCCAACTTGAACACTATTAAACTTCTATTTTCACAGTTTTAGAGTAGCAACTTCGGTACAGATTTCCTAGTTACTCATCGCTGATACAACTGAGGTTTTGCATTGCATGAAGAATGGTCTACTATTCCACGAGAAACAGTTTGCTGGTTATGCGACTTAGTTCTATGACGAATAGAGTGTTAAACTAAAATATGAGAGGGCATTGTTTCTCAAATATGAGAGTACAATGTACAACTGCTCCATTGTTTCGTTATTTACTCTGTGTTGATTATATGACATCTCTGGTGAATTCCAATGCAGAAACCTTTCATTCCTTCCTATTTCCCTGACTTTCAATGTTTGATTTATTACCCGTTTTGTGTCACTTAAACCTCTTTTTTGGCCACGTGGGTCAGCCCCCCTAGCCCCCTCTAGTTGCCGGCCTGCTGTGTTCTATTGGCAGACACTGTTGTTCGCTTGAAAAGGACTTGTGGTTCTCTTGGAAATAACTCCAAACTTGTCTCTGCATTTGGTGTCCTGTCCGTAAGAAAAGAGGCACGAAACTTCATTTTACATATTATAAAATAATAATGTAATTCAGAAAACGTGTAAGCAAAGCAAATAACCTATTACCAATTTATACTCGAAGTTTAATCAACCATTTGCTCGTACAATGTAATAATTAACAAATAAAAGGCTTTTGAAATTGTGTCCCGTCCATAAGATTTGATGTGTCCCTTCCGTAAGTACTACCCGGTACTAATAGAATTGCTGTTTCATTGCATTTGTATTTGCCGCAAGATGTTTGGCTTTTAGTTTTAGTGCCTTTACTTCAACTTCAGAAACCAAATGACTTGAAACCAGTTGCTTTTACCGATAGATGGGAGAAGAATCTCCCTATCTTTCTCATGTACTTTCTTATGTCTACGAAAGATCAAAATTGCTCTTAACAAGATTTCACCAAGAAAGTTCAAACTTTCAGAGAAGAACCTTCAAAGGCGATCGTACCAATTTGTTGATTTTATATATATATATTTTTTCATTGTTAAAGGTTTACTTATTCAGTGAATCAAGGAAGTTATTTCAACAATGAAATAAGTACGAAGTCAAAACATGTAATTGATGAATGGAGTTTTCTGCAACCTCACATGGGAAAGGAACCGTCGGCCTGATAGGTGGAACATTGAAGAGAATGGTCTGGGAAATTTGAAGAACATAGCAAATGGATGTTTTCCACAGCAAGGGATTTTTTTACAAATGTTGGAGTGAAGTTTGTGAACCTCAAGGAATTCAACTCTTCTTTGTTGGTGACGAAACTGTAGGTGAACACCAGAAAATACTAGATAAAAGGTGGATTAATGTTTGTTCTATTCCGCAAGGTCAGTCTTGACATCACTTTCGCCCTTTTGATGAACGTCACATTGAAACCGGGAGAACTGTTCTCTCTGAGAAACATCACTGCACAGTGTGAAAGCACAGTAAGGAAGCACCATCATATTCATACTTCATTGACGATCGTCTTCAAACAGAACGGGTGAGGATTAGTGATGATCAGGGGTCGGATCTTGTTGACCTAAAATTTTCTAAAAAGTGACCTATAAAATGACACTAAAATTCTTGTAAAATGACCCTAAAATTCACGAAAATTGACCTTAAAATTTACGTTTTTTAAAAACTTTTATTTCGTTAAAAATTGTCATTTTTTGAATATCTATTGGATTTTAATTACCATTTCTCATTCATTCTCAAAAGTTTTGTTTCAGTTAGTTGGTCTATTGATCAGTCCATTGTACGGCATTGTACGTATTGTAAGAGTCAATTCACTAACGAATTGAAACTAGGAGCATATTTAAAGAATAGAAGTTCGCAAGTGTAGACTGAATACATGAGAATAATAGATTAAAAAAAAAAAAAAAAACTAACATCTCTGTAAGTCTTCTAATCCACTGTTATTCTTGTGATCACATCCTTTGTGGTCAATAATCCAAAGCCATCTGCTTGGACACCTACCAATCTTTACCCCTAATCAACCAGCTACAGCTTAGTGTTCATTAGCTTTTTAGAAATGCAGTTTTTCACCCCAATAGAAAGAAAGCAGGAAAAGATATAACTTCGTATTTTTCAAATCCGTAACCAGTGTTCGTTTTAAGAGTTTCTTATGTAGAAGAAAAAGATTAAAAGGAACATAAGTGACCTGAAAGTTGCCTTAAAATATTAAAAAATGACCTGAAACTTCAAAAAGGCAAAAAGTGACCAAAAGTTGACCCTAAAACAATACACTTTCAGAACCTTGAGTTGACGGATAATGTTTTTATTTGAAGTTGCCTTGTCCTATGCATAACAGAAAAAAGTGGACTTGTCAACAAGATCCGGGCCCTGGTGATGATTATTCGGATTCTGAAGATGGTGGAATTGTACCACATGTTAGGATGATGGAATTGTAGCACATGTTAAGCAGAGTGACATTAGGACATTAGAAGTGGTCATTAGAAGTTGCAGAGTTACTGCAAGTGCAACATCACAGGTAAATGATGTGACGCTATTTTTGTAAGACGTTTCGCTTGTATATCACTCTGTAATTTAATTTTGGAAATATTAAGTGTAGTTTTACTTACTTTTAGGATAGCAGTTAAGGTAAATGCAATAAAGAGCGCGTTAAAGGAGACCTTATGCATTCAGTTCTTTTGTCTCGTGCGTAAGATATTTTTTGTCCCGTCCGTAAGATTAGTTTGTCTTTTTTTTTTTTTTTTTTTTACAATTTAGTGAAATTAGTTTTTTCAGTTAAACGTAGGCCAACATGTAGGAAAACATGCTCCACAAATCATAAAAAACAACTAATCTACTACGATTTTACAACTCGTAGAAAATTAAGCTAAATTCAATGCGTAACAAAACGTGTCAAACAAGAATTTTAGGAATGATGCAAAAAATGGATCAAAAGATTGCGATCTTGACCAAGAATTAGTTTTTTGATCAGGGGCCACAAAAGTTTGGAACGGCTCCTATTTCGAGTTCTCATATTTTTTACGGAATAAGCACATCATACTGAGTAAATTGTTAGTTTTGGTTTGGCTACACTATATGTAGTTCTCGAGATATAAAACCTAGAAGAAGATTTTTGCCTGAAATATATTGGATCTTTTGATCCAAAAATGTCCCGTCCATAAGGTTAATTACAGATTATTATAAATGTTATGAAGTATTTCCGTTATTAATAATAATATGTCTGTAGCTGCAAAATGCCTTTGGTGATTACTCTTGAGTTATCGGAACTGTACATTTTAACAACTATCAACAATTTTTATTAAATGTCTCGCAGAATTATAGGCCAGAATGTTCCGTCTGTAAGAATGGAATGGCTGTAAAATAACATGATGAACATCCAACTCGATGTAGATATCGCCCCCAGAAAGCCGAAAGACGCTAAGCGCCAAGATGTAAATTTCTCAGAAGAGTATAAAAACGAATGAAACACTAATTAATCCCGATTCTTTCTTTCTTCTAGAATTTAGTTTTCACTGCAGACCTTGCATATTGTCTCCTGCCACTTGTCTCCTTTCTGCACAGCATTAAACATGAAATGGGTAGTCAGGATACGCACTTAGTTGGAAATCAAGGAAAGTGGCGCTTAGCACCTTTCTGCTTGCTGTAGGTGATATGTTCCAAAATACATTTCAAACTTTAAAATGTTTCCCCGTGATGTGATCAGAAATGAAACCTACATCGCTTTCATTGTGAGGAAAGAAATTACAGAAAATTTCCCCCTTACCTCCATTAAAATTAAAATTTCGAAAAACGTTGAGTTGATTTTGAGTTTAACGTCCTTTTCAGCAGCGAGGCTATATGAGACGGTACCTACTGATTAACGTGGAATCCGAACCATGAGCTCCCGCCGGGAATCGAATTTTGAAAAACGCAGGGACACGTGTCGATTCACCGAGTTTCATCTTCCTAACTTGATAGAGTTGTGATATACTTAATATTTCGCATATATGATGATCCCCGGCTATCACTTTTAAGATCTGTATTTTAATCAAAGTAACATGATAACAACCCAGTTCGATTATCCTTCAGCTCGTTTTCCCGTGATTCGATCACACACAAAGTCACTTTCTCTTTATGCATTAGCTTGCTAATTTCTAAATTTATATGAATATGTGGGGATTATTACTATCGACGAAAGAAGTGATACTGAATTTTTACGAACAGTATTTGAAAATAAAATATGTTCATCGATGATTTTAACTTTATCAGTAGATAACTGTGGTGTTGAAATTCATTTTAAATTCTATCCGAAGTGTGTTTGTACTTTCAACTCACGATCTCTGCAATTTCAGTTGTTTGGTCATCAGTATGCAAGCGATGCTTGTCATGTGCTTCATTTGTTGCGTTTGGTTTTTCACATTACATTCACGGAATGGCTAACTAAATGGTTTTGTTTGTGCAGGAAAGAGAGCACGGTCATTAGAGCAATGAATATATAAACGAAACGTTGCCTTTTCGGTTTCGAGAAGCACGAATCGTTTTAATTTCAATGTTCGTTGTGTATAGACAATGCTTTCTACCTGACATGTGATGCATCAATGCTATATTATCTACAAAGTAAAGCTGGGCATAAATTTGAATATGAATTTATTAAATAAACAGGTTTAGAAAAATAATAATTTATAGTGGAGAGTTGGCATTATTATGAAGGATAATAGACTTAGCAAATTTTATCGAATATTTAATTAGGATAAAGAGAGTTTGAACAGGCAACCTTCTCATTCTAATCTTCAAATGTATACTAAATAATAAGTAAGGTTCTATAGTATAGGCTATCCCATAAATTTGGAAACATGGGGAAAATCATTGTCTAAACAATTTGATCCATATGTTTGTCACACGCATTGGCGGAGCCTAATCACCCACTCCTGGGGAACACGTCGAATAGTCTCTTTGTGTGATTTATAAGTATACTTTAACGATACATTCGTATTGATGCACCTGGTTTACATCCTAGTTTACACCGAAAGTCGAAAGGCATCAGATTTGGGCTTCATGTTGGGCATTCCACCGATCCTCGTCTTTCAGACTTTGTCCACCATAAAGTAAAATGATTGGGATACAGTCATCCTTGCCTAAACACACAGATACCTGCAACGAAATAATAATAATAAAACATCAAGATTCCTCTGTTTACAGACTTATGAGACATTCTGTATTCCAGCATGTCACTATCGCACTTCTGATCTTTCGACAGTTAGAAGTGCATAGATAAATAAGAATAGCATTGCATTCGTATTAAGATTTTTTTTTTTAAAAAAAAGTCTGCTTACATTATTGACAAACTTGATGAATGAGGACAAATCACAATTACATTTAGTTTAATACCGAATACAATGTGAGTGCATTATGTTTAATAATGAAATGTGCTTTTCCTAACTTTTCAGACTAGTCATTTGCGACTGTGACTCCGTCTCTGTTTTATCAGTGATAAATCTTATGTATAAACATCCAGAAACTTAATTCAGCCTTGTATAAAATTTAATACGTACTGGAACACTGCCTTGTCATAAGGAAATGGATCCCAGCTTCCGCCAAGTGGACTTTCTGATGGACAAATATCGTTCTCGGGGTTCTCCCGTTTCCTCCCACTTTCATCATTCCTCCATTATCATGCATCGCATCATCACCGTCTCTCTTAGCCTTGGTATATAAAGGTGGGACATTAAACTCAATAATAAGGAAATTGATACCCGAGGAATGAACCTGTGGCTATTGTGCATCTGTGGATAGAAGAATCATTTTTTATGCAAATTAGTACTTCGTGGAGCCTCTTTCGGCAGTGCATAAATGCTTTAACCCTATATGACATATCATCGATGACTCCAGCTTATCGATGACCTCCTGTGATGGATGTTTCCATTTGTCACAGAATACCTCAAGAAACTGTTGATTTCTTTGCATGTTTTTCCAATTTTAGTTTCAGGAGATGACGAATATGTTCTATACAATTTGTGTCCAGGGATTGTCTGGGGAAAGCAGAGTTTGAAGCCCGTTTTGGCTCTTATAGCTTGTAGTCCTGTGATATGGTGCCCCGTTATTCATAAATTGCGTGGTGTTCCGCAGATCCATCTTGTTATATCTCGATGTATTTCGTCAGTTGCAAAAAGTGAAGTTGCTACGATAAACTTTCCAAATTACATTCCACACCACACTTACGTCACCGTATTTTACCGTTGGATGGCGGATTTTTTGTGAATCGTTGATCGCTTCTACATCCACTGTCGACTGTTGTCCTAGAATTGGCAAAATTAGCTTTCAACAGAGAATCCCGCATGTTCCCAAAAGTGTTGCGACCTGTTGTACATTGCGGCGATCTAATTGCCGTTATGTCACTTGTGATTTTGGAAACAGAGTTTCTCTCTCTCTCTCTCTCTCTCTCTCTCTCTCTCTCTCTCTCTCTCTCTCTCTCTCTCTCTCTCTCTCTCTCTCTCTGTGGGGACGCATCGGAACATATCAGAACCATGCAAATAGTGCTAGACGGCTTGTGCTGATCTGTCAACCTCGGCTGTGATAGGTCTATTATTGACAAATGTGGATTCCTAGGTCTTTGTGATTCGGACGACCGCACATTTCAGACGTGACATTGGTCGCAGTCGAGCCAATCTTGTGTATAAGCATGTCTTCATCCCATTTGGACTGCACTATAATCCTGTTAAAAGTTGCTAACTATAGTACTGATGGTGCTTTCACTTCTGTCATACTCCTAGTCTCCAGTTATGCGATCTTGCGCTATGGTACCACTTGCTCTACTGCATGTTCATAACAACTTATGTAATATTCGTCAGCTGTTTGCCTTCATTTGAGTTTCCACGAGATCGTCTATTTATTTGTCAAGGTAGTGTTCATAATCGTGATTTAAAATCTACATGTCATATATATATAATATGCCGTTTAGCTCAAGGAAACCTGGAATAAAGCTCTTTTAATTTTACCATTTGTTTGCTTTTTGCTCCTCACAAAATGTTTGTAATATCTAATTTTTAATGAATAAAATAATAATCTTTATATATAACATTTTAACACACCAAGTTTTCGTAGAGAAATACAACCAAGAAGTACAATACTAGCAAGCAAAACATTAAATTAATGAATGAAATATAAATGTTACAATTATAATGCTTTCGCTTTGCAATGTGGAGACAAGTTTTCAAAATGCTTTATACTACATCCAGTACTCGTCGTTAGCATTTTGCATTTTTGTTTATTGTGCTATTTCTTTGATCATTATACTGTTAATTTCTTCCTGCGCCCTTATAGAACCAATGAGGTCGTTAAGATGGTGAACTATAAAATTAGTCGCCTTCCATATACGTACAGGGTGTTTCAAAAGTCCCCTGACATAGGGTAACTGTTATTATCAGAGTTACAACAAAATGTAAGAGAAGAAACCGTCTCCAAACATGATGTTTTCAATCTAAAATGAAGTACTTAAAAAAATGGACGAGCCGTTTGGGCTGTACACTCTTTATGCTCCCAATATTAAATGAAAATGTAACGTTGCCGTTTACGTGGACCCACAACTTAAGTGAATGAAGTTACTGTCTTTTACGCTAACGTGTCGATGGCTAGTCCCCATTCACCACATTCTTACAAAATGTATCTACTTCCCAGTAAATGGCAACGTTGCATCTTCATTTAATATTGGGCGCATAAAGAGTGTACAGCCCAAATGGCTCGTCCGATTCAAAAAATTCCTTCACTTTAGATTACATTTTGTTGTAACTCTGATAATAACAGAGTTACCCTATGTCAGTGGACGTTTGAGACACCCTGTATGTTTAGTTCAATTCATATCTGCATTCATGACAAACTCGAAACAACAGAACGATAACGACATGTGTGTATTGGTAAGTTATCTCTGTACATTACTCCAGCACTGGATAATGTATATACTGTTTGTGTAATTCGTGTAATATTCCAAGCTGTTTGTGAGATATAAATATTCTAAAGTATTCCTGCTTTGCTTCTTGTCGTGTGTAGTGGCGCATTTCAGTAAAGATAATATTTTATCATTTCAGATAAACCTTCTAAGATCCGCAGCATTCCTATGGTGACGCCCTCCTCTCTTCAAGTGACGTGTAGAGGACGCGTAGTGTTTACTGATGACTTGGTTGTGGGTGAAGAAAAGCCCTTCTGTGCTTGCGAATGGAGAGAAAATCAACAGTATACAGACACAGAATTGGAGAAGGTAAGTCTCCTTGCTCTTTTGTTCTGTTGGAAACTTCGTCTGAAGAGAGTTGAAACTGGAGAGAGTGAAAATGTCAAAGGAACAAACTTATTCTATAGCACTCGTATCTTCCAAATAGAAGGTTTGAAGTTTATTGAACTTACTAATCTTTTGCGGCGTGTGGTTGCGTTCTACTGAAAAATAATACATTGGAAATATTGAGAGATATTCAAGCTGTTTTTCCTGAAACCTACACATATAGATATACATATTTTTCATCTTAATTTTATTTCTCGTCCATTGTAAATCTTAACTGCAAATATTAAGTAACCATTTCGTTTAGTTCTTGTATCGAAACCAGCAAAAGACAGGAGTCTCGATTTGATTGAGAATAACCACATATGTACTTATTCCCTCTTTAAAGAATGAAAAAAATCATCTGTGTTTAACACTGCGTGTTTTATTTGAGATGCAAAATTGATCTGAAAGAGTAAATTAAGCACATTTAGTTATTCGTTAAGACTCTCGTCCGCCTTTATATTTGCCAAAGTTGAAGCTCAGCTAAGTCGCTTTTTTGTGTCAGAAAAGGGTCAGTTCCTTTCTGATCAAAAGTTCTAATTTAATGATATCGTGTAGGACTGTCTTTAATATAACATGCAGTGTTGAATTCAGGCATGTTCAAGGGGGCTGAACCCCCTCTAGAATATATATGCGCCCCCTCTCTGGAATATCCATACACATGTATTGAAATATTTACTTTTTCTGTTTAATTTTTTCGGAAATAAAAGTCTTAAAAGCAAAGATTTTTGTGTTTTTAAAGAAAATAAGTCTCTTCTTTCGCCCACTCGTACAATGTCGAAGTTAAAAACTTGGAAATTAGATACAGACGCACACAAACGGTTTACAACATTAGTTTGAGAAAATGGTAATATGTTGATTATAGCAACTAACCAGATAATAAGTCACTAGTTTTGTTGCGACAGATTCCTGCTGCTCTATTGCCGGTGACATAACTAAGGAGGGACAAACGGGGCTTGTGCCCGGGTGCCGGATTGGGGGCTCAAAACTGGGTAAATATTTATTTTCACTATAAGGCGAGGAAAGAGTTTTAGCAAACTAAATATCATAAAAAAAAACTACCTCAGAAGCTTAATAGGACAACAAGGATTCACCAACCGTATCATCATGTCCATAGAGCATAAATTAGCTCCAAACCTATCTTTTGAGAAGATTGTAAAAACCTTTGCAGCCAAAACAGCCCGCAAAGTTAAATTTTACTTCCAGCTTTTCACGTTTTCACTTACATCGATTTAAGAGATTTGCAGAATGTTCGAGTATAATACTCGAGACAGCTTGACTGTTTGTCATAAGTAAACATTCTATTCTAAAGCAACAGACGGTTGATTGAATCTACACATATGCACATTCCAATAATTCCACACATATAATTCCAACAGTATGTGTTTTGCAGATATTATGATAAGAATAAGTCAAGCATGCTACTCTTACAAGATCCATTCGCTAAGTGTCCCCATGTGATTTTTGTAAAATTAATTCAAATGCAAAGTCTCTATGGCCCAATGCGTATTGTACTAATTTTAGCGGCCCATATCGGTAATTTGCATATGTATGGGCCGTCTATATCGGAATTCAATCGTACATTACTATAACGCTTTGGCACAAAATTGCTTTTAGTTTCTTTAGATGTAATTGGACATGCATGTGGACATACGTAAAATATATATATATATATATATATATATATATATATATATATATATATATATATATATATATATGGATCAATTACTGCTTCTTTGACACATATCACCTACGCCGGCCGCGATCTTGGATCCGCCATATTGAATTCAATTTCAGTTTTTCAAATGGGAATAGGTGTAAGTGATACATCAAATTTATGTATAATTTTCTTGGAAATCAACTGGTGTAGTGAATTTTTCCGTATTTTGTAACGTTTGGAAGGTTTTTCATGTTAAATGCTTCCAGGCACTTCGCGAATAGACATTGCAGAGTAATATCAGTTACGCATACGTTTTTGATGTTGACAAATCAAAACAATTTCTAACTGGAAGAATGCTGTAGGTATAAACAAACTCTTTACATCATTGGTGTCTAAATCTTAGTACATTTCTGTGAGTGATTGTTATAACTTCCATGTTATACTATAACAAGAAAGTATTATATTACGGTCACAATGCCTAATGTAAATCTAGATACAACCAGATTTGGGTGAAGACCTACCATGTACATATTGACGTCTGTGTGTCTGTAATATATATATATATATATATATATATATATATATACGTCTAGAGAATATTTCGTCAACGATAAATCACGTAAAAGATTACATATACACACGGGGCCCTGCCAACTTTCCTTTTGGTTCAATATTCGTGAAGTGCCTGACATTTAACTTTCAATACCTTGCAAATGGTACAAGCTACTGTAAAACTAATTACACCAATGAATTTCCGAGAAAATTGCATATGAATTTGATGTATCACTTGCACCTATTCCCATTAAAAATCCAAAAGTCGAATCCAATATGACGAATGGAAAATGGCAGCCGGAGTGGGTAACATATGTCAGAGAAGCAGTACTTGATCAAATTTGTTTTACATATGTCCACATTCATGTCCAGTTACATCTAAAGAAACTAAAAGCAATTTTGTGCCCAAGCGTTATAGTAGTGTACGATTGAATTCTGGATATATGACGGCCGATAAATATGCAAATTACCGGTATGGGCCGCTAAAATTATTACAATACGTGTTGGGCCGTGGAGAACTTTGCATTTGAATCAATTTTACACGAATCCCGAAGAGACACTTCGCGAAAGTACCTTGTTACATTATTTGGCAACCAAATACTAATTAGTTCGGTGTTTTATCTTGTACTAAAAATTAAATTATGTACTGCAATTTTGAAATTAAGCTTTACCACTTGAAGAAAAAATGGAATAGAAGAATTACTATGTGATGTCAATTTCAGGTGTAGTCGGGGAGCGTTTTGGTTAGGTTGCTTAAGGAGGGGGGGACGCTAAGGCGAGTTCTTGGCCCGGGCGACAACTAGCCTAGTTGCATCACTGTCTATTGCAATATACAACAGAGCCCCCCCTAATTTTTTATTGCCTCCCATTGTACAGAAGTCTGAATTCAACACTGATAACATGTATCAAAAATCTCAGAAAAATATTTCTTAGTGACGGAGATACAAAGCTTCAAACAATGCAAAAATGCGCTGCTTACGTCTCGGCAACAGAAACAAGCGTTTTGATCGTGACGTCATATATCGGTTTTCCTCTCTGAGCCGTATTTAAAGCTTCAGGGTATCCTTTCATATTAAAGTTCCTTACTTTAGCAGAACAATGGAAGGAAAAGTGACGAAATAAGTAAGCGAGGCTATATGAAACGTGGACCTACTGATTAATGTGGAATCCGAACCACTTGAGCTCCCGCTGGGAATATATTGTGATACAGAAATATATATATATATATATATATATATATATATATATATATATATATATATATATATATATATATATATATATATGTGTGTGTGTGTGTGTGTGTGTGTGTGACCAAAGAACACTACATATGATTCGCTGCGTTTGACCTTCTTCCTGTGGGTGTCTTCGGTGTCCCTAACCAATCCCCAACAATAGTCCGCAAGCATATTCGGTTTCCATCCACTTTTGTAACGTCTTTCCATTGTTGCTATTGTTTGGTGAAACTTTTCGCCATGCTCATCACTTACGTCGCCGAGATTTGGTGGAAAGAAGTCTAGATGACTGTGTAGAAAGTGAATTTTCAGCGACATATTGTATGCATGCTTTCCATAATTATTCAACAAGTTGTCCACGAGTGTTTTTGTAGTTCTCATCCTTTGTCTTACCTAAGAAACCGGAACACAAACTCTTGAATGATACCAAACACTGCAGCTCAAGAGGGTTAAGCGCTGCATCAAAGTTATGGTCCCGCATTAGATCTCTTATCTGGGTGTCGACAAACACACCAGCCTTCACTTTGTTAGCGCTGAGATTCGGAAATTTAGTGTCAAATACTAAAATCCAGCTCCACTCTCATCCGTTCCAACCACAAAATATTTCATAAGGCCAAGTTTATATGGAGTGGAGGGAGATATATGTCTTCAGATTTAAGTAGAGAAGAATACAACATTCTTAACACCTATTTGCATTGTACTGCGTCGTGGTCATTCTTTCTAGTGACTATCTCGGGCTCGAGAGTCCCATTCGCATAAGAAACAGCAATGTTTCGTGTATCTATTGTATAGTCCTGTAAGTATGCTATAACTTTGAAATCAGCAACAATGTGCCACTTAAGAACATTGTACTGAACTTTTTCTAATACAAGTTTCATTATATCATACGTTTCTTTCACCTGTGTGTCATAAGCAATTGGTACAGTTGGGAGGATATTGCCATTATGTATTAAAACTGTCTTAAGACTGCTCTTTCAGAAGTCTATAAAAGGTCTCCACATGTGTCGTACCAAGAGCAGCAAACAAACCATTGACAAACACAATGTGTATCTTCCTGTTGAAAAAAAAAAAAAACTCTGAATGGTGCATGTCGTTTCCTGTATGAACAAATGGTGGCACTTACGTCAAATAAATTCCATTGTTTAAGTCTGAATCCAAGAATTTCAGCCTGGCACTAGGTTAGTTTCAAATCTCGAACAAGGTCATTTAAATCACTTTGTGGTACAAAATGTGGGTTGTTTCTCTCTTCAAATTCAAAATCTGACTCTGAGCTCTCCGATTCTGAAGAATCTACGTTTGTTTTCTCCTCTTCCAGAGACCATGTTGCTGGAGGTACAGGAATTGGAACATTATCACCGTGCTTGACAGGTCTTATTACAATCGAAATATTGTCAGGATTTTTCCCCCTTCCCTTTCATGCCTTGAATGTATACAGCACAGAAGTAGCAGTCACTTACGTGGTCGGCTGGCTCACGCCATATCTTCGGAACACCAAATGATATTTTACCTTGACGTTTGTTATTCAACCACGACCGGAAATGCCAAGCACACTTATTACATATTTTACTAAGTACCCACTGCCTATCTTCATCAATTTTGCTGTCGAAGTATATAGTTCGTATCTGTATCCAACCTCTCATTAAGGAGGATCACTAAATAACGAAAGAACAAACGAATCTCTTTTACTTTTAAAACATAACATGTAGGTAATTCGTATGCATGTTTACTTTCCCGGAAGGATTGAATAATATTTTAAAATTTCAAGTTATGAAATAGTCTGCAACAATAAAGAAGCAATAATGGTCATAACAATGATAATACTTTTTTTCAAAATTAGAAATTACAGAAAAATGTTCTACAGAAAATTAAAAATATTCTACAGAAAAGTAACACAGTATGAAACTTTAAATTTTAGATTCATAGTAGTAATGTGAAATACAAGTATACCTTTTTCTCCATGTCTTGCAATTTGATTGCTATAGAATTAATAATTTTGTTTCGATTTTCTCGCGGCACACGAGCCACCCATTCGCGGCACACCGGTTGGGAAACGCTGGATTAATGTATCTTATGGGTACCTACATACCACCCACTTGGTGTTTCAAGATTCGTCTGGGGCCATTTCACTATACTTATCCACACATGCCCTTGCTGGTGCATTACGTCGTCTTTATGTAATTAATACTTCTGCTTTTCATTGCATTATATTAACGGATTCACTGTCTTACTGAATCACAGCAATATGTCTTAATTCGTCTCATTTTTAGTACATTTTATAAAATTATTATTTTTAAAGAAAGATTATTATTAGTTACGCTTTTTGTATAGTTGTCTTTGTGTAACTCTTAAATGATCTAAGTGTAATGAACCTTTTTTTTCTTACTATCACGCCTACTTATTATGGAAAATGGAGACTGCGTTACAAAAGAGAAAGTAGCAGTTAATTTCAGCGTAAATAATATGGATGTAGAAAAAATAATGATAGGAAAAATTAAATTTCTTTATCATCTCTCGCAGTAATCTTGTAAAACAAATTGATCCAAGTGCATAATAAATCGGTGTTATCTTGGAAAATGTGAAGTTCAGTGAACTCATTTAAGCGTGTAGCAAGTCGTGATAGAGCATTTTAACATCCCCATTTCTGGGTTAATTTTTCTCCAAGAAAATGAGTACATCATCACATTCTGCTTCTACGCTTACTTGTTTTTCGTGTATGATGATAGCGGAAAACCTTCTCCCATAATGGACGTTTTAGTAATTAGAGCTGGGAGACTGGACTACATGAAAAGCGTGCTCATACTGCTGTGTGTATGTATATTTTGTGATAGTGGCGTTGCGAAGGAAAGGAAGGGCAGGCGTGTGTTTGAAATGTGTTCACGAAACTAAGCATGAAGAGGGAAGATATGTTCTTTGGTTGTCAACACGGTCTGGTATACTGCTGCTGTTGATGCGGGTGTTTTGTTCTCCTCATGTCGTTAATTGGGTTGCGCTTGTTCGCCTGTAGCTACCAACTTCTCAATGAAGTTACATGTATTTTTATTTCGATTTACTCCCCATTTTTTGTGCTTTTACATAGAAATGAGTTCTATGCTTGCAGTAACATACTTTCTAACACATCCTAATTATTTCGAGCACAGTTATAGTCCCATCTGCGTTAAAAATGACGATCATGTTTTAATTTGTTTCTCTTTCTCTCTCTCTCTCTCTCTCTCTCTCTGTGTGTGTGTGAGAGAGAGAGAGAGAGAGAGAGTGTGTGTTGTCGTGTTGGGTATTGAATGTATTTAAATATGGTTTTATGATTCACATATATCGGTTCATTCATATCTGATAGTGTTGGGAATTTTGCACTTATTAAGGACATTACAATCACAGATATTTTGTACAGTAAATTATTTTATTATTCATTCATCAATTTTGTATGTGCAGCAAAAGAGAGAGAGATGAATAAACACCAGGAAAATTGCAAGAAGTTGTTCCTTTTTTTTTTCTTTTTTTCCTAAGAGCAAATAAATAAGCTACAGCCCGCGTACCACAAGAAAATTCTGTATAGAACGGGACGAGGTAAAGAAAGGCAAGAAGGACAATTCTATTTTCAGAATCCGTCTGTTAAAAAATAGTTTATGCTTGGTCCTTCTGTGTGGGAGGGGTGAGGTATCAAGATTTGCCAACATGGCGCAGTGAATTTACAGTACATTGACCTTCGAAAATTTGCATGAGAAAATTGCAAGTCTGAATAGCAATCATATTTTTCAAATAATGAGTTACTTTTTCTTTCTTTTTCTTCTTTTTGCGATCAGTGTTCTTTATTTACGTAATTCGAAAACTACACATAACCGAAGTAAGTAAACATAGTAGTTGAAATAAATTGTTGTTGAAAAATAAATAGTTCAGTACACCAAATCTTCTACTACTGATATCCAAGTCCGTGTTCAATTGGCCCTCACACCGTGACTTCAATGCGAATGGAGATAAGGCGAAGGGCAGTTGTTGGCGTAGATATATCCAGCATACTACCTGGTTGTGGAAGTTCAGTTATACCGTGAACTTGCGTATGGACAGAGTGAACATGGAACCTCCACAGAGCGTCATAAGGGCGTGTATGCTGTACGAGATCAAACTGAGATCAAACGCCGCTGCAGCGGGCCGGAAGATATGCCAAGCATTTGGCGAGGGTGTCGTGACTACACGGACAGTGCAGCGGTGGTTTAACAAGTTTAACGACGGTGGCGAAACACTCGAAGACGCACCACGTGCCGGAAAACTAACATATGTACAAAATGAAGATCTTCAGGCAGCAATTGTGGCGAACAGTGTCCAGACATGTGAGGAACTGGGACTACAATTTAGTATGAGTGGAGAAACCATTCGACAGCACCTCCATCAACTTGGAAAGCACTACAATTTGGGTCGGTGGGTCCCACATGATTTGACTCCTGGCCAGAAGGCAACGCGGGCAAATACTTGTGTTTCTTTGCTGTCTTGCTAACTACGAACAGAGAGGAAAGATTAATGGTATTAGCAAATAAGTTCTTCTCAAAGGATATATAGGAGACAGATACGGAAAGTAACATCGAGTTAAAACGAGAAATCAACATATGTAACACATAATTTTTTCTCGAATATAAAAATACACTTTCAAGAGGGATTTTTTAAAAAGAAACTCTAAAAGTAGCCAATTTTTAAGTTAACATAGAACCACTGAATCCATTTGCGAGACTCACTGATACATAGGTTAGAGTCAAGTGCAATACATTTGTTACTGGTTTTGTTTTCTTTTTCCAAATCTTAACTATTACTCATAACGTGGAATCTATTTTTTAGTACAGAATGTTCATCACACGATATTTTATGTCCGAATGAACCCTTCCATGCCAGTGAAATCGACAGTGTGAAGTGGACACATGTGATACAACTCACACACACACAATTGACATAGTTTCTCTAGTGATGCGCGAGGAGTATTAGTTCATGCTTAATACCTAGGTACACTAGTGTGATAAGTCTGCTAACTCAGTCACTAGAGTTCCTAAGTTTGAAGACTTGTTTCGTTGGCCCAGGCAAGCAAGATGTTACCGAATGTTTCTCAAACTACGCCTGAATATTTGACACGTTATGATTTTGGAAGATTGCTTCGTTATCAGGGAATAACTTCTGTACGCGTATCATAGGACTCGCTTGATTACCAGAAATATCCATATGATCACTGACAGGATGGAGATGAAATATATTCTTGGGACGCTTAATCAGTAGTAGGAAACTAGTTCTCACAATCTATTACTGCTTTTGCTATATAATAATCAACGTAAACATCGAAAATGGTTGTTTTCTAACACCTCCGATTTGTATACCACCTCCGGGTTAATCCATGCTAAGTGATCGAGAAAAAAGGAAAATTGCCGCTCGACCGTTTTTAAACAAATCTGTTTTTTTTTTTCAGAAATGTTAAGTCGATATAAGAGTACTTCAAAACCACAATTAATTATTTTTCTTTTTTAACAACATCGCATTGTGACGCAGCGGCTGCCGCCATTTTGCATTTTCTCGATTTCAGTCGTTTACTTTGTTTTGAATATCTCAGCGTGTATTTGTCCTTCCAAATTGAAAATTACTGGACGTCTCCGACTTGTGCATTGCTAAAACTTTGATCTCTTAACATTTTTGCCTAAAACTTGAAAGGGGTGAAATCAAGGCCTGTATTAGCAACATTTTTGGACTTTGAAAACATGTTTGGGAAGAGGAAGCAATTGATGTAGAGGTCTGAATTTGTGTGTACAAGTAGTCCGGGGTCATAAATTTATAATCAAAAATTTGCAGACCTGTAGCTGGTCCCAAAGGCCTGAAAAAATCGTAAATTTGGAAAATTATGCCAATTTGGTATATTTTACTGTCCAATATCTCCAATGGGCCTGGATAAAAAGAATCTGAAATTTTGGGAACAGATACTCCTTTAGTATACCATAACACACAACAAAGCGCGTTTTGTGTTTTTGAGCAGAAGGGGGTCAAAGTATTAAGGAATGATGTCATACTCTAGTCAGTGTTTTGTTCACAAATTTAACTGGAAATTGGTTGTTGTGACGTAAAATAAAGTAGAATGAATGGTTAGTCCAGTCAAGGTTCTCAAGCTCCTTTCTTTTCTCTAGTTGTGACTAACTGTCTTATCACACCCACACCAGCACTGGTGAAGAATGCCGCTATCAGCAGAAAGTGAGAAAAGTCCGCACCTGCACCTTCCACACATTTGGGCTTATCAATTCAACACTCTCTCTTAACACTTTGCAAACACTTGCACTTAATGAGGGTGTTTCATTTTTCTTCCTGACGTCTCTCTTGAGCTTTGACCAAATCAATTCGATCGGGTTAAAACAGCAATGCTAAGGTGGAAGTCTTAAAATGTAATGACCATAGTCGCGCGCGATATTATCGATCACATAGGATTTACTTATATTCGCCTGTTTAATTTTATCCAAAAGGACCGCCTTTATCGGGAGAGGGTCGGGTACTGGGATATTGTTGACATGCATATAATGAACAATGTCTTTTACATTCATTGACACGGTCGGCGTCTTCAGTTTTAGGCGTGAGTGATATGCAGCATTGTCTAAAACAATCACACACTTTTCATTTCTTGGCAAATTAGCCATAAGGGTCTTTGAGAACCATTTCTCGAATACCGCGGAATTCATGTCGTCGTGACTGTCAGCCATTGCATCGCCAATATTTTTCGCTGACAAAAACAAACAGTTTTTTACACACCCGTCATCACTGCCGGCATGCAATACCATTAGTCTTTTGCCCCTAGATACGGGAGAATTTAGGGTACAAGCGCACGAACCATCATCTCAACCCTTTCTTGAAACATCGTGGGTATCGTACCAAGTTTCATCTAAATATTACATTTTTACCCTCACTGCGGAACTGCCTTAACTTGCTCAGATATGTGTATCGCCAAGCAACGATCCTACTTGATTCAATTATTACCCTCCTCTTATTAAGCGTCTGGTATTTGAAACCTAAACGTTTCAAAAGTCGATACAATGTGGTGCGTCCATAAGGAAAGTCACATATTTTACGAAGATGACTCACAATTTCGTCTAATGTAGGTGTCTGTCCTTACTGTAGAACTTATAAATTTCTCGGCGGACTAAATCGCACGTAAAATTATCAATTTTTGAGAAGTATGTCGTCTTATTTCCACATTTCTTTGGTGTTCCCCTATCTACTATTTTTCTCACGGTATTCCTGTGAATTCCTAAAATCTTCCCAGTTTCACTGCACGGTCCCCTCCCAAATTCGTTTTTCACTACGTAGTCATATGCACTTAAAACAAGTTTCTGGTTTTGTTTACTAAGTACTCCAGTGAACTTCTTTTCTTCTTGAGATGAAGACAATTTTCCATTACTCACTCCACTCTGTCCAGCAACACATTCCATTTCACGCTCACTATCACTCGCGTTATTAATTACATTAATAAAATTATTGTCTTGGTTGTTAATCTGATCACCTTGCTGCATGTTATTTACAAGTTCATTCGCTGAACTTTGCTTCCAGGGCCTCCACATCTTGTTACAATCGAATATAATATACAGTATATATATAAGAAAACTATATATGTTGAACAGCAATCTTCTAAACACTGACTGAAAGGACAGCGGGTGGAACTGTGGCAACTAAGCACTCCACGTGGACCTGGCGAGCGGCTGTCAAATGCAGGAAATGAGGGTTCTGGTTGGCCATTTAGTTATCGGGGGTGTTTTCCACAAGTTCTCGCAGACGATGACTTATTTATGGCACTAGCCCCCACACATAGAAGGCGGCATCCTTTATATACAAACTGCACATGTATAGATGGAATAGAGAATACATTCGTTTCTTTTCACCACATGTCATTCCATCAACTCCTTTCTCCCCTTTTTACTCTATAAAGGTTTATGCACAGTTCCAATCCATGTTTTGTTCACATTCCAAATGTCATTTCCTTTGAATTTGTACTTTTCCACAACTTTTTTCCAAGTTGCCATAATAGGTTGCAACATTGTGTCTATTGAAAGAAGTGCTTCTACTTAGGCTCGTAGGTGCAGGTACCCGGAGGGATATATATTCGAATGATGGCTTCTGAAAGCAGCAAACCAATTTATGCTTGGAGATATGTTTTTATCCACGTTCCTGGAACTTTAACTTTATTAGCTGTGGCAAATTCAAATGCTAAACTTCTTAGTTCACGAGGACTAATCCCATAAAATATCTTGGAAGCTGACATTGCATAATCGCACAACTCTTTTTCTTCAGATTCTGAAAAAAACATATGAAGCCATCATATGAAACAATGTAGGAAACACTATTGCTTAAAGATATAATAACTATTTTATTTGCCTCAAGCTTCGACTGACACTGTTCCAAAGGATTTCCTAAATTTTATTTTTGTGCACTAAAAACACTAAATTTACTATCAACACGCGACGGTGTGCTGCCTCCAGCTTCACCTTGATTACTGCGCGCCAAACTCTGAAACTTACAGTGCGTCACTCACCGTTGCCACCTCCCAAAAGAGAAAATATCTTTGTCACTACAAGCCCCCCCTCCCCTATGTTCTTCCATTATAAGATTTTCTTGTGTTCTAAGATAACTTATAATTTGTTAAAAATTTCTACAAATTGTCTATATTAATGCGATCAATTTCTTGGGAAGAGATTGATATATTTATATTCAATATATGAAAAAGCTCCACATACTAACATTTCAGAGTGTTTACGTTTAGTTGTTTTAAAGAAGGATGTAAAAATAGTGAAAACCCTGTTTAATTCCTTTTCTTTCTTAGGGTTCGAATTTCTCACAATTTGTATTGGTATCGTAAAATATAAGGGGAAAATTTGTACAAAATATCAAATTTTAAAGGTGGAAGGTTTTGGAAATTAAATGAAGAGCAAGATTTTTTTTTTTTTATTTCCATTAACCCTACTAGGGGTCAAATTTCGTACGTAGGTAGAGCCAAAGGTTTAGCAGAATCATTTGTACTGACAAGATAATTAAGTTCGTATGTGTAACGCTTTCAGAGACATGTTGAGTGAGTCAGCAGGCTTACTAGCGTACATAGATGGAGCACTATTTCGAGAACTATTGCATCTAATTGGACTCCTTTCTTAGAAACTTATTTTTCTATATATACTGTAGCTCGACAGCAATAACTTGATGTCTAAAGTGCTGAAATTGGAGGAAGTTATAAACTAATACAACACTACTGACATCTACTTAGAACGTTTCAGCGGCAATGAATCACTTGTAGTTACTGTCTTCCGTATTTGGCTATGTTACGGTGTATTTAACTATAATTCCATTTCAGCCAGCGATCAAGTCATTCTTGTCAGGCTATATTTGAAAACGTATATGTGTGAAACTATCCCGTAAGTTTGATGCTAAACGTGCAAATCACAACCATAGAATTCACTGTTACAAAAATCTTCACTGGGTAGATCTTTAATAAAAAAACCTTTTTCACTGGAGTAGTGGAAAATCGAATTCAACCTACTATAGGGCAAAAGACATCTATAATTTCTAAATCTACTTAGGTATTAGTGTGCATAATAAGGTTATAAGAAGTGCTGTTAACTACAAGATATTTAATAATTGCTTATATTTTATTTGTTTTTATAGTTCTTTAGCCTACTTAAGTGAGATAAGTGGCTTCAGGCAAACAGAAATAAAAAAAAATCAAAAGAATAATGTATGCATTATTCATGTCTGAGAATACAGAAAATGGAAAATAGCGTAGAGAATTATTTTTCAAGAAAGGAAAACAGAAAGAAAGAGAAAAAAAAAAGCTTGACGTCAAAAGATTCTTCCAAGTTCTTCATCAAGAGAGAATTTTCGTTTTTGTTGAAATACTGTAGATATATAAAATAAGAGAGTGACAAAATCACATATTTTCTTTCTGAAATACCATGAAGTTATTGTCGCGTAAGTAGTATAGAACTTTTTTTTTCAAAGTTGATTTTTGTCCTGAAGTTAGGATAAAAAAATACGTGGGCGGCGGTAAAGAAATAAACAAATGTTGAGAACTGTAAAAGAGAAAAGAAAATATTAGAAATAATTAAAGGGTACAAAGAACATGTTTAATATGAAGTTCTAAGGTTTTTTGTTTTGTGTAGAGTTCCACGATTATACTCCGAGTCTAAAGGAGACAGACGGTGATGGTGATAATGAACGAAATGGTGGAATGAAAAATGAGAGGGAACGGGAGAACTACGAAAGATTCCACGCAGACGGTCATTTGTCCACCAGAAAGTCTACTTTGCGCGACTAAGAACCCCGCATATCAGAGGTAAACAATCTTCCACTGAGCTGCCATGCCCCGAAAACTCAGTTCCTTGTCTGGACAGTTTAAGACATTGTGTTAAGGAGGTAAAATGTACTAACGCCGTAGTGACTGGGACATTCAAGATCGAGGACTTTATTATTGACATTATTTTATGTTTTCGAACCCCTGGATTCGTTAAAATATAGAGTATACTTAGGTCTACGATTAGCACATCGGATTTCTTATTTCTGGTTGTATTGATTCTGGCTCATTAATTTTAATTCATATTCCTCCCAATCACCCAGCGATACTGAGCAAAAAGCAGAAAATTCTATTCTTCCACCAGGACTCAAACCTGGGGCTATATGGATCAAAAAACATCATGGTCGTCGCCGATTTCGATGTAAAAATATATTTGGAGGAGAATAGAATCAGTTCTTATACTAAATATAAACAATAAGAATCGTGAAAATAACACGTTAGATCTTCAACGTAGAAAATCTTGTAAACTACATCCAAAAGAAAAGTGTCACAAGTGGCTCAAGATTTTCCCACACACCAGCAACTTTCACTGCTTCATAATGTTGTTTACTCCAGAACTCTTCCCGTATCTGCGGCTACATAGACAGTGTATTCAGTCGATAAAGAGGAAGACAGACTCTTCCAACAGTGCTCGCAATTCAGTGCCACAGGGACGCGGACGGGAACATCACATTCCACCTCCCTATTTCCATCAATCTCAACGTCCAAAAGGAGCAAGAGAGATGGAAGATTCAATGTAACGACCAACGACCTCTCAATGAAAATTCAATATCAGTTGCCTATACCCAGTTCTATTATATTCTTCACATGTGAAAAAAAAAGTAATTTCTCTTAGAATACATCCACAGCATAAGCAAAAATTGACTTTTTTCCCTCTCGACTCTATAACAAGGTTTATGTATGCATATATGGGCTACATTCCACACACACACACACACACACACACACACACACACACACATATATATATATATATATATATATATATATATATATATATATATATATATATATATATATATATATATATATATATATATATAATATACCGTGACATATTGAACAAATTTTGTAGAAATGTTCAGTTAGTAGAAGAGTTACTCCTGTGGGGACATAAGCAGACGTATGTCATAATTTAATTCATATATATATATATATATATATATATATATATATATCGTGTTATAAAAAGAACTTAAGGGACTGATAATAACAGTTGCTTATAGGTATATATGTACTATGAAAGATGTGAATCAATTAACGATTTTATGTTAGTTAAAATGAACATTTAAGCAAATTGTGGAACATCGACATCAAACTGAATTTTATTGAAGTAAATCAACGTACTGGATTATTGCAGAATCGATTTTTTAGCATGAGCCTCTCTATCTTTCAATGCCATAATACGATTATAGCCGTACAAAAATTTGAAACAGAAGACCATAATATAAATTCGGGGGTCAAAGAAAATATACTACTGAATATTTCATTATGCCCGTATATTACTGAGCAACATGCCACACGTCTAAAGCGAGAACGACTGCGCTGGAATGATTTTTCTCTGACAGAGGAATTCCCAAAGGATTATAGCCCGCAAGGTCACCTGATTTGTACCTGACTTTTTTCTGTGGGATCACCTTAAATGTAATGTATACAAAGAACAAACCACGCGCCATCGACGAGTTACGTGACAACATCCGCCGCGAAATCCAGGCGTCACGCCCAATACTCTTGCAGCAACATTCATGAACATGGGTCAATGAAAACTTGACCCACGACCCACCGTGACCCACGACCCACTGACCCACCACCCACCATGACCCACCGTGACCCACTCTGATCCACCACCCAAAATGACCAACTGTGACTCACCGTGACCCACCACCCACGGTGACCCACTCTGACCCACCACCCACCGTGACCCACCACCCACCATGAACCACTCTAATCCACTTTGACCTAAATCCATCGTCATCAACTCTGAACACGATCCACGGCCTCTTCTGAGCTGACTAAAGAGTTTACACTTGTAATAAAACAAGACTGTGAAATTGTCACTAATCGGAGTTTGAATTTCTAGTCAATCGCTCAAGCACCACTCTGTTACGATAACGGTGGATCTGACCTTTACGATATAAAATGGTAACGTGTTTGTCAGTGAGGAAATTGAAACAGTTCGAGGTGGGGGAAATTAGTGTGTGCCTAAACTATACTTGTACTAAGAGAGTGTTCTTGCAAGTGTTAATTTCTCAACGCATTCCACAAGAAACTTCTATTCGCAGGAAAATACCCCTGTACAATATGGAAAAGGTTATGGTTTCTTAGTTAACAGTATTTTTCTCACAAAAGACTTGAAAAATCAGTTGTTCATAGGGCATAAAGGTGCTCGGGTACCCTATGTGAGAGCATCTCCATAAAGTATGCTCATAATTGTAATTTGTGTAATCACTAAAACACCACGTTAAATTTAAGTTACAAATATGCATAACTGCAATTATTATGAATATTTAATCAAAGTAGTTTACCTTCTAGTTTATAAAAAGGAAAGAAGAGACTTATTAAAAATTAGGTGCAAAGTTGAAAAACACAAATAAGCCATTAGTAATACAAGTATAGATGTTCCATAACTCGTAATTTGCCACCTTCTGAAATCGGGTTTATTTCCTATTGGCCTCCAGGACTTTTTCGTGGTAAATCATCCGCAGCGGAATGATGTCCATCCTTCAGCCAAGAAATAACTAGCTCGTCTACTTTGAGCTTGTCTAGCGGTAGGCCATTAACATTGATGAGCAACAAGTTAGACAATGTTTTAGCACTTAGTCTATTTCTAATATGTCATCTGTAAATTCATAAGGTGAAATCTCCGTGCGCACTCTGTCATGGAAATTGATAATACTTCTACCCGATCTTCAACTTCTCATCGACAATCTACTTGTTAGACTTACGTCTGATAACGATTTTTCTTGGTCAGGTTTGAAATACTCAGCAAGAAGTATCATCTCTCTATCACCATACAACATCTTTTCCATATCGACCATGTTAGTTGGCAATGTCGACCCATGTAGAACAGAAACTTCATCTACTACGCCTTTGATAGGGAATCTTGTGAATAAATTATCAATTAAAGCCTGATAAACTGATGATTTCTTATTTGTTTATAAATTTAATTTTTGTAATTACACATGAAGGTTTGATATTATTATCAAGTTCCCTCCCCCGTCTAGAAAGCGAAAGGGAACGAGATTCCTGGAAAGTGTTCAGAGGTGAATGGGAATTTCCCTCCTTCTTCAATCTCAATTACCACACTGCTGTTTGCCATGTGCCAAATTACGATGAATTTCAATTAAATTATCATAGTATAATTATTTCCTTGTTGAATTATCAATACTTTTCAGTGGAAAAAAGGATGAAAGTTCCGAGTTCCAAATTAAGGTAAGTAGACCAACGTAAAGGGGAAAAAAGTATAAAATTTTCCATATAATTATGCGTACAATCCAAACTTAAAATTTCCGTGTAATTAAGCTTACAGTACAAATTTTATGCCTATTTTTCTCACAGCTTTATGGGTTGATTGTCCTGTGCTGTAAGCACTCCATATAATAAACATAAGCTTCAGCAATTATTATAGCAGAAAGCAATGGATATATGAAGCCAAGCACTGTATTCTTTGTTTCTGATTTTCTTTCTTAAATAACATCGATCGTTTTCGATCATTTTTACAAACCAACTCACTACCAATTTTTCCATATTAGAAAGTTCCCCCCACACACACACACACACATAAAGGGGAATTTTAAAAAATGCTAGGACACATTCTGTTTATTTTCAATAAAGAGTTAATACACTGAATTTCAGCTCCGTAAGTTTAATGGCTTGCGAGATACTCATTTTTTTTTCGCGAAAATTCGCATCCTCACTAACTCCTTAGGATATTATGCATTATAATAAAAGCAATATAACATCCCAATTTGGATTAAAGCCTAACTATATACCAAAAGTAATTTCATTTGACTTTGCAATTTGACCATGATGATCAGGCACACATAGTTACATTCAATTTTTATATAATAAATTATATATTACAGTGATTCAGAAATGTATTTTTTCCAGTACTTAGCTCTAAAAACTCACAGATCTCGAAAGCCAAGTTGTAGTGTAAGTCCTATTGCTATTATTACTATTAAAAATATCAATATCCAAAAGTGCCTGAAGTTCTTTTTCCACTTGGTTAGATATACTCACCTCAGGTAAGTAGACAGAAAAAAGTGGAAAAGGAAGGGAAATGAAGGTCTTGAAAGTAAAACGGAGACAAATTTACCAGTCTTCAGAAGATACTGTCTACAATGCAGTGAGCAGAGAGGGTCGGTAGATCATAGTGAGTCGGTGGGTCGCAGTGGGTGGTTGGTCGCAGTGGGTCACAGTGGATCATGGTGGGTGGTGGGTCGCAGTGGGTTACATGATGTTGACCCACGACCCACTGACCCACTCAGAAAACTTGACCCACTCCATCTCTGACCACCGTGTTGAACTGTGTAATGGGGGGAGTTCACTTTCACCACCTTTTGTAATGTACCTTCATTTTATTGAGATTTTTATAACACTTTTCCCGGGGCCCCTTACAAGTGAAACATATATATATATATATATATATATATATATATATATATATATATATATATATATATAGATAGATAGATAGATAGATAGATAGATAGATAGATAGATAGATAGATATAGATATATCAGGTGTTCTAAAAATGGCGCCATAAAGCACTATTCTACATCTCAAAATAAAACAAAAATGCTATATGATGAAATGCCCTCCGTGGCCTCCTTCAGCCGCTACAGAGAACTGAAAATTTACTATGTGGCAAACATTGTAGATTAACTTTGAAACATAAGCAGTTGCTTTAAGAGCTTTTATCAAGTAGTATCACCATATGGAGTCACAGCTGACAAGAGCAGAGTGAATGGACATAGTATACCATAACTGTCATATTGAGGGTATCTTAGAATTATATCGAACATGCTGGTTGGCTGATCGTCTGTTTCAGCTTTCTTCATTGGCTAATCCATTCCCGATTGCAGAATAGGTTGTCATTCCTCGTATTTTTCTTTAATTTGAAAGCCGTTGATACTAACGCCTTCTCTTAGCATCGGTAGCGTTATATCATAGCACAAGATAACTCACAACTAGAGTAATTTATGTGTATGTGCGTGTGTGTGTGTGTGTGTGTATGTTACACAAATGAGGCAAGGGATTAATAACAGAAGCAAATCTCGTGTTACTAACTTGTGTAACGTCATAACAATGAAATGCTTTTGTAAATAGTTATAGTAGTGAAATAATTATCATGTTCAGTATAACTACAAATTGAAGAAAAAGACCAATTGAAGAAAACATTTTTTTCATTTCTACATTAGTATTACGAGCATAGTACTTTCTGCGAAACAATACAAAAAATGCCAATCCTCAGAAATATTTCGATGCAGAAGCGCCGGTTTTTGTAAACCAGTAAGAGTCCTTTAATTAACTGTTCAAGACTGGGAATCTAGGGTGCAGAAACTACTCAGGCTTATAGGACAGCCGGATAATTCTAGAAATTGGCTCTCCTAAAAAAAAAAAAAAAAAAAAAAAAAAAAAAAAAAAAAAAAAAAGTAAATTTAGGTATTTTGAATGAATATATTCTTTTCGTCTTTCCTCTTTTATCACAGTGGAAAATATATATTCTTAGATGAGAGTATTACAGTGTAACTAGGAATATTCTAACCCCAACCTTAGTTGTCGCCACAATATTTTCAGTGTCTGTCGTTTGTGATCTATGAGTCGTAAAAAGTTATGTTCAATTTGCCATTTAAAGGAATAGTCACTTCGTCACTTCGTTGAGAAAAAATACCGTGAAGATGATTTTTGCTGTCTTTTCATCATCAGCATCACAATTTCGGATTTTTGCATCCCTTCTTAAAGCTCAGCTCAAATTTTATATATCTTTTGTCACCCTAAGAAAATGTGTGTTTCTACTATCATTTGGGGTGTTTAGAGCACAAGGTACACAAGTTCAATTATCTAAAGTGTGAGAAAAAAATGACAAAGTTCGTATACATGGAAAAATGAGCACTGTTTTCTACAGTATAAGAAGTATTTACAATATCTGGATACGAACCTTTCAAGTACTGAAAGGAGCTTCATATAAAGATCTTAAATATAAAATATCACCAAAGTAACCAAAAAGTGGATTTGAAACCATTGTGCACTGAATGTCCCATTTAGGAATTATATTGGATTAGAATTTAGTTTTCTTTCTTTTGCCTTAGCTCTTTTATTTTCTCTTTTCCCATTTTTATCTGTTTTGTGGGGTACCGAGAACCCCAAAAACTTTTACGGAGTGCTCCTCCGGAGTCTGCGATCCTGTTTCGTTCAGTAACATAGTGAACATAGTTCGTTCATGTAAACTGATTTTAAAATTATAGTTTCTTTTACAACATTCAGAAACTATTCCACTTGTAAAAAATCGTTAGCATGAAATTGCTTGTTGTGCATCCTACATATAGAAGAATAAAACATGATATATATGCGTTTTATTATTATTATTATTATTATCTTTTTTTTTTTAAGTATTCAATGATTGTGCTCCGAGGCAGACGTTCTGTTAGAAAAGCTGTTCTGGGAAGGCACACTTAGTATTCCGGGAGGGGGGATTGCTAGTACTATTCTATTTATTATTATGTTATAGGCGTATTATTTTGGTCTCCTCCAGGGGACGCTGTCAGAGCTCCGGGAAGGAGTGCCCCCCAAAAGACATATCTGGAAGAAACACTGCTCCGAGGTTGAGAGAGGAGGTGACGATGATGATAGTGAATGAAATGTGAATTAAGAAACTGGAAGTAAAGAGAAGAACCTTGTACAGGGTGTTTGTCTATAAAAAAGTTCACTTGGCGCGAGCTGGGATTGAACCGAGGGATGTCGCGCACCTGGTAAGTTACCTTAGGGAGTAGGAGTGGGATGATAAAATGAGAATTAAAAACAAACAAAGTATCTAAAAGAATTGAATGACTATAGCTTCGATACACATTCATTTGCACGAATCAGTTAATTCTCGCAAGTTTCGTCCAGCCGTGAAAGGGACCATACAAACAATTATTGTAGAGTTGGTGCCAGGAGCATCATTTCAGATTTCGCTTGAGGCGGGGCAAGGCCCCTTGATACACGCAAAATTTCGCGGTTTTCACTTATTTACCACTATTCTATTGATCATAAAATCTCTATAAATCTCAAACTCAGTAGGGACCCCTTCTTGCCCCCCTAAATGACGCCTCTGATTGGTGCATGTTTTTCACAATATTTTTAAGGCGTGTCAGTTTGCAGCCGTATTATTGATCTGTACAATTATTTGGACATGCACCAAGATAATAGCATTCTAGAATGTATTAAGGGGTGCTGGTGTAATTCTGTCGCACTACATTTTGGAAGATTTAGAGGTAAATTTGAATATTTTCCATGAAAACACATATTTACAAGAAACAAATTTCTTTAGCCCATAGAATTAAATACAAAGTAATACAGTTGTATTTTAGGTTTATAAGTATCACTACTAGTATAAAACCATTACAAGTGCATTACGAAGTATAAAATAAGTGAGCACATTTGAAAAGCAACTCTGTTAGATGCTATTTTTCACCGGCGGTGTATTTCTACATAGTGTACAGAAGTTTTATATAATGTGTACAAGTGGAGCGTTATTAGTACGAAACCATGCCAAGTGCTATTGAAACTCGTATCATTGCCAAAACCCACTTTTTTTTCACTAACTTCGCTTATGTATATACCCACCATCGCTGACGCGCCTGTTCCTTTCGGACGCACTCCCGCGCTACTGCGCGAGCACACTATCTTCACCCTGCTCTGACTCGGTTAAATAGCATTCGTGCTTTTTAGTACCCACCTAGCAAAGGTTGGTTTGTGTCTTTTGCACTGTAGTTTTTATACCATACATTCGGAAGCCGTATTCATACGGAAATCGTAAAAGATTTGTAAATTTTCAAGAATTATTTCTGATGGCCCCCTCGAATATTATCTATGCTAAGTGAGATATTGTTAATGTTTCTTCTACAATTTTTTTAGTGGTGTGTCAAAGGTAAACCTGCACGGATTAAAATATTAAAAATGAAAATGAAATAAAATAATATAAAGTAGACGACAGCTCGTAAAATTGCACATCATGGTACTTAAGTATTGATTAAACAAAAATGATACAATCCTGTTATTCTTGAAACTGTAAATAGATAAATACAATTTGAAAATTTTGTGTCAGTTTCCTACACTTAAGAGTACAAATTACACCTTATTCTTCCACAAAAAGTACGCCACAATAAATGTTTTCTGTTTTCTTAATGGAAGAGCTCGTAATTTATGTTAATTATATTTTAGTCACAAGTTAACGTAAAGTTATCTAAATAACAATTATATTCATTTATTTTTCTAAATTTTAAAATGTGTTTCAACTGCACCGAATCACTCCACCACTTCAAAGTTTGGAATTGCAAATATTCTGTTATTACATAAAATATATTTAAATTATCTTTCGAAAATATTATTTAATCTTTGCTGACTAAGAATAAAATAATTTATGTACTTTGTTTACCAAAACAGTAATGAATAAAGAAAGAACAGAAGATAGTTGTATGGATTATATAGAATATGGTGTAACAGCACCTTGATTCAGAGTTGGCTTGGTAGTCGAGCGTGCTAAGTCATGTTTCTTAAACATTTATTTTGTAAATTTAAGTGATCTTTTTTACCTGGTTCAAATCCCAGTGTGTTCTACTTTTTATTTTTTCCAGGACAAAGTTGTATAATAATGGCGACAACGCATCTCCTTATTTCAGGCTATTCTCGACGTGAAAGCTCGTAGACAGAAATTTTCCTACCCAGACTTTACTTTGGGATTCATTTAAACATATCTTAATTAATCTAAGTAGCTTTCTTGGTATTCCAAATTCTGTAAGAATGTTGTATATATATATATATATATATATATATATATATATATATATATATATATATATATATATATATATAATATAAAATTATTGTTAAACAATGATTTCGAAAATATTACAGTATATCACCGATTTTACGTATCCGCATTTAAGGATAGATTAATTTCGTCCAGATCAATAACGCTATTTCCATACTGCGCATTTAAGAGGAACCGTATTACTAAACTCACTATATTTAAAGAAAAATGCAGAGGAAACATCGTTAATAAATGGAAGGAATTCCTACATCGGTCACAGAAAGTCATATTTACTACAATCGATTGATACTAGGATTGATATTTCCATCAATTATCACAAAACTCGATTTCGTAACTGGCCGCATGTATTTCGTGAAGCCAAACCGTGATACCTCGGAGTTTGTTGGGGATACTTCTCTTTGTTATTAAAACGTCAATGTTAGCAATTTTCTTTAGTATTTCGTTGGTTTTTACTTTGATATGTTTGATCATTTTTGCTCTAAAATTCAGTTCGTTATTTTTACAGTCATAGGAAAGTGAAAACCCTGATAGGTCCATGGTGTTAAAAAACAGTTGTTTATCATGTAACAACGTATTTGACACGATATGTTTTCTACGTTTATTTAACAAAAGAATGTTAAATTTTGTATTCTTCTGAAATGTACTATCCTTAAAAGTGCAAATCAAAATCACTCACATCTACCATTTTAATGGCACAAAATATGTTTAAAAATATAAATTAAAGCACCATTTATATACATCTTCATGAAATTCTTTTATGTTGCGTACTTCTTTTAGATCAAAACTTTATTTACTAAAAATGTCCATTCAAAGAAAAAACTTCTCAGGCAATTCGTTAGAGATCACATTGTAATATGATAGTAAGACTATTCATGGCTTTGGATTTATTGTTTTAACAAAAGAGAGACTGACCAAAGCTTAAAACCCACTTTATTTTAAATTATAATTTAAAATAAAGTGGGTTTTAAGCTTTGGTCAGTGTCTCTTTTGTTAAAAAAAAATGTAATATGATGTATGGAAATTCTATATATTATCATAACATTACTTTGCTATACTGTACAACGGAAATACAGAATAACTTTTAAAGGTCTAAATTAGGGTATCATCCCGATATTCACTAAACAAGAGAAGACAATAGTCACAGCGAAAACTTTGGTGCAATACCTGACTGAAAGATGGCAACATGAATCACCAGCGGTTCTGAAGCTCGCCGCAAAAAGGTCCCCATTGCGAGATGCGTCTTGTGTACACTTATAATTGTAGTACTTGCGCTGCTTTAGTTTATAGTGCAAGTTTCGTAATGTTCCTGTAGCTGTTTTGTGCGTTCTCTTATCCTGCTACTGTTGGTAGAAACTACATTGCTGTGTTCTCTTCTTTTGTGATGTTTGTTTACTCCAAGACAAAACGGTAGCCTACATTGGAAGAACTCCATTTGGTACTATATAGCAAACGTCCTTTGTTTGAGTGTTTGCATTGTTGATATATATCTGGAGCACAAATATAGATGTGAATTTTAGGGATATTTGTGTGTAACTAGCTTATTTCATGTAGCTTTGTGACTGGCGCATTTAAAATACGTGAAACGTTATGTTAAAGGCTAAATAATGTTTAAAATGTGAACTGCATTTAGAATGTTTACTGAATCATCTTTTTTTCCTCAATCGTGTTAGTTGTTAAAATTAGAATCACTGCGAATAAGGTTTTAGGATTTGTCAAAATATAGTAATATGGAGGGAGTATTCCTCAAGATCAAGCTACAGAATGTCAAATTTTGTGCTGATAATGAGAAAAATCATCATTAGGTTAGGCTTCGAAATGTCCCAGTTTAGCTGCAACATTCCTGGATTTACATCATCTGTCCCACACGAAATTGTTCACTACTTCTAATGTTCCGGTTTCCTTCCAAAAGAAAGCCAATATCATTTGTTCGATATTTAAAAAAAAATCGTCTCTTTTATTAGCCATCGATTCTCAGCAGATAGGAATAATTTACTCTTTATCACTCACTTGTGGTGAGTGTTCATATATGATTTAATTGATATTTCAGCTAAAAACAAGTACATAAGTATTTCATAGTGTCTCGGTGTTTTAATCTGAAAATCTGAGAGCCCTCCTTTATTACTATAGGGGGCGCTGTGACTCAGTGGTAGAGCGTTAACCTCCATTGCTTGGGGTCTCTGGTTCGATCCCAGCTCGCGCCGTGTGGACTTTGTGGTGGACAAACACCGTGCTCATGTGTTTTCCCGGGGTTCTCCCGTTTCAATCCACTTTTTCATTCTACTATTTCATTCATCTCTCATCATCACCGTCTCCTTTAGCCTAACCGGCATAACCGTGGGACGTAAAACTTAAAGATTTAATTTAATTTAATTTAACTTATTTCTATATATTTCTATATATACGAGTGTGTGAGTTCAATCTTGAAATGAAAATAGTTAAATCTTTAACGTTCTGTGTTTATGCTCCAAGACTGTTTGGATAATCTAAGCTTGCTTGCTCCAAGCTTGCAAATCTAACTTGATAACGGAAATATAGTACTCATAACTAGCTAGTCATTTAAGGAGCTGAAGGAAATGAAGATATTTTATGAATTGATTTTCCTATTAGCTGACGTAAAATTTCTTGGCAAGTCATTTGCCGAGACTGTTTCTTCAGCAAATATTTATCTTAATTTTAAATCAATGTTAATTGAAAAGTATAAAAGTAGGTGTTGATTTTACTACAAAGTTTACCACAGGTTACGAACTGCCCGATATAGATATATACAGTATTGATAAATAATCACAACGAAACTTAAGAGGATGACTCAGGAAAGGAGAAGGTTCTCATAAATATAGTTTTGAAAACGCTTCGTTTACAAGTTAGAAGCCTGTCAAATTGATATCAGTAAAATGAGATATCTCGTCAAGTTTAATTAAATAATTGTGGCATTTAAAGTTTAAGCATAGGTCGTATCAGTAGAAATTAGTACGTATCGAAATATTTGATTTTAAAAAAATACTGCATAGGGGATGTCAAGATATTACTGTTAATTGACGAGGAAATAATAGCATATCACTCACACGAATAGCTTAAAAAAAAACGTCGTTCTTTCTAATTTCGCATGCTTGATTTATGGATATGATTCATTTCCTTTAACTTCTAAGGGCCGTTAATACCTACATACACATCCATTATTCCATATGGTGTTCTGGATATTCCATGGATCTTCACAGAATTGATGGGCATAAGAAAAGTTAGATGGATATGAATATCACTTCTAATGTCTGATTGATCCTATCCTTCAGGCAGATTGGGGATAGGCGCAAGCCTAATAACCTACTCTCAAAAAAGTTCAGCTACAGAAACAAATTACATAATTCTCGTCTAAGAAAATTTTCTGGAAGTAGAGTAGACTAACAATCAGATTTTCGGGGTGAAGTCTGTGTGGAATCTAAAGCTAAAAGAAATATGTATATTAGAATAGTAATATGGAATGTTGGAAGTGTGATAAACGAGAGAGATTAAGATCTTAAGAAAGAAATAATAAAGGTCAATATACAGTGATAAGTCATTATATTAGAGCACTATCGAACACGCGGCACCCACGTCATAAGCAGGTAGCAGAGAGAACAGAGAAGACTCACACCGCTACTGAACACAGTCGAATGCAGTAGACGCCCATCATGGGTAACCAAGGTATATGAGTGAGTTTGACTGAGGGCATATTGTAGTGGCATGAAGGGTTGGTGCCAGTATGTCCAACAACAACACTTGTGGCAGGTTCAAGGACTAGAGTGTCAAGTTTGTACCAATAGTGGTTGAATAGTGGTCAGACTTCCGCCAGACGATCACACTTGGGCCAGCCATGTGCGATGAATGTAAGAGATGAGCCACAAGTGTCATTTGTGGCATCTCATTTCTCATGTGTAACAGTGGAACAATTGATCCACAAGTACAACAGTTGAACAGTATAATCAATTTCAACAATGGCAATGCGACATACCTTGTATCGGTTGGGGTACCATAGCT
Source organism: Thermobia domestica (assembly GCF_964235325.1). Lineage (NCBI taxonomy): Eukaryota > Metazoa > Arthropoda > Insecta > Zygentoma > Lepismatidae > Thermobia > Thermobia domestica. The sequence goes on along the minus strand of NC_137463.1, from coordinate 186,831,411 downwards.
GTAGACCGATACGAATACGTGGCATGAGCAAGAGCAATGCGTCATTGGACTATGGGTCAATGAAAGATGGTTGTCTGAAATGATGAGTCCCAGTTTTTTACTGAACCAGTTCGAATCTAGTCCAATGGCGGTAGTATCACTGTCTGGGGAGCGATCTTCTGATATTTCTTAGAGCCATTAGTTATCATTCATCAAGCTTTGAATGGTAAATGGTATAGCAACGTGTTAGCTGGACATCTGCACCTATATCTCCAGGCCGAGTTTCCTGATAATAGTGTCATATTCCAGCACGATCGCTGTAGAATGATTAGAAGAACATGGCAATGACTTCTCAACTTTACCCTCGCCTCCAAGCTTGTCAGGCTATAACCGTATTGAACATATATGGGGCATGCTGGAACATGCTGCCCCACACCTCCGAAATGTGCACACATTGAAGGAACTGCTAAGCGCCTTCAGGATGTTGGACTGAACCTTCTGAACAACTTGAATCTGTTCCTTGCCGTTTGAACGCTATGATTGCCCAGAAAGGTGCAATAACATCCTATTAGGTAAATGTTCCTAATGCAATTATCAGGGCAGATGTACTTGCGACTCAGAAGTTTATGTTGACTCAAATAGCTACTTGATGGAGAGGTTCGCTTATTTCTACAGTTCATAACTTACCGACAGAGTTCTTCGTTACGAATAACGTCTAACTGCCAACTCGTTTACAAAGTCGGGTATGTAAACAATATATTTTAGTTCAGTATAGTCTCAACAATATGCTAAAGGTAGAGATAGAATTTAGACAAGATGATACTGCATAGAATTTTGATCTTTCTTCGAGTTGAAAATCTTCGTCTCCGACTCGTCTCGATTAACAGATGCTTGTCTGGATCTTTGTCCCAGTGTCGTAAGGCCCATGTCTTGATGTCGTCTCGATAGTTTGGAAGTGCGTTGTGTGAAATTAAACATGCATAAGTAATATAATCTTATAGCCTGTCGTTTTCTTTCTTTTTTTCACTTCTGTAGAAATTTTCGAGACCTCGTACTCCCTTCGTAGCTAGGGGCCGCGGTGGCTCAGTGGTAGAGCGTTCACCTCTGGTGCTTGGGGTCCCGGGTTCGATCCCAGCCCCCGCCAAGTGAACTTTGTGGTGGACAAACACCGTGTGCGTGGGTTTTCTCGGGGTTCTCCCGTTTCCTCCCACTTTCTTCATTCCACCATTTCACTCATTTCTCATAATCACCGTCTCCTTTAGCCTAACCGGCATAACCGTGGGACGTAAAACTCAAAGATTTCATTTTTTTCCTTCGTAGCTAAGTGACTAACGCTTCTGTTTTCTGTACAAATGTTCCTCTGTTCAATCCCCACTCTCCAGTGTTTGCGTTAGACTGAATAGAACCATAATAGCAAGCCAGATTCAACTTTAAATGACACAACTTCTCTTGTCTAGTAGTTTTGATATTAAAAAAGGACATGAAATTCTAATCAACCAACCCCATTATTATAGTTTATTCCCTTCCTGTGGAATCCGTATTAATGCAAATTTTATGATTTTTTCACTTCTTGTGCATTACATTCTTCTTTGCTGTGTTCAGTACAGAAAATTAAATTTATTATCTTAACATATAGTGATAAATTACTATTATAATATATTTTATTTCAAATGGATGAAATGCTTTATTATCGTTTTACTTTTCCTAGTATTATACACTTTATAACATAGGCTTTCTCCTATTTCATGGTCGTCAACTTAATTCTACATATTATAGGGGAAGTTCGGGTATTATGGAATACCATTTTTGTTTCACTTGTAACTCAGTTAATAATTGCACATTGTAACGAAAAGGAAAACAAGTATACACCTTACATATTTGGCTTTATTTATGCGTATCTTGATAAAGAAGTTTCGTTACAGGGGGTGGGCAAAATTCATAATTTGTAAAAAAAAAAAATCTTTGGAGGGTAATATGAAATACAAATGCTATTTAGGAAAGAAATGAGTTTTCTGTTGAACATACAATGAATACAGTGACAATATATGAAAATTCTGAATGTCAAGTCATAACTATTTGTGATTACTTGCAAAAGTCATAAATATAATACCTTCCTTCAGGATCGGCACAGTCATTGTGTACTCACATTAAACATGATGAACACTAGACCCAAAGCTCATCCCTTGTGTCATCAGAAAATTTACTGTAAAAAAAAAATACACTTAGCATTGTTGTCATCATAAATGTATGTTTAATTACCCAATCTCCGATATATATATATATATATATATATATATATATATATATATATATATATATATATATATATATATATATATATATGTAATCGGAGTACCATACGGAATCCGGAATATCATGCTTTTCTTGCGGGTATTACATACTGCCCTCCACATCATCTTGGAAACGAAAAAGTTGTTAAACACATTCGAAGGCGTATAGGATAATGGCACTTATCATACTATTACTCTGTATATCCAACGTTATAGTAAACAAAGAATTGTTGTTCTATTACATTTCAATAGGAAAATACAGGTTGTAAAACACTTACCTGTAACAGTTTTAACGAATAAGAAATCAGATTTTCACGTCTACCAACACAACGAATGTCCAAATCACAAGGAGACTGACAGTAGAGCATCATGGGAAGGTGAGGTAGTAATTTCTTTGCTCTCCGCTTGGAAGCAACACATCACTGGCGAGATAATGACGTATTCCATATTATCCGACTATCCCAGAATACCCAAACTTGTAATAGTTACTACACTCACATTTAATATACGTGTTCCCTTGGGTTAATCCCCAGATGGATAAAATTCAAACTTCGATGTCTCGCGTAATTCGGTTCCTGCTTTACTTTCCATTTCTTTACTATATTGAATAGTTCTAAATTGTCGTATACTTTCATGTTTGCACTGGAGCAAATCAAACTGCTAATTTGAGATACAATTAACGAGAAAATATTGATTGTGCAGAACAAAAGAATAAAATAAAATTTAAATATCAGAATACTATATGTACCATAATTGACTATTTACATCCTTGTTTTGCTTCTCGTTTGGCTTCAGTTCGCTTTGCATTATCTACGTAAAGTAGGAATTTTATTTTTGTTTATAATCTCTGAAAATCAGTGAAAACTTTCGCTGTATTTCAGTTCATTTTAAAATTTGTTGGAAGAAACATTCTGAATTGACTCAATATAGTAGATAAGTCATATTAAGCTAATAATAATAATAAATAAAATAAAGGAAAGATAAAAGAAACTAAGAGAAAAGCAAATGAATGAAAGAAAAATGTTACTTTATATTTAAGAATACCATCATTATAATAAGACATTCTAATATTCTGGTTAGTTAATTTAAAGTTCAGTTCCACGTTCTTTTTTAGTACCAAAGTTATATGAGACGTGGAATCCGAACTGCATGGGTTCGCAGCTGGAAGGGAAGCCAGATTTCTCTCGCCAAATTTTCATATGCCAATATTTGCTCTAATGATCACTGGTTGAAAAGAAACATGCAATTTTTTTCTTGATTTCTTGTCTTTTGTTGTAAGTTGTTATATTTTTATAACTGTTATTTTTAGTTTTTTATTCCTCCCAGTTTTTCGTTTCCACATTATGGGAAATAAAAAGAAGTTTGTTTCTTAATTACCTTCGTGTTTTATGTCAAGAAAACTAATTTCATAGATATGTTGCAACTTCCTTCTTCTTGCCTCTAATATCATTAATGGACGGTAAACCGCATTCTATTACATTAAACATTCTTTTTTAAATCATTCATGTGGTATAGAATGGAGTCTCTTGGAACTGTTAGAAAAGTATATATAAGAGAATTAACTAGAATGTTGTTTATTGCTCATTTTCTATCCTAGCTGAACACAATTGCGTCGGCATTTGACATTTATCCAATTAGAGAAAAGTTAAAATTAATCATAATTGGTAAAACGATATTGGTTGTAATGTAATATTGACACTTAATTAGTATGCACCGTAAGTTGGATAGGGTTCAATATACAGATGTACCTCAAATCCCATTTGTATACTAATGTTGTACAGTTCATGCTTTGAGATATATATATTAGTATGTGTCTAGCTCCGTACAACGGATGGTATCGAGTTCGAGAGTAGGTAAAGGTTAACTCGACGTCACCTTCCGAACATGCCTGTGCGCGGTGGGACAGAAATATAGGAAAAAGTGTACGTTGGTGACAGCTGAAGTCAGGGTTATTGAGCCATCCGAACAATCCCACTGACTGCTAGGGTGGAACAGAGGATGGATGCACACGTCAACCACTGAGGTATCCGGGTCCATTCTGATCGAAGAAGAGAAGAGAGAAAAAAATCCTCTCTCTCATATTGGAGAAGAACTGGTAATATCTCTTCCTGCTCTGTGGTTTTCCTGTGGAAGCCTCAGAACATTGGATTTTGTGGAAAACAAATCGCCCTTCTATACCACTGCTTATTTTCTCTTTCTGATTCAGTTAGAAATTGGAAAGATACTGCAAACAAGGATGCACTACACATGAAGGGTAAGTCGAGGAGTAGAAATTAATATTCTTAGGTTCGTCTCTCTCTCTCTCTCTCTCTCTCTCTCTCTCTCTCCTATAGTTGTGATCAAATTGATGATTTAACGCTCTTCTTTAAGGACACTGCTTCATATAGGTTACAGTAGAATTAATTGGTCTCCGGCTACTTTTATTCGCTCTATGAATATCTTAACGAGGCTTACGATAGATGTTGGACTGGCTTTTTCCTTGTTCATTTAGAGATTCTGTAAGTGCCAAATTCAAAAATGAATCTCTGAATCACATTGAAACGAAAGTACACGGATATTCCGAAAGTAAGTTTTGTACTTTTATTCACTGGGATCTTTATTACAAACAAAAGAATTAAAATGTCGTAACAAAATATAGCCTAATCTTTTGACTATTTTTTCACATAGTCACCGCCGTCATTACTACACTTGTCTTATCGCGAAATCAACTTCAGAAACTCCTCGTTAAAAATTAGTGCCCAGCGATTGGCTATGTGGTTTTTGCCCGTCGTGATGAATGTTTGTTCGTTAATTTCATCGCTTTTCCCGTAACAAGAATTTTGTCTTGGCTTTCTCCCTAAAAGTACTGGTCTTCAAAATCAACCACAGGAGAATGAACCAAAACTTTGAAAATAGCAAAATTGCACACTATAGTTCCGCCCATTTGTTTCACATCACTTAAGAACAGCAACTATGATGGATACGCAGATATAAGGTTAAATTATAGAAAAGTGAAAGACAGTTACTATGATTAGAGATGTAAAATAGCGTTTTTTGGCAGATGTATGTTTTTTCTCCATAAAAGCTGGATTTAGGGAGAAGAAAAACGGACTTTTTTACTTTAACTTTCTTGTTTATGTACCACTTGTATATCCTTGTAATAAATTCTAATATTAAGAAGGTACGCTTTAACATCCAGTACTTGTTAGTGCAATAGAGTTCAATCTAGGGTGGCTGTCTTTATTGGTTTTCAAGGTGGCATTATTGTTGTTATGCAACCCACATATCCCAGCTGTTGTTTTGGTTGCGTAAACATCTTGTCAGGTACCATATATCTTACAAGGAAAGACCACGAACTTGGCAATGGGACTTTCTAATCAAACCTAGTCCATTCGATAAACATAACAAAGATATGTTCATGCTCAAAAAATTAGGTGCCATGGACAACGGAGTAAGTCCCTGGGGCCAATTGACCCTGTTAGTATAAGGAAAATCGTAGACTCGCAGTGAAATAGCTATTGCATCAACACTGTTCATTGGAAAGTTATGGTTTATAGTTTATTCTCTTCAGCATGAAACAAGCTTGCCAGATGTGCTATGTATTGGGTCTGATAATATACATGAACAGGGAAAATTGGGAGAATGTCGGGAAAATTCCCTCCAGAAATCTCCCTCATCAACTTTGAACCCTTCTGGAGTAACCCCGGGTAAAAGCACACAATCTCCCAAATGTATCTCAAAAAATAGTATAGGGGATAAGAAATGTGTGTACCAAGTTTTTGTATTGCCAGACAGAATACGTATGAGGGGAAATCGTGTATTGGTATACAAGCTTTTCCTTCGTATCTATTCCGTCTATCAATACAAAACTTGGTATACACATTTCTTATCCCCTATACTATTTTTTTTAAAGATTCATTTGGAATGTGTGCTTTTACCCGGGGTTACTCCAGAGGGCTCCAAAGTTGATGGGAGGGATTTCTGGAGGGAATTTTCCCGACATTCTCCCAATTTTCCCTGTTCATGTACGTTATCAGACCCGATGCATAGCACATCTGGCAAGCTTGTTTCATGCTGAAGAGAATAAACTATAAACCATAACTTTCCAATGAACAGTGTTGATGCAATAGCTATTTCTACGAGTCTACGATTGTTTTTATACTTACAGGGTCAATGGGCCCCACGGACTTACTCTGTTGTCCATGGCACCTAATTTTTTTGTGCATGAACATATCTTTGTTATGTTTATGGAATGGATTAAGTTTGATTAGGAAGTCCTGTAGACAGGTCCATGTCCGTTCCTTGTTAGTAACGTGTTTTACTTGCTGCTTGAGTTGAAACTAGCAGAGAAGAAAAAAAAAGTATCATGAATGAAGAAACAGATACAAAAACATTTGTTTTGGTACAAAATCTTACATTTCGTTCTTCGTTCGGGAAACATTTTATCTTGAGCTTCAGAGAGTTCAGTTTACACATTTAAAATCGTAAACGACTTGGTATGATGTTAGTTTAGCATCATTTTTCACAGAATTTCTTCATTTTTTACTGTTGTATCGTACAAACATTTTTGGAATATGAAGTTTTTGGATAGTATTCTCTCCTTTCCCGGTCGCAATAAATGTTATATGTGCATATAACGAACGTTTAGTTTATTCATAAATTTTAAGTGATAATTTTGAACCATGAAATCTGCATTTTCAGACCAGTTATTGCTAATATAATTAAACTTTTCACTGAAACATTTTAGTCATTAGACGTTAACCCAATAGCTCTATAAAGAATTCGTTGGAAGTAGAAAACCCACTGCATTCACCGATTTGCGGTTTTCTTTCCTATTGAATGACCGATTTTCCTTGATTCTTGCATTTTTACAGGAATTTTCTTGTAAATGCAGTATTTTTTTTTCTTCTTATAATGGAAAACAAATGTAGAATTTACTGTTATCTCTTGATTAAAACTTTAATATTTTTAAATTTTCCACGCAAAAACAAAAGCCACAAAAAATACTAAGTTTTCATTTCGATCCCTTGCATCTGTAACTAGGATGCGTGGTAAATTACACATATGGAAACATGTCAGTGTTGGGCAAATTTCAATTGAATTAACAATTAACAATTAATCTGTAAATTTAATTGTTAATTGCAATTAACAATTGAAATAAGTAATGGTTAATTGTTAATCGCAGTTGGCCATTAAAAAAGGAGAATCAATTGCAATTGATCAATTGATTGAAAGTAATTGCAGTGGAAAGTAATTGCAATTGAATTCTGTAATTCAATTGCAATTGAAATTAATTGGCAATTGATTCAATTGCAATTGATTTCCACAGCAATTACTTTCAATTGATTGATCAATTGCAATTGATTTTCACTGATTAATTTTCAACACTGTAGTTCAGATAGGGCCTGGGGAATGAAAACTTTAGCCACGACCAATTGACTCACCACCCGTCGTGACCCACGACCCACCGTTACCCACTCTGATCCACCACCCACCATAAACCACTCTTACCCACTGTGACCCACAGACCCACCAAAACCCATTGTCATCAACTCTGACCCATGATTCACGCCCTCTTCTCTACTGACTAAAGAGTTTAAACTTGTAATAAAACAAGCCTATAAAATTATCACTCATCGGAGTTTGAATTTCTACGATCAATAGCTCAAGCACCGCACTAATACAATAACGGCGGATCTGACCTTTCTAATATAAATAAAATAGAGTTTGTTCGTGTATCTGTCTGACTATCTTTGTGCGGCCTGTGGACGAGACGAGTGGACCAAAACTTTTCAAAATTTGGTCACGGGTAGCTTGGTCTAGGCCCCAGACCAAGACGAAGAGTTATTTTTTTAATTCCTTACTAGGGGGTCTCCAGGGGACGTTTACCGGGACCGGCCTGGGGACCAGACAAGTCCACCGAGAGTTACCAAATTTTGGTCAAAGATACCTTGGTCCAGGTCCTACACCAAGGCAAAGCTTTCTCGAAACAATTCGAACCAGGGGGTCTCAGAGGGGCGTTTACCGGGACATGTAAAAGTAGTAGAAAATGACCGATTTCAGTGTCAATTTCATAGTTTTCGCGGTCGCTGCGATCAATGGTGAAACTCCGATCGCATTAACTTCCAAATTTACCGTATTCTGCTACGGGCCGTGGGTCAACGGGGGGGGGGGGGATACCGAAACGTACAAGTAATCCAAAATGACCGATATTAGTGTCAAATCCATAGTTTTCGCGGTTGCTGATATCAATGGTGACACTACCATTAGCGATGACTTTCAAATTCATCCACCGTTGTATGCGGGCCTTGGGTCACCAGAGGGGGGAATTCCGAGACATGTAAAAATAATCGAAAATGACCGATATTAATGTCAAATCCATAGTTTTCGGGATAGCTGAGCTCAATGGTGAAACTCAAGACCGCGTTTACTTTCATATTTAGCCCCCATCAGCTAAGAAAGGGGGGCATCACGAGACATGTAAAAATAATCCACAATGACCGATGTCAAATCCGTAGTTTTCGCGGTGGCTGAGATCAATGGGATACTTTCATTAGCGATGATTTTCAAATTTAGCCACCATTGTATGCGGGCCGGGAGTCACCGGGGGTGGGGAATTGCGAGACATATAAAAATAATGGAAAGTGACCGATATTAGTGTGAAATCCATAGTTTTCGCTGTCGCTGAGATGAATGGTGATACTTCCACAGGCGTTGACTTCCAAATACAGCCCCCATCGGCTGCGGGCCAGAGGCATTGTTTTTTTCAAAATTGGAACCAGAGGATCATAGGGACTTTTACCGGCATATGTAAAAAGTAGTAGAAAATGGCAGATGTTAGTGTCACATTCATAGTTTTCGCGGTATTAGTTGGGGGTTCGTGGGGGCCAGAGGAGATTTTTTTCACAATACAAACCAAGGGGGTCTGAGGGGGCGTTCACCGGAACATGTAAAAGTAGTAAAATTTGTGTCGAATCCATATTTATCGGGGTTGCTCAGACGTATAGTGACACCCCCAATAGTGTTTACGTTCAAATTCAGCCCCCATCGACCTTCCCAATGAAAACACATGTACGTTGTTGGATATATATTCACACGTTGTTCAGTTTGTTTACATCGATATTTTATCTGATCCGTGCGAAGAACGGGCATAACAGCTAGTACGAAATAGTAAAGTGTTTGTTATGGACCAAATTACAATGAATTCAATTATATAGATAATTATTATAATTATAACTAATAATTATTTCCTTGTTGAATTATAGAGCTCCTCCGTGGCTAAGCGGTTAGCGTACGCGCCTTTGGCGTGGGAGACCTGGGTTCGATTCCCGGCGGGAGCTCATGTGGTTCGGATTCCACGTTAATCAGTAGGTTCATGTCTCATATAGCCTCGCTGCTGACCGGGACGTCAACTTGTTGAATTATACATACTTTTCAGTGGAAAAATGAATAAAATTTAAAAGTCCCAAATCAACGTAAAGTAGACCAACGTAAAGGAAAAATGTATAAAATTTTCCATATAATTAAGCTTACAAACTTAAAATTTCCATGTAATTAAGCATTTGCATTTTTGTGTCGTTTTGTGCGCCTATTTCCTCGTTTTCTGCGTCACCGGAAATGGGTCAATGTTATCCTACAAATATGGCGGAACAAGTTAATGCTGTTCCGTCAGGAACGATTTCGAGGTCGTTTCCTTCACATCGTCTTGTGCGTGTTTTCTACCGTTTTGTAAGCCTATTTCCACGTTTTGTGAATCAATGGTAGTGGGTCAAAATGGGCATTCAATGTGGGAAGAAAACTGATCCACTCTCCCACCAGTATCGAATTTCAAGGTCGCTTTTTTCGCATTGTTTAGTGCATATTTATACTGTTTCTGCGCATACTTTCACGTTTTGTAGGCCAACGAAAGTGGGTCAAAGGCGACCTACAAATATGGCAGAGAAAGACATATTCATTCCACTTTCAATGTCCATTTTGACCCTCTTCCACTGATGCACAAAGCGACACAAATCATGTATAAAAAATGTGAAGGAAACGACCTCACTTGATGGTGACGGAACAGCATTAAGTTATTCCGCTATACTCGTAGGCCATTTGACCCATTTTTGTTGTCGCACTAAAGTGGAAATAGAAGCACTAAAGTGGAAATAGGAGCACAAAACGGTACAAAACAGGCACTATACGATGCGAACGAAACGACCCCCCAAATTCGAAAGTGGTGGAACAATGTCTCTATTTTCTCACATTGATGGACCATTTTGACTCATTGCTGGTGATGCTCAAAACGTGGAAGTAGGCGAACAGAACGGTACAAAATACACACTAAACGATGCGAAAGAACCAACCCCGAAATTCGATAGTGGCGGAATAGTGAGCCATTTAACTCCCACTTTAAAGGCCCGTTTAACTCACTTCCGGTGACGCACAAGACGAGGAAGTAGGCACAAAAATAATCACTAAACGATGCGAAAGAAACGACCTAGAAATTCGATAGTGTCAGGACAATGGGTCATTTTGGTCACACTTTGGAGGTCCATTTTCACACATTCTGGTGACGCGCAAATCGTGAAAATAAGGGTACGAAACATTCACTAGTCGACGCGAAAGGAAGGACCACGAAATTCGGTAGATATAGTGGCGGAGCAGTGGGTCATTTTCGTCCCACCTTCGAGGCCCATTTTGACCGTATTTTAGTGACGCACAAAACGTCGAAATACGCGCACAAAAGGGTATGCAATGTGAAATTAACGATCTCGAAATTCGATAGTAGCGGAACTCTTGTTCATTTTCGTTCCATCCTGGAGGCCCAATTTGACCCACTTCCGGTGACGCACAAAACGTGGAAATAAGGGCACGAAACGGCACGAAAATCCACTAGTCGATGCAAAAGGAAGGATATCGAAATTCAGTAGTGGCGGAACTCTTGGTCATTTTCATCCCACCTTCGAGGCCCATTTTGACGCACAAAACGTCGAAATAGACGCACAAAAGGGTACGCGATGTGAAATTAACGACCCCGAAATTCGATAGTGGCGGAACAGTGGGTCATTTTCGTCCTATCTTGGAAGCCCATTTTGACCCACTTCTGGTGACGCACGAAACGTGGAAATGGGGGCACGAAACAGCACGAAAATTCAGTAGTCGATGCGAAAGGAAGGACCTCGAAATTCGGTAGTGGCGGAGCAGTGGGTCATTTTCGTCCTACCTTCGAGGCCCATTTTGACCATCTTCCAGTGACGCACAAAACGTCGAAATAGGCCCACAAAAGGCTACGCGATGTGAAATTAAGAGTCTTCATCCCGGCGAAATTAAAATACCGCTAATTTTACAGTAATTATGTGATATCTTCAAATAGATAAAAGATAATCGAAATGTGGAACAAGAGCGCCCTAAACAATATTATTTTACATGAGAAACCGTTATCACGACTCACTTATCTGCTTTTGATTTCGAGCCATTTTGAAAATCGGCATTTATTTTCGCGTTTCTAAACAGCTGAAAACGAAAAGCCGCTTGGTGACTTGTGATAACGGTACCTCAAGCAAAATAATATTGTCTAGGGCGCTCTTGTTCCATATTTCAATTATATTTTATCTATTTGAAGATATCGCATAGTTACTGTAAAATTAGCGGTATTTTAATTTCGCCGGGATGAAGACTCTTAACGACCTCGAAATTCGATAGTGGCGGAACAGTGGGTCATTTACGTCCCATCTTGGAAGCCCATTTTGACCCACTTCCGGTGACGCACTAAACGTGGAAATAAGGGCACGAAACTTCACGAAACATTCACTAGTTGATGCGAAAGGAAGAACCTCGAAATTCGGTAGTGGCGGAGCAGTGGGTCATTTTCGTCCCACCTTTGAGGCCCATTTTGACCGTCTTCCAGTGACGCACAAAACGTCGAAATAGACGTACAAAAGGGTACGCGATGTGAAATTAACGACCTCGAGATTTAATAGTGGCGGAACTCTTGATCGTTTTCGTCGCACCTTGGGGACTCATTTTAACCCACTTCCCACGACGTACAAAACGGAAGTAGACGCACAAAACGGCACAAAACGATGTGAAGGAAACGATCTCGAAATTCATTTGTGGCGGAAGAGCAATAACTTGTTCCGCCACATTTGTAGGCCCATTTTGACCCACTTCCGGTGATGCACAAAATGTGGGAATAGGCGCATAAAGCGACACAAAACACGCACAAAAGATGCAAAACAAAGTACCTTGAAATTCGTTGGTGGCGGAACAAGTTAATGAGGCCGTGAGCACCAATATAAGTATATACTGTAGTTCTTACCAGTTGGCGCGGTGGGTCAGTGGTAGAGCGTTCACCTCCGGTGCTTGAGGTCCCTGGTTCGATCCCAGCTCGCGCAGTTTGTACTTTGTGGTGGACAAACACCGTGCTCGTGGATTTTCTCGAGGTTCTCCCGTTTCCTCCCACTTTCTTCATTTCATTCATTTCCTATCATCATCGTCTCCTTTAGCCTAACCGGCATAATCGTGGGACGTAAAACTAAAGATTTCATGTCATTTTTTGAAGTTCTTACCATCAAGGCTGAGAACTGCACGGTCCAATTTTTTAGCCAAAGCTCAACTGGAATAGTGATGTCAACCGACTCGGCTTGGTTCAACTGAGCGTACAGCTTGAGCTGGCTTGGTTGGGATTATTCATCGACTGGGCTCAATTGAGCCAATGGCTTGAACCGGCTCGGTAAAGACAAGTCATCGACTCGGCTCGATTGGAGCCAATGGCTCGAACCAGCTCCGTTGAAACGAGTCCATAGGCTGGGTTCGAGTCAGCTTAACTGAGCCGATGGCTCGAACCGGCTCAGTTGGGGTAAGCAATCAGCTCGGTTCGGCTCGGCTCGTGTGAGCCATCGGCTCGGTTGGAGCTGTTGGCTCGGCTCACTTCTCGGTTCGGCTCGATAAGTAAATAAGCTGTGAGCGAGCCGCTTGAGCTGTTGACAACCCTAAACCCGGGTCGAGCAGTTTTGAACATGTTTGGCTGGAGTCCCATAACTTTTAATAATTTTTGGCTCGAGCCCGAATACTTGCTCCTCCTGAACTCAAACCAAGAACCTCGTGACCGATGTCCTTGCCTCCTGTAGATTTCTTGACGACCGAGATCGACAGTCAACTAATTTTTAGTATTCCGATACAAACCGCCTATATTCCATGTCTATACAGGTACACGGTGTTATAATGATAATTAATTATAGTAGTAGTATCATTGATAATTATATTGTCTATGTAGGATATTACTTGAAGATAGTAGTACTTGGAACTACACAAAGGATTTAGCTCGAATTGGCTCGACTCGACTGGAAACTCGATCCGAATTCGAGTCGAGTTGGAGGAAATTTTTCGAGCCGAGATCTCAAGTTGAGCTCAAAGATGTCTGCTTCGAGTCGAGTCGAGTTTTAAAGAAAACTCGCTCGAATTCGCTGGTGCCCATTCCTATTGTATGCATGACGGGCATATAGAGTTCTTTCGAGAGGATAGAACCATAAACATAATATATTTTAAAAAATACTTAGTTTCCCGGCTTTGTTCCCAGGGGGGGAGGGATGGTAGGTATCCAGCATTTCTTGTAAGTACCTTATTTGAAATGTGTAAAACAGTAACAAGTGGACAACACAATACACACACATCTTCTTATCTTCAGTTTTAATTGCTGATTTCAATTACAATTAACAATTACAAGTTTCAATTGTCAATTGCAATTAACAATTAAATGTTTCAATTGCACCCTTTGCAATTGACAATTAACAATTAAAAGTTTCAATTGCCTGGTGACCAATTAACAATTAATAATTGACGAAAATTCAATTGCAAATTTTATGATTGAATTCAATTGCAATTGAAATTAATTGTCAATTACAAATTGAAATCAATTGCAATTGAAATCAATTGCAATTGATTTTCAGAGCAATTACTTTCAATTGATTGATCAATTGCAATTGATTTCAATTGATTTTGCCCAACACTGAAACATGTAATCAAATGCTTGATTGTGATTCACCAAAACAGGAAATTGTGAGTGAGTTATGTCTGATTGATCGAAAGGCTGTCCACGTATTTAAAGATAGCATCTAGAAAAGTGTTATTTCTTTTTTTTTTTAATGCTCTTCTTAGCAGTTTTCCAATAACTAATTGCCATTCTTTGCTAGTATGAAATTGAGATTTTGTGTAATTAAAGATTATGGAATCAACCATCGAACAACTTACCAGCGTCAGAATTTGACTCGCTCTGATCACAGTTGTGCATTGTTATTAATTCTAGGAAATACTTGTGTCAGATCTGGCTCGGAATCTGCACTAGTTTCACCACATGAATTAAAATTGTACAGAATAACTCTAGAAACACATATCATCCATAAACAGTACAACAAAAACCTTGAAACTGAAATGAAGCTTTCTGAAAGAGTAGAAAAAAATCAATAAAAGAGCTTCTACATCCATGGAAGAACGAAACACAAGCAGGAAGGTAAAAATCAAATGATTTATCCATTCATGCTTCACAGAAACTATATTTCCTTTAACATGACGACTTTTCCTTTAATATCAGATATTTGGAAACAAATTGAAAATTAAAAGTTACTTTTTAGAAATAAAATTCACCTTTCAAAGAAATGAACGAAGCAAGTAATTTCAGCGTGCAATCCTAGAGAATGAATTACATATATGTAGCAGTAGCAGGTATAAAACTTGCTATTTTCCTCTTATCTCAAATGTATGGTATATTACTCTTTACCTAAAATGTAATATACACATTGACTATTTTTCTCGAGTATGGTGTGTTTTGTTTTAGTTGACAATGAAGAAAAACGCGGTTTCAGAAAAAAAAATTGTGTTTCTTCATCTTTTGTTTTGTTGGTTTTGCGTGCGATTCATGTAGGGCCAAGAAGTTCTTCAACCTTAGATTCGGATTCGTGACTTTTATGGATAACCATGTGTAGATAGTAATTACGAGGAAAAGACACATAACGCAGGGATTTGATGAACTTCTTCACAGCCTGTTGCACTTCTTCGTAGCTTCCGAAGTAATATCCCAATAGTGCTGATTTTAACGCAGGAAAAAGGTGAACGTTTGGCGGGACGAGATCAAGGTTGTAGACCTAGTGATTCAGTCCCTTCCATCGCAGACGACATGTGTTCTGTAGTGTCCTTTACTGTGTGGAGGTCTTGCATTGTCGTTCAAGAACAAAACCACCACGACTCAAAAGCCCTAGTCTCTTGCGTCGAATGGCTAATTTCAGTTTGCTTAGTCAATGGCAATAGCGTGCTGCATTGACGGTTCCTGCAGTGAATAAATCAATCAGTGAATATGATACCAGTCGCGTGCAGAACACTTTCAGCATACTGTGACTCTCCAAATTTTTTCGTGATGGGTGAGCAGGGATGTTTTAATGACATTCAGGTGGCTTTGATCTCTGGACTAAAGTTGTGCAACCAAGTCTCATCGGCTACAATGGCCATGAACAGGAAGTCATTGCTCTCGCGCTCGTACCGCATCAGCTATTCTAGGCTTATTGCAATTCGTAGTCTTGTGATCAGGGGTAAGATGTCTCAGCATTCATATTGCCGACCTTCGTCATGTAGGGGCTATGAAATATGAAATATTAAATATTGACACTTCGAATAATAATAATAATAATAATAATAATAATAATAATAATAATAATAATAATTATTATTATTATTATTATTATTATTATTATTATTATTATTATTATTATATTTAATTGGAGTTTAGCATCTCATTTCTATCCTAATGTATGGAAAACTGTTGCTGTAACTCCAATTCCGAAAACTGATGGAAGGTTTGTAACTGATTATAGACCTATTTCTATTCTTGATGTAATACCTAAAATTTTTGATCAGCTTATTTACAATTATCTTTATAGTTCCGTTAAACACTCTATTATATCTGAACAGTATGGTTTTCTGAAGGGTAAATCAACTGAACTAAATTTGAATAAATTTTTGACAGTGGGTTCTCCTGTTGTGCATAATCGTGGTCAAGTGGATACTATCTATTTTGACTTTGCCCATCATATGCTTCTTAAGAAACTTCATTCCTTTGAAATTCCTAAATCTTTGATACATTGGTTCACTTCCTACTTGTTTGATCGTAAATTTGTAGTTAGATATATGGGTTGTAAGTCATCTGTGTACAAGATTTCGTCGGGCGTTCCTCAAGGATCCAACTTGGGTCCATTATTATTTTTAATATATGTGAATGATATTGGTAATTATTTGAAATGTCCTTTTTTACTGTACGCGGATGATCTGAAGATATTTTCAGAAATAGTAAGTAATCAGGATCACCTTAAATTACAAGCCGATATTAACTCAGTTTATCAGTGGTCCGTACAAAATTTACTTCCCTTGAACATGAACAAAATAAAAATTATATCGTTCTCTAGGAAAACGAATATATCGTATTTTTCATACTCAATAAATCAGCATACAATTCAACCTGTTTCAATCAACAAAGACTTGGGTGTTATGAATGATTCTAACTTACTATTTGATCATCATGTTTCTACCATGGTTTCCAAGACTAGAAGGAATCTGGGACTCATCAAATGGGTTGCTAGAGATTTTAAAGATATTGCAACATGTAAAATCTTATATTGTGCATATGTTCGATCCCATTTGGAATTTGCTAGTTTAATCTGGAACCGCAATCTTACTAGTATCACTCAAGCTCTGGAGTCAGTACAGATTTCTTTCTTGGCTTGGTTAAAATATAAATTTAAATTATACAATATGACTAATAGGGAGATTCTTGCTAAACTGGATTTACTTGTTCTTGAAGTTCGGCGAAATTTAAGGCAAATCAAATTTATTCATGATATAATAAATGCTAGAGTCTATTTAATTGAATATTTAATATCAAAGTTCTCCTGTATAAGTCTAGGGTTTACCGTTCCATATTATGTAATAATCAATTGGTTGGTTCTCCACTATTTATTAGTGTTGACAATATAAATAAAAAAATCTCTTAAAATTGATTTCTTTGATCCGAATTTTACAATACTCAAAAAACAATATTTGAAATGTTTTATTTAATAAATATACATAATTCAACCTTGGTATGGTATATTGTCAATTGAATTTTCATTGTCTTTCTTTTACCTACATTGTTTATATTTGTCCATGTGTATTATTAGAAATATTTTTCTAATTTATTTTTATTACGTTCAATATATTTAAATTCTTAATAGTACATCTAGTTTAATTTAATCTTTATTGAATCGAGTTTATGTTGTAATTTTATTTTATTATTCAGTTTGTATCAAACTTGTGTAAAATTTTTATTTACTTTTTCTTGTATTTGGTCGTGATGGCTTGATGTATTTCTAATTTCTTTTTGTTTTGTTTGTATTTTTCTTGTAATATTTTATTGTATATCATTGTATATATGACCATTTTGGCTTCGGCTGTGGTCTTTATCATCTATAATAAATAAATAAATAAATAATAATAATAATAATAATAATAATAATAATAATTATTATTATTATTATTATACGATAACACTACTTCTTCAGTCCTATATTGCTCGAGAGTAAACGTCTATTTAAAGTAAACTTATAAATGGACGTGCAGAAAAAGCCTTTTGACATATTTCTGCAGAACAACTATCATATCATAATTAGATTGATTCGCTTGGCACACTTTGCATCTATTCTGTTCGAGTTTCTTACGTCAGGAGTAAGTTACAGGACGTTTGAATAACCCAAAGAAACAGATTAATAAAAATTCCCACTATTCTATTAGAAATAAACCACGTTTCTCCAAATAAACTAATGGACTAAATTTTCCCAGGATATGACTGTACCCGCTAGTGAATAGGAAACTATTGTTCCTAACTTCTTACTAATCTAAGATTGAAATGCAAATTGTAACATATCCCCTAACCATGTGACAGTGAACTACTTGTATATGTAAAGGATTTGAGGCCAAAGTAAAGACAACTTTGTAGAAAGGAGGTGAGAGAACAATAAGTAAAATGATTTTCTACCCCTTCCCCCCAGTTTGTCCTTGGGACTTATGAAACTGGTCAGAACAAAGAGGACAGGCTGAGAAACGTGCTTTGTTCGGAGCAACGTAGTTGGTTTCTACTAATGAGGATTCTTTTGACAGGATTTAGAATTCAACTTGATAGGCATTGAGGGAATGTTAGTGAACGTCTTTTACTTCTGAAACATATTCAGGAGAAACCCTGAGGCAAGGCACAAAGCAAATAATGTGCTTTCTAAACTACGAGATTCCATTGTTTCATCTTTCGAAAAGAAAATACTTCTCCAGAATACGACATTTTTTATCTAGGAGAGACAAGGAAAAATCTATTTGATGGAAGAAACACTGTGAGAAAAGCACGAAACAGTGTGAAAAGTAACGAGCAGTGATATATATGTATTGAAAGCTACTACACAAACATTGAAGTAAAAGTGTACAAAGGACGATTTTTTTAGTTAGTTATTCTTACGAAGAAAGACAAATATTATCATTACAGTAATTACTGTTTTTCTGAATAATGAATCTAAACATTAATGTTAGAAGTTTATTTCGCGTATCGTTTGACTTAGGACATTATTAATTGCAAACTTTCTTCCACGTAGTGAAAGATAGTGGAATAACTTTTTTTTTAAAACTGTCTTAGTAATGATTTTTCAGTATACTCTCTTTCTGTTTATACCCTATCACCTTAAAATTGACTAGTCTTATCCAAACTATGTTAGTCACAGTATGTTACTTTTTATGCAGCGGCATTGAAATATAATCTGATACTTCTGTTAGTAGCTATAACAAGTATATCAATCAATACAACAATATAACCCGTTTCTCTACAACTTTGGCTACTTAAGCCCGAAGTGGCCTGAAAGTGATTTGGAAACTGAAGAAAGTTAACATGTTTATATATATATATATATATATATATATATATATATATAATTCATTATGGACTGATGCATTAAGAAGGGTTGGTTCCGCTGAAATGCATTGGATTTGGTTTTCGGAATGGCGCAAGTATTGTAATGTTGTGTTACAGTTTCGTTACTCTGATTTTAAATCCGATTATAACATGGTGCATGGGTTAAACAAAAGTAATTGTGAAAACGTAAATGATACATGACAGTATTACGTATGATTTGAAATTAAAAAAAGTATTTCTTATCTGATATTTGGTCACATGTAAAGAGTGCGAACTAATTTCGCAGTTTACAAGTGGTGTTAGACGCATATCAGTTTTACCAGATGTACTGCTTTTTGTTGACATTTCTTACATGGGTAAAAGTTTCAAGAAAAACGGAAATAATAAGTTTAATGTCATCAAATTTCTCTAAGAGCAATTGTGTAAATAGTATAACAGTAATAGTTTTGTGTTGAATATGTAAAATTATTTAATTGAAATCCACTGTTAACCCATCCAAATGGCTGAAAACTTGATTGTCCTCTGTGAAGAAAAATAACTTCAAACACTATAGAATATATACAGTAGCGTATGTAGGGGGGTTTTCCGGGCTTAAGCCCCCCACTATAGTAAAGCATATGAAATATCTTGCAGAATTTTCACATTTTCAGGCAAAGCCTCCCGAAACAAAATCGTAAATACGCCACTGAATATATATATATATATATATATATATATATATATATATATATATATATATATATATATATATATATATATATATATATATATAAAGACAATATTCCAACGTATATGGATTTTCTGTACAACACGTTTGGATATTGTATTCCCAGTTTCGCACTAAATTACTTTGTGTGGCAATTTCTTGGACATTTGCGTGTTCCTCTTCAAAAAATGAAATCTTTGAATTTTATGTCCCACGGTTATGCCGGTTAGGCTATCACAACAATCATTCCGACAATCATATGCAATTTAAAAATGAAATAAACTTTGTTTATTGACTTTTACTGTTCTTGTATTGTGATAAGTTCTGAAAAGAACCACTTATATTATATCTTCGCTTCTAACACTTATTTCACCTAATAACACCATGTAAATACGTCAACGACTCTACAAAACAAATGCAGTAATTCATCTAATACGTATGTTTGGCTTATTTTTTTAAAAATGAAATGGATTCTTTAAGTTTTACGTCCCATGGTTATACCGGTTAGGCCAAAGGAGACGGTGATGATAAGAAATGAATGAAATGGTTTAATGAAGAAAGGTAGAGGAAAAACGGGAGAACCGCGAGAAAACTCATGCACACGATGTTTATCCACCGCAAAGCTCACTTGGCTCGAGTTGAGATCGAACCTAGAACTCCATGCACCAGAGGGGAACGCTGTAGCACTGAGCCACCGCGCCTTCCTAGGTTTACTTTACATAGCTACAGTAGATTGTTGTGTATGTTATAGTAATATTGTGTAACTTGATATGTAAATATTAGAATATGTTTTAATAACTGTGTCTAAAATTTCGAAGATTGAAATACCGCGGTAAAATTTCCAATACATCCTATTGTTTTTGATTATTTTCGTTCCATAAAATGACGGAGACAAATGTTTTATTGCTTATTGTCGACCACCCCATAAATAATGTTTTATGTATCGATAGGACAATACTATGTAATAACTACGTACGTAACACATTTCAAATCACGATATTAAGGGTTGTTCACAGTCTTCTGCCCTTTGTGCAACTAGCAGGGTTGTTAGGACTTTCTCCACAAAAAAATCACCTCCAAAATATACTTCCAAACATAAATTGAAATGAAACCTTAATATGATTATAATTACTCTCTTAAATCGTGCTTTAAGTACATATTTATCAAGAGATCTCCAGAACAGAATACAATTCAATATATAATAGATATTTCTGGAAATCGTGCATAACGAATTTTGTTCGCAGGAAAAAGCAACTCTACTGCAATCCCTTTATTATTGTAGTACGTACTCGCGTATTAAGGCAAACAAATAATATAGTTCTTTACTCCACGTTTCAGTTAATTACAAATGAAAACTCTTGACCTAGAAAAAAGGCAATCATTAAAAATATACCTCTATTTTCTCAACACTACGTTTGGATAATTAGATACGTACAAATGAAAAAGTTGCATTAAAAATTAAACAAAATTTTCTTTTATGATAATTACAAATGCATAGATCAGACATACCATAATTTGAATTAAATACACTTCAAACACTTCAGTTGAAAGGTACGGGTCACCGCACTTTCTCGCTCCAATTTCGGTATACTGCTGTTATTACTGAAATATTTATTTATGAAATACGAACTAAATTATGTTTATGAAAAAAAATCAGCCCAAAAGTAAACTAACGTTTGTCGACTTTATCATGAGAAATGACTTTTACCTTTATTAGAATTGTTAACGTATATATGTTATTCCAACAAGAGCACCGGATTTATTATTCTTCGTAAAGTACATAGTACTTTATGTTTAGAAAATAAAAAATAGTTTTACGCACACTCATGTCCAAAATGACTTTCATACCTATACTGTCTTCTTGTAAGAATATAATTTGATATTGATTTTGAAGGGTACTTTTAATACTGATACTATATGTATAATCGGGAAATTTAATTTTGTGGTAAATTTCATAAGAAAAGAATTATAAATACGAAAATTAGAATGAGTAAAACAAAATGTTGCTAAATGGACAAGAAAGTTTTATTTTCGTTTTATTGTTCTTATTTACTGCTCTTTTGACATGAAATTTTCCACATACATGTCTTTGCCGATTATACACATACTAACATTCCGGGCGAATTCGTTATCAAACTATATTCCTACAGAAACATATTTATATACATGCGACA
Source organism: Thermobia domestica (assembly GCF_964235325.1). NCBI lineage: Eukaryota > Metazoa > Arthropoda > Insecta > Zygentoma > Lepismatidae > Thermobia > Thermobia domestica. The sequence goes on along the minus strand of NC_137463.1, from coordinate 186,809,331 downwards.
ATAATTTTGGACATGAGTGTACATACATCAAGTAAATGTTCCGAATTTAAGAATAAATAATAATGTATATTATTTCTTGCATGACTTGCTCTACAGCACCACGCTCTTTTGATGAAATTCACGATCATCAAGTTGCAACAGATCACCTGGATGGAGAACGTGATGCTTTAATGTGTGCTATCGAGCCTATGTCTTCAAATTTCTTTATCAATCTGCAAACTGTTGTTTCGTTAGGTGCAGTTTTACGTCCAAAGACTGTACGAACTTTCTAACTTTTTTTTTTTTTTTTGCATAACACTCTCACTATTCTTGTAATAAGTTTTCACAATCAGAATTTGCTGTTCCTTTATATAAGCTGTGAAATCAACTGACGGTGATGAAATTCCAGTGTTGCCAAGACAAATGAAATTCGACATTTTAAATTTGAACATTTTTGTATGTTTGCATTTCCTAAAAATATACACTGAGAAAAATCCGTTATCCGAACAGCGGTATACTGTACAAATATACGGAATCCTTATGTTTACCACAGAAATCAGTACGCAACATCCTTTATCCATATGCTATATACTTCTGCAGCTTAGATGTTACATCATGCCATTGTAGGAAGTTTGATATCTAACAGTGTTCAATATATTACATTCGTATACGTATGTTACATACGTCTATTTATATGTGAAATCCTGACCACCTATATATAGTTCTTTCCTTCGTACGGAAAGTACGTTTATTCGGAACCCTTATACGGAAAGAATGTATAAAATATACTTTTTCAGTTATACGTTTTGCTGTACCTCGGTCCACATTGCTCCACATTGCTCGGTCGTGAGAGGCCTTTTCTCTCTCACGACGCCCGGTCAAAGAGAGGCACCTAATCAACACACTCCCATTCCCTCTCACGACGCCTGGTGAAAAGGAGGAACTTCGCCTACAGAGCCCTAAAACGCCTGGTCATTGGGTTCCGTACTTACGTATATATTAGAGGAAACTACTTCTTGTAATATACTTTTGTACTCAAGAGGATCTTTTATAATAAAAAGGTGATGGGAAAGTCCAATCTCTCGTGTACCGTATTTTGTTCTACCTTACATAACAGAGAAAGTTTTACATGGTAGAAGCGTCGGTGTCTATCCAACAAACATTTCTTAAGGACTCTCCTACGGGACACTACTTTCCTTCAGTAAACTATCCCCATCTTGGAGGGTAGAAGGGAAAGTCGAAAAACTCTTTGGCCTCTAAGCAAGTGAGAACCTTGACATTGGAGCGCACGAACGAACAGACGGACAGATTTTTGGCACGTAAGAACCGTGAAGTGTGTAAATCCGTTGAAATCTCGTTTTTTTTCACGGTCACTTATTTTCTTCTCTTCTATCATCGCACGAAAGTAAAAATGGAAATTAATAAAGATCTACTTCTATTTTATCAGCACTACACTTGGATGATTATACTCATTGAAACGGAAAAAAGAGTTCCGTTAATAAGATTAGCAAACTCTCGAATTCTTCTTGCGTATGTAATTTAGTATATTACGTATAGTACGATTATCTATGTTACGAAAATCATTTAATCGTAAAATCTATCGTACAAATTGATAAGTGGAAATAAGTAATTTTTTAAAGAAAAAATCATTATTTCAGTTCTTCCAAAAGAACTGGACCTTTTTATTTTTTTTAAAAAAAAGTCCATTTAAATAGTCTTTTTTTTTTTTCTTTATCTTTGACTCTTCATATTGAGATACCTCGAGTTTTGCGTGTAATAGGGCTGCTATTCTATATTATATAGAATTACCCGTCTCTTTGTTATCCTAAAAAATGTCTACTTCCTTGTCTGTAGAAACTGAAATGTAAGTGAGTGTTAATAGTATAAAGTATGTCCCACGAAACGCGGATAGAGTTTCACGGATTCCCTTTGTACGAGAAGGGAATTTTATAGTTTTATATGTACGTTAAAACATGCATGCTTAAATGCTATTTTAAGTAAAAAATACAAGTACAAAATTAAATGAAACCAAATTTTGCTTAATAAACCCACTGGGCTGTTTTAATCCTGGATTTTTTTTAAACCTAAATTTTTTACAATCCTGGCAACTAGGCTCAGTGATTATATCCGTTTTTTGTCTCAATATTGTCATGAATTTGGATTTGGATTTCAATTTGGTGTCCCGCTCAGCAGAGAGGTTATATGAAACATGGAACTACAGTTTAACGTGGAATCCGAACTATATGAGCTTCCGCCGGGAAACGAATCCGAACTCGTCTCCCGCTCCAAAGTTCGTACGCTATCCACATTTCCACGAGGAAGCTTAATACTATTATGAAAACTGACCGTGAGGGACAGGTTAAACAAATCATGTTTCATTAGTTCAAACAGAAACACAGAGGTATGCTAAATATGAATGCCGACCATAATCAAATATGATTGTTAAAATCAGAAACAGCACCGTAATCAATATACCACTCGAGGTATACTGAGGTTTTGAGACCTAATATGCGACTTCCCTCTTGAGTAAATAATTAGATTTCTGAGTTCAAATGAGAGGTCTGGATTCAAAGCTAATTGTGAGTGCACAGTTCGGTTCGTACGGCAAAACTTATAGCCTTGACCCATACCTTGGTTTTGAAGAAAATACTTCACATTTCTTTCTAGTGTTGGTATTGAATGAAATATGTGTAGAGAACTAGTTTCAGGAAATGGTAGAGGAATTGATCACAATCACCCATTCAACCCAACTTGTCTGTTTTTAGAAATATGTAGGACTCCGATTATATTCGAAACTACAAGTGGATACCCTATGAACTCCAGAAATGGAGTTCAGCGTCAGGGCGTTACTGTTCCCTGCTCTTTCGTGAGAGCTGTTAATAGAAAATACAATGATTTCCTAAGGGTGTTCTTGCGCCTACGGATACACTGGAATTTGACTCCCAGAGTATATTACCTTCTTCCAATTGAGCTAAACAATAAAATCTTATATATATCTACGGCATCTTGACATATTGCAGGGAAATTTTTCGAGAAATTCGTTAGTTGTAAAGATGTGTTCGTCCAAAACGAAATGAAGTAATTTCCGACTGAATAACTAACTAGTGCGAATAGAGGAAATTTACGCATTGAATTATTGATCCAATTCTGTACCTTTGGTTGCCGTTCATGCTATAGTCTTGAATACGATTTTGCAGTGAAAGCCTACGATGATCTGGAGGAGTGTACAGTTATTCTTTCCCACCAACTCGAATTCAGTTCAAAGTTATGCCAATATTTAGTGCTTAATTTTTCTAATTTGTGCTGTAGAAGTTAGAATTTGTGCTCAAACCATTAATTAGTTATATGATGTTAATTAGGATCGAGGAGAGCGATGATGGGAAGTTGAGTCGAAATAACGAGTTTTAAGTTTTCTTATTTCACAATATTTTGACAAAGTTATCATATTTAGCAAAAAATCTTCCTATATATCTGTATATTCTGTACATGTTATATGACTAATCTGATCTTAACTTAGCCTAACCCTGTAACATTGCATTATCTTGAAAAATATGCACATTTTCTCTATCCCAAACAGAAAGGTAAGTCTCTCCATTAATTGTATGTGCTTATTCAGGGGACTCCCCTAGCTAGTGGGAGTCGACCAGCATCTCCAATGTTGGCGGACTGGTGCCTGGCGTCCCGACGTCTGAAGCAGTGATCACAACCAGCCGAGTCCAACTCATGATCTGACAACTCCTTGAAATTGGCTACAATCCCAGTCCTACCTATGTCCGATTAAGGCTGGGGTACTCCTTACATAAATGATTAGTGTAATCTGTAGATTTTGAAGTGGAACGAACGCCTCCTTTCCGGCAATATCTCTCTTCACATTTGGCTTACCTACGTTATGAGAAAAGAAAGAATATCAGAATAGGATTTACATGTATACCAATATATTTAAATAAATAAATACTTCAATATATACATCTTGGGACAGAGCTGTGTGACGATAACGCAAAATTGAGGAAACTGGGATTATGATCCGAGGCCTGTATCCCTTTATATTTTACTAAAATGAAATTAAATGAAATTCCTCCTTTGACGTCTTACATTTATGCCCTGTAGTATAAATGAGACGGTGATTACTGAAACCTAATGATTGTCAAATATTTGGTGAAATGAGAGTGTGGAAGGAATCAGGAGAATATGATATCGTTCACCACATCTCATTTGGCCTGAGATCGAACCAGGGCAGGGACCTTTCGCACCAGAGTTGATTACACTATCACTAAGCCATTCGCCCATTTATATGTTATTTTATCTTTTAAAGTATAGTATATATGAACAACGCCAATTGTGAATAGTAAACTTTCATTATTGAAACTAGCTGAAATACCTGTTTTTCCACGAGAAGCATATTCTTATGAAACATACTTGAAATATATATCTGCACCGTTTTTTTTTCTCGTTATGATACGTTTAAAGCGGACAGACGTGGGGAATCAAAAACTGTCCGTTATACAGAGGTGTCCGCCTTAGAGAGGTCTCAATATTTCCTTATGTAAATTAGTAAACAATGTAATGTCCAATTAGAAAAAAAAATAATTGCATGAATCATGTATTTACGAATATTACCAAAATGATACTGAACCTGCATTATCCTCTGCCATTCAATACTCTATGTTCTAGACACAACATGAAGATGTTATAGTTTTCTGCACTTTACACTTATTACTACTTACTACGTTTACAGTATGTTCCTTTAATTTGTGGGTTAATTGCAGTCCAGTAGTGTCTTTTTCTTTTTTTAGACAATATGCGTACCCGAGGATAGAAGATCCTAAATTTGCCTTCTGCTTGGTCAGAGATTCCAGAGGGACAGTAGAATAACGTGTCCGCAGGCAACTGTCAATCACTTTTGTGTCTAAAACAGGTTGAGTGGGAGTGAAATGCGAACAAAGGACATGAAGGTGTTGTTAAACAGATAATGCTTTGTCTGGATTGCTGAGTAGATAGTTGAGGAAGCAAAATGTTGTCACAATGCTTCCTTGGTGACACATGTATGAAGTACCGGTACTAAAAATGTATTTTTACTGTATTTTTCAACTTGTTTCTAGAGAAAGTGTCCGTAATACATAGGTAAATAATATCTATAAAAGATTGAAAATACTGTCCGTGTCCGTACTAGAGAGTGTTCATTTTATAGAGGTTTGCCAATATTATTTTTCCTATTACAGCGTTTGGGGATTACAAAATATGTCTGTTACGGGAAGTGTCCGCTTTATAGAGGTGTCCGTTAGTAGAGGTTTCACTGTATATATGTATACTTTCCCTTAGAATACGCATTTCAGTGAAAGTAACGTGATTTAAAACAAAATGTGGTCCGAAGATCATGCTAACCATATTAAAAATTCATTTTAAATGGTTCAGCCGTTTTTCGTGACATGACAAGACAGACAACGTCGATTTAAATTAGAAAAAAAAAATCTTCCGCCCCCTTACGCTTAACTGACCAATGTACGAAAATGAAAGATACCAAGTCACGTAGCAGATGATTCCACTTGAAAATAGGCGAGTTCCTAGTGTGCTTAAAAAGTAACCTGTCGCATAGTAGCAACATGTGTTATGACCCCGTCAAAAAGAAGAAGAAGCGTGCCGCAAAGGTTGAGTTGCGCCTCATAGAGAATAAACTATGAGCAGAAATCGAAACGAGTTATAAATATACAACTGAGTTAGAGTTGATGTAACGCTGCAGTAATTTCTGAAGAGCTAGACATTTCTTTAATGTGTTACTGGCTGTAAACTATTTATGTGCGTGGGGAATTGATTGATTGATTGATTACTGGATGTTTAATGAAAAAAATAAGATTTTTAAATTTACGTCCCATTGTTATGCCGGCTATGCTAAAGAAGATGGTGATGATGAGAAATGAATGAAATGGTAGAATGAAGAAAGTGGGAGGTAGCAGGGAGAACCTCGAGGAAACCCACGCACACTGTCCACCATAAAATTCACTTGGCGTGAGCTGGGATCGAACCAAGGACCCCATGCATCAGAGGTGAACACACTGCCACTGAACCACCGCGACCCCCTTGGATGTCAGTAAAGAGGCTATATTGTTACCTTAAGGTAAGGCCAACGGGCGACATATTCTGTGCATTAAAAATAATAAAAACAAATTTTAAAAATGGAGTGAAAGTGTAAATAGTAAAACAAATAAGACATTAAAACAAAACAAAAATAAAATCCCAAGGGAATGTACAAAAGCCAAAAAAATAAATAACAAAATATTATATATATATATATATATATATATATATATATATATATATATATATATATATATATATATATATATATATATATATATATATATATATATATACAGTAGGACGTCGATAATCCGAACATCAGAAATCAGAACGCGGTCCCTAGAAGCTTTTTACATTTTGTCTTAGCGCTAGCGCTAGCGCTAAACAAACAATAGAGTTGTCCGTCGGCGTTGTGTGAAGTCAGTCTCTTTACAAAAGCTCATTCATTTGTAAATGTTTGTCATACATATTTTTATTTTCCCTTAGGCCTATACAAGTTAAGTTTTAAGTGTGAGTTATAAGAACAGTGTGATTTAGTGTACGAGCAGGTTCTTCAGAAACATTAACTGTAAGTAGCCTTACGTACGGTATTGTAATTACTGTATGCACTGTATAACCCATGTATCGATAAAAAGAGCATGCCGTACAGTATATTTAAGCCTAAATGGCATTTTCTTGTCATTTTCGAAAATCCGAACAATTTTAAAATCCGAACTGTGGTCCCAATTTGTTTGGACTTCCTACTATATATAATATTATATTTGTTGTTCATTCTTTTGGCTTTATATATAGGAGGTGTGGCAATTAAATAACGAGGCGTCATAAATGTGATGTATTGCAAAGGAAGTTATAATTGACTGTTATTCCTTTCAATATACTCCCCTCCCTTATCTATACACCGCTGCATACGTGCCTTCCATTGTTCAAAGCAATGCTGTAGGTCATCAGATGTCATACTGTTCAACAATTCTGCCGTTTTTCGTTTCACCTCTTCCACAGGCTGAAAATGTGTTCCCTTCAATGCACTTTTCACTTTAGGGAATAGATAAAAGTCACAGGAAGCCAGGTCTGGGGAATACAGAGGATGGTCGATCACAGAAATACGCTTGGCTGCTAAAAACTGCTTCACAAAAAGGGCATTATGGGCAGGCACATTGTTGTGGTGGAGGATCCATGCATCGTTCTTCCACAAATCCGGTCTCTTCTTCCTTATTCTTTCCCTCAGCTTGATTAGGACTTCTTTGTAGTAGGTCTGATTCACCGTTTGACCTTCAGGCACCCATTCAGTCAAGATGATACCCTTGATAAAAAAAAAAAAAAAAAAACGATGAGCATTGCCTTCATTTTCGACTTGCTCATTCATGCTTTTTTCATTCTTGGTGATGAAGGAGTCTTCCAGTGCATAGATTGACGCTTAATCTCGGGGTCATACTGGAAAATCCATGTTTCATCACATTTGATGACACATGTTAGCAAGTCTGGTTCTGCTTTGAGTGGTTCCATGACGTCACAGCAAATTGTCTTTCGAATATCTTTTTGTTCTTGAGAGGGGTAGAAGACAATTTTTGCACAAACTTTTGTCATGTTTAAATTGTCATGCAAAATTTGTCTTACTGTCTCTTTGTTAATGTTCGTCATGTCTGCGATGATCCGAATGCTCAGACGTCTGTCTTTCCACACAAGTTCATTAATTTTTTGAATATTTTCGTCCGCTCTTGAACTCAAAGGGCGGCCGGGTTGTTCATCATCTTCAACCTCCTCCCTATCTTCTGAAAATCGTCTGTGCCATTCGAAAACTGGCGCACGTGATATAGTATTATCACCATACACCTCTTTTAACATTGCAAAACATTCCGTCGGTGTATTTTTTTTTTTTAATTTCACCAGAAATTTGATGTTAATGCGCTGCTCAACTTTACTGTTCACCATGATTCCGGCACTACTACAGAACACTGTCCTCTTCATGCAAGCCTGCAAAGAAAAGAAAAGCTTTCAGAATCATGAAACAAACTGTGGCTGATCATGAAGGTTCAAGATCAACAACACATCTTTAGCTACCTCCCCCTCACGATCCTGCGCGGCAGGAGGTGGGCAGTCTCGTTAATTAATTGCCACACCTTGTGTATATATATATATATATATATATATATATATATATATATATACATGAGAAGTAAGTCAAAAATATCAATAATAATAGCACATACCAGGTAAAATATAAAAAGAAAATCGCAAAGTGCCTTCACTATCCAGTCTCATAAAAAAGTGAGAAAACGGTTAGCAGACATCTCATTATCACTTCAAACGTGATCAAGATTTTTAGGTACGAACGGTTAGCGCCACGCACTAAGTAGGAATGCGTAAGATATGAATGCCCAATATAGAAGCGTGTCAGGATCACTTCATCTTGGCTACTAGCACACGACCGCCTGTCAATTGCCCAAACGAGGTTTAATTGTATGTAGTTTACTTTCGTTCACCTATTGTCAGTGAGAGCACATCCTTTGGAGGAAATAGCTATTAAGATCAGAGCACTGAAAAGAGTGCTCTAGTGCATCATTTGCCAACGCGGAATTCTTGCCTGGTTGCCGTTGCTGTAACTGATTGCATCTCAAAAAGTGGCGTACAGTGGGACGTGTTTAAAGACGTTCTGCAGGTATATAATAACGCTTTGTGAAACAGTGCAGATATGCACACCACTTTGAGCGTTCGTGAGGAACTAACACCCTGTAGGAACAACCCTCACCGAAAGGTCAACGGAAGGCCAACGTCGTCAAGAAGAATAGGAGATTCACCAAACTATCATATCCGTCGACAAAAGCACGTGGGCAAGGAATAAAAAGCGGACAACAGAAAACAAGAAAAAATCAGAATAAATGAAACACAATCCTCATGAATGAAAAAGTAACAAGGAAAATGACATGGATTTTCAGTTTTTATATATTTTTGTTTTTAGTTGTTTTTATATGGAGAAATAAACATATTACTATATTCACATATATATCAAGATGGAATAGTGCACGTCCTCTTCAAACGAAGGAAGTTATTCATTGACCACACTTTTTCAAGACTTCCATGAACCATTCACGATACTTGCAGCCATATGCAACTGAGAATACAAGCAAAGAACAAACAGATGAAGAGTGATGAAATGAATGAAATTGCCCTCTCATCCTCACCGCCTTCTCGACGATGGAGATCCGCCGTATGAAGAGAAAGAGAAATAGAGAAGGCTGATGAGAGTATTGAGATATCATAGTAGATTAATCCACATTGGTGACAACACGTTACGATTTTTTTTTTTTTGTTTGAAAGTTGGTCTTATATGCGTTAGGGAAAAAATAAAATGAAATCTTTCAGTTTAATGTCCCACGATTGTACCCTTTAGGCTAAGGGAGATGATGATTAAGGCGAGTGAATGATGATGGAAGAATTGCTGGAATAACAAATAGGGAGGAAACGGGAGTACCCGAGAAACTCATGGACACGATGTTGTCTACCACAAACTTACTTGGGCGGGGATCGAACCATGAACCCCACACACAAAAGGTAAGTGCTGTACCATTCAGCCACCGTGTCCCCCTATATGTATTCGGAAATAGAACGAACACTCATGATTGAATTCGGAATGTTGTTAAAAATGATTGAACGGGTATATTTTTCAGGCTGTGTCGAGATATGATCGATTGAAATGTTAAAAATTCAAGAAAGTAGTAGAAGTAAAATCTGAAAGTATATACAATATCAGATAACTATTGTACACCTCGTGTAGTCAATATGTTCTATTGAAATAGCATTCCATATGCAAGGATAAAGCTATTGTCTTTTCCTTTTTTTCTTATCTACAATTTGCAGAGTGTATTCCTGAATATACTTTTCCTTGTCTGTTATTAAATTTGAACTTCCATTCTGAACAGACTACGCGTATAATACAAAGTGTATCTATTAAATCACATGCATAAAATGAATAATACAGGTTTCCACGTGAAACATTTTTGTTTGTTTAAGTGTTATCTTCTCATATGTGTACATGTATCTGGTAAAAGTTTTATGAAATCACACCGATGGGTATATTTATAGTGTATGCAAAAGTTGTTTAAATTTCAAAACCAATATCTGATAAAAACTAATACTTAATAATCTGTGTTACTATTGCCGAAACTATAACACAAATTGTTAATATACAGGGTGTGTCTCAAAAGTCATTAAATATATTTATTTAAAAAAAGATTTATTAACAAAAGCTGTACAAAGGGTTAATATTCTTCAAAGTATTGTCCATAACCATCTACATAATTTTTCCATCGACTCTCCCATGCCCATTACGCCCACTCGAAGACCTTGAGGGGGATCTTCTTTAAAGATGTTGTCACAGTCGCTTGGATAGCCTTAGTAGGGAAGGTCGCGAGGTGTTACTCTGACTTCATATCGATACTATGCTCAATCGACTCGTTTTTACATTTGAAACAATTACGAAACGGAGAAATCCTCGATCGGAAGTGTGTTCGAATTACGAGCGTTCAAAGTTCAAATTTGAACAGATTTTACGAATAGTTTGAAGTTACCACTTTTTAAAACAGACGTTTGACTTTTGGTATCGGGAGGTTTTCTTGGGTACCCAACACAGTGGTGAGGTAAAAACATACGCAGTTTGCAAGATAAGGACACTTATTGGGAGGGTGTGAAGGGTAATGGCGTCTTACAACTTGCAAATTGCCTCCTCTTTGGCACACAGTATCGATAATCTAATAAAATGTATTTGCTACCCCTATTCGACTGTATTATCATTCAAATATCACTTCCCTGTGTGGCCATCTTCAAACTGAACAATGACATTTGTCTCCGAAACACTTTGTCAGGCGTGCGAAATTCATTGAAGAACGTCATGGCATTCATAATTAACCTTGCGATGTTCTTTCCCTTCTGTAGGTAGAAGTGAGACCAATATTTTCTTAAAAGACTCTGTCACTATGTGTTGCGCAGATCAGCAGTCCAACAAAAATTTGCACTGGGGCGCTCAAATAGAGTAGTCAATATGTGGAAAACAAAAACTAGTTTATTGTTAAAATGAAGTTAATCCAAATAAATTATCCATCACAGACTGGCACTGACAGTGAATACGAATATCAGTTTACATTACCGGCATTTCATTTGTGGACAATTGGGCAGAATTGGCGCTTCAAACTAATCGCGTTACGCCAGAGCGGTCTGGTGCGGAACTATCCTGAGCGGTACTCCGAACTCTGTCGACCTATGTATATGCATTGGAAAGACGGTGTGTCGATACATCATCGTTTGCCATATTTTTTATTTTATTTTTTTTTATTTTTCAGCGAATTTAAATTCCGATTATGGGAAAATATTAGCCAAGTTCCAGGGAATATTTGAAGATATTCAGCGACAAAATACGCCGAAAAATTAGAAAAGAAAATGATTAGCGAGAATGTGCGCTGAAAGCTATGAAAAAAAAAATGGCTTTTATTCTGGAGAAACCCGATGTTTGCACACATTGTCGGTAGCTGTTTGTTTTTGGCCACATTTATCGCAGATTATCGTAAACTATTCCCTGAAGTTTGGTCACTACTTTCCAACAATCACCATTAAAATCCGTTGACAAATTATTTTTTTTAAAAAAATTGCAGTGATGAGATATCGAAACACCGTCTTTCATAAAGGCCAACTGGGTTCGGAGTATCATTCTCGTTAGTTCCGCAGTCAAGGATTTCAGAGACAAATGTCATTGTTCAGTTTGAAGATGGTCACACAGAAAGTGTCATTTGAATGACAATACAGTCGAATAGGGGTGGCAAATACATTTTATCAGCCTATCGATCGGCAATTTCCTGGTTAATTCATAACGTGCAGAGGTAAATCTCATGGATTGTAACTTCCCGGAAATTAACAGAAGGCAATTTGCAAGTTGTAAAACATCTTCTCCATAATAAGTGTCCTTATCTAGCAAAATACATACGTTTTGACCTCACCACTGCGTTGGGCAACGTAGAACCCTCATCTGTTACAGTTCACTTTTACCGTAAACAGTAACAATATAGTTTCATACGTTCATATATATATATATATATATATATATATATATATATATATATATATATATATATATATATATATATAAGCGTAGATTTTATATTATTAAGTAATATTGAGAAACCTATGGGTTATTTTCGAGAGGAAGTATTATGGTCCGCATATCCTTAATCTGCAACAGCTGGTGAACACACTACGGCTGCTGCCCATGTTTATGATTTTGCATTACACTACCGGTATTTAGGCTTGTTTCTCATAATACAAAATTTCCATTCATAGCACGTAAATAGGGTTTAGAGGACAGTTACAGCGTTGTTTAGACATGCAGAGCAGAAATACATAATATGCATGTTAAAGAACTGAGTGAATAATCGTATTGGTGAAGTAGGCCTATCTGTGTTAAACGTATGGTAAATATATATGTTAGGTTTTTCTTTCCGTAAAATTAAAAAAAAATTAATTTTCCTTATATTAGGGAAACTTACCAACCATTACCGATGCATTTCTAGGCTGAATTCTTAATCCTTTGTTTACGTGTTTGCCAGATGTTGGAAGCAGGAAGTGTAGTAGTTCAAATTAAGTATAAAAAATTTATAGTGGGTATATAATAGTGACAAAAGCGGGTTGCTAAATTTAAATTAGAAATTTTAAAAGGGGAATAATATAGATTTTAATAACAAGGTGCGTATATATATATATTGAAGAATAATGATTATCCTAGAGGGCGCTATGATATCCGATGCAGTGAAAAATGATGTAACAAGGTAAAGTTAGTGCGTTTAGGTAGGGCAGTACTCGATAATTAGAAATTATCGCCAAAAACGGCAAATTGGACCATGAACCTTAAGTAAAGTTAATTTAGAACAAACTTACAATATTTTGGAAAATCGAGGTACTCGTCAGTTACGTGAGTGATATACAAAAATTCAAACATAAATTTTCATGGGAATTCGTAAGTTGGCTGCCATTTTGTTATAAGTTTGTGACCTTAAGTAAAATAATTAACTTTGAGATTTAAACTGTTCGTAATGATTGTAATTCTGCAGAGAAAAGCTCAATTCTTGACCATGAAGAACTAAACACTTCCAGTCGCACAATTCCGGGTAGGCCTATGGGGGGCAAAAATTAACTTTATTGCTAACATGTCTTGAAAGATTTATAAGTGTCCTTTCCACATAGTCATCTATTTATCGATCGTAGATATGGAATATTAACAGAAAAAATAGTAAATAACTCATTATATTAGCTATATGCTATAATGCAATAGCCGCTAAATTCTGTGCAATAACTCACTGCTAACAGAGATAGTAATTGTCTCATATGCTTCGGTCTAGATAATAATTTCATACTCCATTCACGGATAATACCTCACGGAAATATAATAGTTTGAATGTGTTATGAAATTGCAGTACTTTGAACAACATGTTTAGGTTAAGTTAGATAGGTTAGTTAGGTTAGGTTTTCTTTTATTAGTTAATAATCTCTGATGTGTTTAAATGTTAGAACGTAAAGAATGCAGGTGATAAAATGTAAGAATAATGTTAATTTGAATATTGAAATGTGTCTATATGCTCAAATATACGAATTATATGTAAACTGAGCGCTCTAACAAGTAAACCTTACGTTTGGGTGAATCGAGTTGCTGACTGAGACACATATGAGAAAGTAATACTAAATGTGGTCAGTATTTCAGTGAAGTTTTAGGTGCGAAGCTCCAGGGGTTTAGGAGATACAGCTACCAGAACATCACATGGAAGTACAGAATAGTCTTCATACAGTTGGAGGTAAAAGTTCTGTAAGACCTCTTGTAACGACAAAAGGTGAATAACAAATATATGGGTACATATTAGGACTAGGGGGAAGTCATATAGTAAGGATATACCTGACGGCGGCCATCTTGAAATCCGCCATTTTGAATTAAGATTAAGTTTTTAAAATAGGAATAGGATGATGTGATACATGATTTAAGGCGCAAATTTAATCAGAAGAACAATGGTAACGTTAATTTTGATTTACGCGCAATTGGTAAAAAGTTACAGGGAAATTAAATATTGTTGCTGCATATGTATTAGTCCTTTACCCCACCTTGTAAATTTTGTGTTAATGATAATAATTAAATAAAAAGCAGATGGATAAATATTAGGTCTATGGTAAGAGTTGCCGTGATGGCGGCCATGTTCAAATCCGCCATTTTGAATCAGACAAAAGTTTTAAACAAAACGCATAACAGCGGCACCTTATTAATAGCAAATTTGACCATAAATCCAACGGTATAACCATTTTTGCTTTATCATTAACCAGCACAAAACTAATGGATCGCTCCTTACGACTACTGCTTTGACGGAATTGTTAACGACAAATGTGTCAAGTGTAACTCGATTGCCTTTGTCAGGCGTGCTCACTGTGAGCAGAGCATTTGTGCAAGTCATGCACTCTTTTCTGAACTACATATTGATTGTACTAATTGAAGACTTTTCTGGAAGAAAGACCCAAGTTCAATTATGACTCAATTCCACTTTGGTCATTTTTCCTTAAATTAGCAACTTGTTTATGCGATAACAAATGCTGGTTAATGATAAAGCAAAAATGGTTATACGGTTGGATTTATGGTAAAATTTGCTATTAATAAGGTGTCACTGTTATGCGTTTCGTTTAAAACTTTTATCTGATTCCAAATGGCGGATTTGAACATGGCCGCCATCACGGCAACTCTTACCATAGACGTAATATTTATCCATCTGCTTTTTATTTAATTATCATTAACACAAAATTTACAAGGTGGGGTAAAGGACTAATACATATGCAGCAACAATATTTAATTTCCCTGTAACTTTTTACCAATTGCGCGTAAATCAAAATTAAAGTCACCATTGTTCTTCTGATTAAATTTGCGCCTTAAATCATGTATCACATCATCCTATTCCTATTTTAAAAACTTAATCTTAATTCAAAATGGCGGATTTCAAGATGGCCGCCGTCAGGTATATCCTTACTATATGACTTTCCCCTAGTCCTAATATGTACCCATATATGTGTTATTCACCTTTTGTCATTACAAGAGGTCTTACAGAGCTTTTACCTCCAACTGTATGAAGACTATTCTGTACTTCCATGTGATGTTCTGGTAGCTGTATCTCCTAAACCCCTGGAGCTTCGCACCTAAAACTTCACTGAAATACTGACCACATTTAGTACTACTTTCTCATATGTGTCTCAGTCAGCAACTCGATTCACCCAAACGTAAGGTTTACTTGTAAGTATATTGAAATGTGATTATATGTTTATATAGGTGAATCACCTTTTAACTAAGTGCTATCTATTGCAGATAATACATTCAAATTTTGAATATTGAATAATAACATTAATATGTTTGAATAAGGTGAACAGCTTAACAGACATATGTAACCTGATAAAGGAATCTGTGAATTGGTATTACCGTGAACATTTACGATGCGACTCGACGTTGATATGATCTATATGATCAAAATGTACTGAATACCTCAAAAGAAGGATATCTAGACTGATTAAAGCGATAAATACTGTAATCTTACAACTAACTACGTAAATGATCAGAAATATAAGTAACAGTCACCGTTTATTGGAATATTTTATATACATTGCAATACAACAATGAGTTATTAATAGAAAGTTAGGAGTAACAATAAAATTGTATATCTAAATTAGAATCTTCCTCTTGAATTTAACGCAACTGATAGAAATGAATATTTTTTTTTCTTTCTTCTTCTGTCATTGTCGATGTTTGAGTTTGAGTTGTCTTTTAACAAAAGAAATAAATGGGTTACTAAACTTAAAAATTCACTCTTTTATTAGTATATAAAAATAATAATGATAACATTTAAGGTAAATAGTAATTCATGGGATGACTGGACACAAGTCTAAAGATGTATTAGACTGCTCACTGGAATGCCATTGCCACAAGTTCTTGGATGTACAGGTAAACAATTCAATTTTCTTTGAAATGGATTACCGTTGCGAATAATATTAATAGTGTTAAATTATAGTATGTTTATGTAGAATGTAAGAAAATTTGTATGATTACTGATTCTATAGTCAATTTTTAGTATTGTTGAATACGTAACAATATCGGGATAAAATCTAAATAAAATAGTGAAGTTCAGCAAAGGTGATTTCTCCAAGTCAGAATTTCTTTGATATATTTTTTTTCTGTCTTTATGGCATGAAAAACATCTTGTGAAAGGTTACGGCAATAGCCTAGATTAGATTATATATATTTTTTTAAATGTAGTAAAATGAAAGCTACACACCCCCGATACCAAAAAAATGAAGCGTGTATCTAAAATAAAAAAGTTCAAACCTTTTTCAAACTCTTCAATTTTGAATTTTGAACGCTCGTAATTCGAAGCCGCTTCCGATCGAGGATTTCTTCGTTTGCATAATTGTTTCATATGTTAAAACGAGTCAATTGAGCATAGTATCAATATGATGTCAGAGCGACACCTCGCGACCTTCCCAAGTTAGTGGTGTCAAAAACGGCGTTCTTTGAGTACTTTCATGCTCTATGGCCAGAAGAAGTCGGCCGGAGTGAGTCCGTGACTCTAGGGTGGCTGCGCCAACATGGCCATGTTATGCTTCGTCAGGCACTCACGGACAAATAGAGATGCATTATCACGATGCAGCAGTCAGTTCGCGGCGACGTCTTTTCGCACTCGAATACCCTTTTCTGCACCAGTTAATGGGTTTCTGCAACGTTTTTGTCGAGTTTTGTGCAGAACATGATGGTGCAACTTTGTTCGAAAATATCCAGTTTGATGTGGTTTCTAAACAGGAGGGCACTAAATCAGTGATCTTGACACAGCCGATGCTCGGAGCAGACTGACCTAAGATGGACTGCAAAGCTGTGGGTTCCGTCTACCTAACTCAATGCGCCCGAATGTGCTGCGACCTGGCAGGGCGCGGAAAAATACGAGGGTGGGCTGATAAGTTCTCGGTCCGACCCAGAAGGACTTGAGCTGCAGGCATGAAAGTGTGAGGCTACTCAACATAGTCTCCTCGAAGGTCAACACACTTGGCACTTCGATGCTGCAACTTCTCCAACCCCTCAAAAAAAAAAAATCTCAAGGTCTGCAAAAAAAAAAAAACTGTTCCGCACCTGTTATCACCTCTTCATCACTGTGAAATTTCTGTCCTTTCAGTGCTGTTTTGAGTTTTGGAAACATAATAATCAGAAGAGGCAAGATCTGGCGAGTAAGGTGGGTGGTCAATGCACTGAAACCCTAGGTCCCTCAGAAAATCCATTGTTCTGCCAGCCTTGTGGACGGGAGCATTGTCCTGCAAGAACAAGACACCTCGTGTCAACTTTCCCCGGCGCTTTTCTTTAATAACGTCCTTTACCTTAGCCAGCAGACTGCAGTAATACTCTGCAGTTATGGTTTGGCCCTTTGGAAGGTAGTCTGAGAGCAAAACACCATCCTTATCCCAGAATATTGAGGCAAGCACCTTCCCTTCGGACTTCTATGCTTTGAGTTTTTTGGACCTTGGAGATCCTGAGTGGCGCCAATCGCATGACTGCTGTTTGGTTTCCGGATCAAAGTAATGCAACCACGTTTCATCCTGGGTATCAAGCCGATTCAAAAAATCGTCCTTGGAGTTTGCAAAATGCCGTAAAATCACCTGCGATGACCTCACACGTTCGCGTTTCTGATCCGCGTTCAAACATCTCGGAATCCATTTCGCAGAAAGCTTGCGCACGTCCAACTGATCATGGATTATTGACCCAACACGTTCTTGGATATGTGCACTTTGTCAGCTATCTCCTGAAGTGAAATCCGTCTGTTGCTCGAAATCAGGTCATGAATCTGGTCCACTTTTTCCGGAGTTGACACTGACACTGGCCTGCAACACCTGTCACCATCTTCTGTTGAAAATTCACCACGCTTGAAGTTCGCACACCATTTCTTCACAGTGGAATATGAAAGGCACTGTCCACCAATGTGTCTAGTATGCAACCATGGATTTCCTTGGGCGACTTCTGTTGCAGGAAGAAGAACTTCATTACACCTCGCAACTCCTCTTCGGTGAATTTGACATCTGGCTCCTCCATGGTTCATTCAAATACTTGTAAAATAAAAACCGTTCATGGTAGAATCGTGAAATTTAGTACTTAAACATACAAAAGATCAACATTTCACACGACATCAATTACATCAGGGTAGTACATTCGGAAGGGGGTCGGGCCGAGAACTTATCAGCCGACCCTCGTATATTTAATGACTTTTGGAACATACCTTGTAAGTATTTGCTTTGGTCAGATTACATATTTAGGTTATAGTTAGTTCTAAAGCTAGAATCAACAGTACTCAATTAATTTCATAAATGTGATGAAATCTTATTTACGCGTATTACTTAGCTCCGGGAAAAGCAAACCACGATTTGTGTTTAAGATATAACTTCATCTCTGTGATACCTTTTACAGATTGAAGTTTAAAAAAAAGAAAAAAGAAAAGGAAACAAAGAAAGAAAATCAACAAATAGAATTTCGCCTTGTGTACGCACTAGTACGAGTGCTGAAACAATGACCTTTGAATGTATCTCTGTCATATGCACATAGGCTTGAAAGTCTGCAAAGTTCGACATATTCAAATCAAATTTTAAACTTAAGGTTTGTAAAAGTAATTTGGAGGTGTTTTAAGAATTTTCTTATTTCCTATAAATATAGTTTCTTACAATAATGACAATGGATATACTTGTCATCTTCTCAGAAATGACAATACCGATTTTGCTTATCCACAAATAAACACTTCACTAACAATCCTAGAACATAACATCAGACATTTATTATTGAAAAGTGTAGGAGGAGTAAGCTTATTAGTGGTGTAAGTTTTCTCTGACAATTTTCGCAGAAAGGTTTAAACCATTTCTTCCTATCTCACAAATAAATATTCATTAACAATCAAGATTTATAAGTCTTTGGAAGAATTTCCAAGACGCTGTTTATTTTTTCCTTTTTTCAAATCAATCTTCTTGAAAACGACTACTTAGATTTTATTTTATTTTGTTTTATAAATATTTCCATAACAACCCAACAATATGGAATAAGTAATGTCTTTTGGAAACTTTACTTCCCTGCCTACGCGTTTAATCGTGTTTTCTCAAACTTTTCTTAAATCATTTTCGTGAATAATCTCTTGAACGAAACTCATATTTCTTAAACATTTACGTAGGTTTCCTCCATTAAATATGTGTTTTTGTGGATCGTTTCAGCGGATCACCAGATACAGAATGAGGTTTAATATAAGTAAATCGCTCCTGCATATTTTCAATCTTAGTAACTGCACGTTAGACTGTAATGGTTTGCAGAATTGAAACGAAAGAGAACAATGTTGTGAATTAGAAGGGGGGAGAATCTTGTTAAATATTGACTATTGATCATGGATATAAGTTTGAGATAGGTTTATTAAAATATAACATTTTTATTTTAAGTAATAGATCTTTCATTGTTTGAGACTATGGTGATAGCTTTGGAAAATTTCTCCTTTATGGGATCTAAAAAATTGTGAAAATTTAATTCCTCGTTTTCTAACTTATTACTGATAACATTAAATTAAGGTGGCAAATTTGGTTAAAATGATCATGTATTGAGACATCGTTAAAAAATTTTCCACATTGTGTAGTTCCCTTTCTGTTACTAATAACATTAAAATACTTAGTAAACACTTATAATCTCAACCTTTTCACTTAAGATAATCAACCAATAGGCAATGCCGAGTTTTGATCTTGCGGGAGATTTAGAGTGAAAAAATTGTCCGTATTGAAAGATGAATAATGAGCTATCGCATAGAGAGGGAAATTATCGGAAACACAGTACCTCTCGAAATTACTGAAGAGCTTTCAAAAAGTTGAAGGTATTGCTGGAAATTATTGCTAAAGTGGACCAGAACTAAGTTCGCTGAGAGCTCGTATTACAGCCACATAAAAGATCCAATTTGCACTCCAGGAAATAGCAGCTTAATTTTGAAAGAACAATTTTCTGAGTGTAACTTTTTTTCTGTTATTTTTCTTTCTCTCTTTTGCATGTGTATGTATATGTGTCAGGAAGGAATGTGCTGTTTGTTCATTCTACGGAAAGATAAAGGTACTCATAGTTACTTAGGTAGAAGTGCAGTATTAAACTTCTTGTAGTATCTCGTAAGGAAGGATCAGTGACGATGCCATTTCATTTGTTGCAAGAGCAAGCAAGGGATATATATATAAGGCGCAAAATTTCGGAATCAGACGCACTCGGCATTCCTAAAATGATGATCACCAGCATTTCTCTCCTACAAACTATAAGATTCCCCCTCCCTTTGGATCTTTGGTTTGACAAAGAAAGAGATTACATCAGGGCTTAAACTTTCAAAACCAGACAATTTGATTCAGGATAATCAATTTTGAATTGGGCAATTCATGTACATGTTAAAAAAATACCTTGCGACAAGAATTACAGCATTGTGAAGCCTTTACTTTCCATGTCTGTCGTGAAGACTTCACATTCCGTGTTTTCTCTTACTCAGTGACAATCATTGTCGTGCAAAACAGAAACTGCGCAGCCCTGTGAGTTTAGGCAGAAACCATTCCTACTGAACACTAGTCGACAGCTCTAAATTTCTAGTCGCCAATGGCGATCGGAAATTTTGCGCCCTATATATATATATATATTACTTGACCGGCATTACAATATAGCATGTCTGGGAAGTAGGCGTTGCCATTGGGAGTGGCGCTCGCCCTCTTGCCTCCCTCTAGCGTCATCACTGAGAAGGACTGCTATACATTCCCTTTTGATGGTATTTTATTTCATATTCTGCTCATTAGAAAGCTCGAACTTAGAAGAATGTAAAGAACTTCCATGTGGTTAATTACTCTTATAAAGGAGATTTTGCTGTTGATCGTTGTTGCTTGCTGTTAGAATCTGAACGGAATGAAGCAATATGAAACTTAAGTTTCCAATCACTTTGTATATCTCTTCAGCGTCAAAATAATTAGTTCCCAACAAAGTGGCTGGTGTTCTCTTTTCATTTCATTCCTCTAAATACCGAGAGGTCGGTTTGCTTAATTGCTTGTTTCATTTTGTATGCGATATCAGCTTGTGCACTTACCAGTGACTGATACATGTTTCGTCGTGTTACTGTACTGTATTAGAGTTATATTTTCCAAGGTTAAGATTTTCTTAGTTATTACTCATTTGATACATTAAATACTAAAACAGAAGTTAATAAATTAATAGATTAAATAAGTATAAAATATTTAAGTAATACAAACCAATCCAAAAACACTCCATTTCAGAAAGTAGCCAAGTTCCGAACGAGTACAGAAAAGTAAAGTTGTTCAAATATTTTTTCTCATTTTGAGAGTATTTGAAGAACTTGGCCAACTAGTTATTATCAATGCAGCGAAATTCTTCAATTAAGGTAAGGTATGATCTGTTGTAACCAGTTGGACAAGTTATTCAAATACTTTCAAAAAGGGAAAAAATATTTGAAGAACTTGGCAGAATCGACATCATAACTTACCCTGATTGAAGAATGTGGCTGTGTTGATAACGTAGCTAGTCAAGTTCTTCAAACACTTTCAGAATGAGAAAAAGCATTCAAGCACTTCTCAGAATCAATATCATAACTTACCTCGGCTGAAGAATTAGAATGTTATTTATAACTTTACTTTCTTGTACTTGTTCGGAACTTGGCTTCTTTCTGATGGAGTGTTTTTGATTAGGATGACAGAACTTTTTGCGTATTTAATATGGCTGGTTTCTGCCTTCATACAGCTACTTCAGTATACTTTGCAGTAGTTAGTTTAAGAAAAGATAAGATTAAGAAAAGAACTATCGCATTTGCGTTCAAGTTTCCTGTAATTTGATACCTCCACATGATTTTTGGTACTTTTTTAAAAAAAAAAAAACTTTGGCTTCCTTTCTTCAAGTTGGCAGCCGAAATTTATTAATTGGAAGAGTATTACCTTCAAAAAGAAATCATTTTGTAGGAATTCCACATAGGTATTTTTCCTATTTCGACACTATTAAAGGGACTCTCTGGGAGGTTGATGCGCTCCTCTACCCCTAGCAGTGGTACCCGAAGTTTTGGAATTTTCTGGATATGCAAAGTTAGGTTATCCATATCAATGTGCAAAGTTTCTGGATATGTAAGTGTTATCCACATAAATGTGCAAACTTTCGTATTTTTGGTTTGTTGTGAACAATTATTTTCAGTAAAGAGTCTGGAAAAGATAATGTAAAGATATTCAATAGTTGTTCAGTTTCTGCATTAACCAATGGTCAGCACTAAATTCTTGAAAATAACATTCGATTTCATCTCGAGTTTAGACGAAAAATACAATTTTCTTGGGTATTATCTCAACCTCCCATGACCCCAACCCCTCACACACACAAACACTTAAGGTTCAGTAGTTTTGTAGAAATTTTCATTGCTAGTAAACGGAGAGGCCACTGTTACTCAATGGTAGAGCGCTCACTTTTTGTGTGTAGGCCCTCGTTCAACCCTCTCTCGTACCATGTGAGCTTTGCGATGGAGAAATACCGTGTGCGTGTGTTTTCTCAGTAATTGAGAATATCTTTCCAGTAGTTTTTAAATATCTGCACCCCTCCCAGTTGTGCGGTCCGAGTGAACGCTTCGCCCTAATACTGAGTTGTTAGTAACTGTCTGTAATTTGGCATTCCTGACATTATTATAGTTATAGTAAGCAGTCATGTTTCGTTGAAGATAATCATTTCGACATATACAAGAGATAATCTGGGTGTTAGTTTGGCCCTTTTAACTGTGGTATCTGATACGTTGGAATTTTCTGGAGATGTACAGTACATGTTAATCTCTATCAATATGTAAAATTTCGTATTTCAAGTTAGTCGGAACATACAAAATATTTGTGTCAGTGAGTGAGTGAGTCAGAAACCAGAAAAACGCGGTTTGAGGGGGTCCATATCTCAACCCCGACGGTTTTCCACACGTAAGACTTGGTAGTTTTGTGTAAAATGTCATTACTAGTAACTGTATGTTATTTGGCGTTGGTGACATTGTTTTAGTATGGTTTTACTGGTAAAATTTCTCGTGTTGTCAGCAGTGAAATCACAGCGAATGATATTCTTTGCACAGATTCAATATTTTGTAACTTTTGTTGAACTAACTGCCACCAAACTGACGTTACCAGTTTTGCGCTTAATATGTTTTTGGTTTACATTATCATTGGAGTTTTTCATTTATATATATATATACATATTTATATATATATATTTATGTAATATTAAAATACTACAATAACAATTAAGAGCGACTGAGCTCCAACCTATAACTTTAGCTTTCAAACCTTTGATTTGCGGTTATTTGTGATTTCATGTTTATAACAAAGACAAATATTTTTAAAAAGGTGTACTTTAAATAAATTACTTAGAAATCTTTTTCACAAAGTTTATCCTTTTAAATTATTGTCCAAAGCCTTTGTATTTTAATAAGCCTTCTTCGAAATAAACGCAAATGAATTGTGCTGTCAACTCTGGAGTTTTTTAAACTATACGTTTGTGGACGTTTATACGTATGTTTGTGGCAAATCCTTTCGACAGTGAGATCTCGAAAACTACAGGCTCTAGAAAGATGATGTTTTCACTGATCGATTGCAAATTTTGCGTAGATTGTCTAGTTCTAACTCAATATTCTTTTTTTAAATGGCCATTATTTATTTATTACATTTTACGGGTACACTAGAAGTGTTGAAATTAAAAAAAAAAAAAAAAAGAAAAAGAAAAACTAAAGCCTCATATCCTACCTATTATACATTCCAGCACCATATAATTGTATATAGGGGCTGCATATCTCCCAGGTGTTTGTTTAATGGCCAAATTATAATGAAAAACGAAGGATAGCCATTTCTCCATCTAAGTTGGATCTCTATTGTTTGGAGTGTTTTGCCCAATGAACACGGTATATCACTGACATTATAATTGATTGTATGTGTAATGTATTAGCTTATTTTAAAATGTATAAAACGATAATCACGCCTGCTGTTCTGTATGGTTGCGAAATATAGTATTTTACTCAGAATGAAGAACATAGATTGAAAGTATTTGGGAACAACATCCTGAGACGAATATTCGGATCCAAGAGAAACGGGAATAGGGAATGGCGGAATCTTCATAACGAGGAACTACATAATACGGTTTATCCAACATTGTTAGGGTCATCAAATCTAGGGCAGGTCATGTAGCCAGGATGGAAGAAAGAACGAACGCTTTCAAAATCTCAACTGGAAAACCAGCTGGAAAACGAAAGACCTAGGTGCCGAATATTAAGATAAGTTTCGCAGAAATACAAAGTAGAAACTGGATCCAATTGGCTAAGGATAGAAGTCAGTGGAGAGCTTTTGTGAACGAGGCATTGAACCTCCGGGTTCCATAGGCCATAGAGTTACTTAGTTTATGTGTTTTCTTATTACATGCTACATGCAAGAAGAAAGAAAACATAGATCATACATGAATTAAAAACTGCAACTGGAAGTAGACTCAAATCTTGCAAACGGTACGAGATATTGAAAAAGTAATCGAAAAAAATCTCCCCTTTGCGGTATATCTTGCCGATTTTTACCAAGACTTCTTTCACTTGTGTCTGCAAAGGGACATGTACAGATGTGAGGAATAGCAAGGAGATTCATGCTCATATATGAATGATGCACTGTGAAAAGAGTACAGGTTCAGCTAGCATATATATATATATATCTATATTATAAAAGAGAACGTACAAATCCTTTGTTCCCTCATCACGCTAATACGGCTGAACCAATTTCTTTTATTTTTGGGGGGTTATTAGGATTTGGACCCTAGATGGTTTTTATCATATCACTTTAATTTTTAATTACCAGTGTCTTGAGATAATTGACCATTCAAGTGTCCATACGTACAAATCCTTTGTTATTAGTTCATCATAGGTAAAAATAAACGTATTTATATGCAACCCGCATGACCGTGTCACTCGGCGGGTTAACATAAATGACAGGCGCTATAATGTTAACATTTACTGCAATTTGAAAGCGAAAAAGTAAAAATTATCTAAGTAACAAAGTTTATTGCGTTCCGGGGTGACCGCAGCGAAGCGGGGCGGGTTAACATAAATGACAGGCGATATAATGTTAACATTTACTGCAATCTTCTATGGTTTTTATCATATCACTTGAAAGCGAAAAAGTAAAAATTATCTAAGTAACAACGTTTATTGCGTTCCGGGGTGACCGCAGCGAAGCGGGGTGAACGCTGCTAGTATATATATAATTCTTAAAATGTTCCGCGTATGAATTTAGGTGTCAGGAAGCGGCCATCTACACACGTTCGATAAGTGTGTCCCGCTTAAGTGTGACTGAAAGGTGGCAACCCTAGCCTGCATTGTCTCACAGTTGGAAGCCGCTCTACACGAAACATTAAATAAATACAATATTATATTTATCTATGATTGATCATAAATAGCATGCTTCAGTTTTCTATTTTACTGTTGAATGTCCATAATACACTACTCAATATTTGAATCTCTTTTTGACTCCATTTCTCAAGTAGAAATTAACGTTGAAAACAAGAATATTGAATGGCGATAGGTCTTTTTATAATTTATTTTTTTTAGTACATAAAAAGGTTCATTTTGGAACGTCACGTATTAAAACGATGGTCATTAGTGTCTGCACTTTTACCGAGTTGTTACGGAAATTTGTTCAAGAACGAAGGGCTGGGGCCGTCAGTTAAGTGAGGAGGCGTTCAACCTGGAGGCATTGGAAGTAATTATATCGGCGAGAATAGTGCTGGTGAGGCTACAAATTGGACAACTCTATATCCGAAAGCTCTTCCATCGACAGTGTGGTGGTTGCTCACACAGCACTCAATTGCGAGAACATTCTGCGGTAGCGATGTGAAGGAAGGGAAGCGAATGGCGAAAGATATTCGTATTATTGAAGTGAACTATTGTCTATCAAATCTAATTCTGGGAAGTGTCTGTCTCTTAAAATTTTATTAGAATTGAGTAATTGCTGCATTTAGTTTGGTAATTCGTAGTCCGCAACTGCTTTTGAGGAAAGAATAAACTAAATTTTAAACTTTGCCCTAAGTAAATTTCGGTTTGTAAAATATTAGTTCAATTAAAATGTTCAACTCTATATGATGGATAAAAGTTTGTACTAAGTGAAAATTTTTAAATTGAAGTAATAATAATAATTCCACAATATTGTTAGTGGTTAACGAAAAAAAAAATATCTGAAGACGAGAGATACCAATCAATAGATTTCATCGGCCTGAACAAATTGATGTGGGTTGTGTAAATCCTCATGCATAGTTCTTAAGAAACACGAATTATTTTGAAACGTAAAAAAAATAATACTGATACCACATGCTATGAAGATGAATCTGACACTGGAATATATAGACTAATCAAAATTAGTCACCAGAAAGATTATAATAACCAGCATAATTAATGAGCTTTTAACACCAAAAATTATGATTTAACTCTTAAACTTTAATTTTTGCTTAATTATAACATTGTCCAATGATGAAAAATACAGGGTGGCTCGAAAGTAGGTATACAGTAGCGTACTGATCAGCTCATTGCATTTTGTATATATATATTTTTTTTAAATTGTTATCCATCAGATAGACTTGGTATATTTATTATTTGTCCTTAAGGTCTTTTTTACTTATATATTAAGCTTGAAAGAACCGAAGCAAATAAACCCATAAACTAGAATGTTATACTTGATCAATGTGGGAGTGTATACTTACTTTTGGGCCACCCTGATAGATTAATCGAGAGGAACAAAATGACTTACAGGAGGGTTAATTCTCGTGTATAGTCTTCAAGAACACTGAGAAAAACTAATTTTTAGTGTCATTCTTTGCTAATCTGATGCAGCTTATAGTTTTATTTATTTGGTAGCGTTAATTACTCGCTTCGCTGGGTTAAAATAAGAAAAATATATCGAAAATGACCTATATTCGTGCCGAATCCATAATTTTCGGGATCGCTGAGATGAATAGTGACACTTCCGATGCCGTTTAAATCCAAATTCAGCCCCTCAACTTGAGGCACGAATATAGGTCATTTTCAATATTTTTTTCTTATATATATAGGGGAACGAGGTATTTAACATAAATGGCTATGTAAGGGTAATAAAAATGACAAGAGAATACTGAAAATGAAGTTAATATATTATTTGAAGTTTTAGGCTTAAATAGCGCCAGTAGTTGATTGATATGTGTCCAAACCTAAGGATGCACACGTGTTTATCGAAAGTAATGTTCTTTCGCATGGACGTGAACACACGGGGCACAATAGGGTACCCTGAATTACGGCTGGCAGTACTTACAACCGTAAGCTTCTTCGTCGTCGTCGTCACTATCTACACTTGCATAGAAGTATGTGACCATACTTTGCACAGCATACGCGCAATAAATCCCTCATTATATTGGGAATACCACCCACCACAATAAAGACGTGTAGCGTCCTTTGATGAGCTAGCGCTCAATTTCTTCTTCCGTGTTGCTGCTGTTAGCTCTCTTGTATACTCAAGTGCGTGATCTGACTTCTTCGTCAGCTTCTCGTTGCCCTGCTCCTTCATTTTCTTTCTTCTATCTTTTGCTTTCTCTTCCTTGGATCTTGTTTCTAATACCGCTTTTTACGGCGATGATGTCAAAATTGCTGTTTTCCTCGTCTTCTGATCAGTCTCCTGCCACCAGTCTTAACTCTGGGGAAAGGTAAAATATCCTTCAGTGACATGTGTAGTAATGTTGTCACGTTGGAAATGTCTGTTCCTGTGGTTGGCGTCGAAGGTCCTGGAATCGGTTCGTCAAGAGGTCTACTTCCTGAAATCTTAGTCACATCTGGAATTGTGATTCTGTGGATGAAGACGAAGGTCCTAGTTTCGATACTGCAAGAGAACAACTTCCTGGAACAGTTTGTTTGTAAACATTTCTCGCTGGTCTGGTTTCTTCTTTTGGTCTGGATTTGCAATGTGATATCAGTAGTCCATTTCGTCCCTACCCCGTTCCGCCCCGATACACATGTCGGTGCTTCATATGGTGTCAGCGGTAACTACTTGGGAAAGATTACATACTATAGTCACTAAAACACACAACAACTATGATACTCTGAAACTATAATTACAACTTCAGCATTCTGTGCAATCTTATTTGACTTATCTTGAGCTTTGTTTCTGTTAATGTTGCAACAGGCGTCGAAAAACGGAACGCAAACACTTGAATGATTAGCAGGTGCTACTCGCCTTCTCCAACGCTAACGCTACGTGCTTCACACACCGGTAGGGAGTCGACATTTAGTTTCCTGCTGTTTCCGCAAGGCTGCAGCACCATAGCGGGGAAATAGGAGGGGTACCCCATTCCACCCCGTTCTGCCCCGCCTTCTATAAATGATCGAAAATGACAGATATTGTTGTCGAATCCATAGTTTTCGGTATCGTCGAAATGAACAGTACACTTACGATACCGTTTAAATGCAAATTCAACCGCAAAACTCACAAGGAACCCTAGGTATCTATCAGAGCCCGATTTTCATGAAACTTTGTATATATAGAGAGTACCTCGGGAAACTTGCACAGCCAAAATTGTAGCTGCAGAGTCCAAGACGTTGAAACACTAGGGCCCGAGAAAGATCAAAAGTGGAATGTCAGTACATTAAGGACATGGTGAGAAAATGGACATGGACATGGACAAGGAACCTAGGGTTCCTTGTCAGAGGAGGGGGAAAATATAAAACGATCGAAAATTGCCGATATGAGTGTTGAATCCATAGTTTTCGGTGTCACTGAGATGAACAGTTCCGATGCCATTAAAAATCCAAACTCAGACCACAGTAGTAATATTTAATTTTTATTTATAGACTATAGATTACTTGTTATTTGCTGCTTTTTAATTATATTTTCTTGTTTTCTATCAATTTCAGAGCGCTTCAGTAATAGTAAAAATGACTGACTAACGGAATATATTAATATGTTTTCTTACTTTTACCCAGCGAAGCGGGTAATTGACACTAGTCCTTGTCTAAAAGAGTGGGGTAAAGATGATTGCAGAGAATCTTCTGAGAAACGGAAATACTAAAGAACATTTTACAACCAAAGCTCATCCTATTCTTGTTTATAAATATTCTTAAGACGAAAACTGCGTACAAAAAGGAAAAAAAATCACCCTTTTCACCGAACAAAGAAAAATGCTCTTAGATTAAATTATGAAATAAAGAGGGACATATTTTTTTTTACCAAGAAATAATCTGTTTATGGAAATAAACGAATAATTTTACTGAAATATAGATACTGCCATTTTGTTCCCGAAGAAAATAAAATTCAAAATCCAATAAAAAGAACCTAAACCCTTAAAATATTACGGTGAGGCTAAAATACGAGGGCTATCCAGAAAGTAGATTACGTTTTCGTCTGTGTCCGCTAGGGGCGGGGCTAGCGCGGCCATCTTGGGGTCAGAGCGTTGCGCAGCTCAGTCGGCATCTAGCCGTGCTAGTGAGAGGTTCGTGCTGTGCTCCGTTAAGATACTGTGACGGTTTGAAATGTCTGCGTTAATTGAAAATCCCGCAAGCTGCGAGGTGCGTGCAGTAATAAGGTTTCTGACAGCAAAAAACTGTAAACCGATAGAAATCTATCGGCAGCTGTGTGAAGTGTATGGGGACAACATTATCACTGAAGGTGGGGTGCGACAGTGGGTCATAAGATTTAAAAATGGCCGAACCAATGTTCACGACGAAGATCGAAGTGGGAGACCCAGCAAAGTGACTGCCGAACTTGTCGAAAAAGTCGATGTTAAAGTCCGTGAAAATCGAAAGTTCACAATAACGGAACTTTCTTTGAGTTTTCCACAAATTTCGCGAAGTTTGTTGCACGAAATCATCAGCGAAAAGCTTGGTTACCACAAGTTTTGTGCAAGATGGATTCCAAAAATCTTGACAGAGGACCACAAAAATCAGCGAATGGCTGCAGCGTTGCACTTTTTGGACGCCTACAATAAGGATGGTGACTCTTTACTCGATCGCATCGTTACTGGTGACGAAACATGGGTGAAACACGTGAACTGTGAAACGAAATTGCAATCAATGCAGTGGGGGCACACAGGTTCTCCCCAAAAACCCAAGAAATGCATGCAAACAATGTCGGCAAGGAAGATGATGGCGACTGTTTTTTGGGACAGAAAAGGTGTGATTTTGGTGGACTTCCTGGAAAGAGGCACTACAATAAACGCTCAAAGGTATTGCCAAACTCTGCAAAACCTCAGAAGAGCAATTCAAAACAAGCGCAGAGGAATGTTGAGCTCTAAGATCTTGTTGATTCACGACAACGCCCGGCCCCACACGGCAAATGTCACGCGTGAAGTTCTTGAATCTTTTCAGTGGGAGTTGTTTCCTCATCCGCCGTACAGTCCCGACCTGGCACCGAGCGACTTCCCTTCCTTCCAATGAAGAAGTGGCTGGCTATGCAGCGTTTTGATGACGACGAACAGCTGCAAGAAGAGGTAACGAAGTGGTTGAAGTCGCAGGCGGCCGAATTTTTCGACGAAGGAATTTCCAAGCTCGTACATCGCTACGATAAATGCCTTAATTTGAATGGTGACTATGTCGAAAAGTAGTATTTGTGTGTGGCTTTCATCTGTATATAATAAAATTTGTTTCCTATACTTTGTTGATTTTTTATTCCAAAACGTAATCTACTTTCTGGATAGCCCTCGTAACTTGGAGAATGTTATGGATGATGCCAAAAAATACTACAAAATGACAAAGAATTACTATGAGGGCTATAAAACAACAAATATATGTAGTTTTAGGACGCTGCAAAGTTCAGCAACTCCCTTGGGAAATTTAGCCTGACACGAAAATGTAAAGTACAGCATAAGTGTTGCATTTTACCTTCTGCAACTGAAATTATTTGCCCTTCCGGACAATAATGCTAGGAACTGATTTTACTTCACCTAGTCAACTAATCTGTATGATTTTCAGTAAAATTACAACGAATAACTTGCAATCATTTTGTCATCTTCTTGTCATAATTACAATTTGCCCTAAAATAATGTTACATCGAGATTAACTTTTATCGATATATTAATATAAATTACTAATATAATCTGTATTCCTTACATCATATTGGATTGCAATTTAACAACTCATTTGCTATCATTCAGTGTAATTTTACTAGAAACTTTTGCAGTATATTTCTTGGAGCTTGAAATCTTCTGTAGATTGAGCAGGTACCTAATTTTTCTGTTTGTTCGTGTTGACGTCTTGAAAGTTACGTTAGAATCAAGTAACGAAGTAATTAGAGAAGGCAGAACTTAAAATTAGGTGATTAACTTGTTACAACTAGCGTAGTTTGAGAAACAAGCCGTGAAGTGAATCTAAATTATGTGGTGGCCATGGAAATGTGTTTTCTCCACTAAGCATCTCCTAATTATCATCCTTGTTTCTAGGTTTGTTGTATCTTAAGTTTCTTCATACGTGAGTCATATATATATCTTTCATTACCTTGTTACTACTTTACAATGAAGCTATCAAACATATTAAGTCAATATTGAATTAAAGGTACGGGCCACCACACTGAACTTTCTCGCTCAAATTCCTTAAACGAAATCATGTTATGGTGCAGTTATTAATGAAATATTTTCTTGGGAAATACGAACTAAATTCGAAGGCGTTTTCGGAAACTCATTTCCGAAAGTAAACTACTCCTTTCAGATTTTCCATAAGAAAGAACTTATGCCATATGTTATGGTTATTAATGAAATATTTGTTTCGAAAATAATAATAAAATCGTGTGAGTAATATTTTACATTAAAAAAATAGAACTCGCCTAAAGAGGAAACTACCTCTTGTAGATATTCTCATAGAAGTGATATATGCAACATTATAAGAATGATAACGAAATATTTGTTTATGAAATAGACCAAAATCGTTCACGTCGCTTCTCAGAAAATAATCTGAAAATGAACTTATCCCCAAAAGAAAACATTCCTTGTGATTTTTTTATAGTTAATAATTTACGAAATATTATAGTTATTAGTGGAATATTCAATTATGAAATATAAACAAAATTATATGGCTCATTATTGAGGAAACAGTCCGAAAAAAACCCAACCTCGTAAAATAAACTACGCTTCGTAGATATTTCAGCACAAATGAGTTATGCCATATTGTCAGCTTGTTAATGAAATATCTATTTGTGAAATATAAATAAAATCGCCAGAGTCGTTTTTGAGGAAATTGTATAAAACAAAATCCCCCAAGAATAAACTACACCTCATAGATTTTTCAGCACAATTTAATTACTCGTACATATATTATTACATTACTAATAAATATTTATTTATGATCGCGTGATTATTTTTTGAGAAAATCGTTCGAGAAAAGAACCTATCCCCCAAAATAAACTACTATTCGTAATTCTTAGAAGAAATGAGTTGTTCATATTTTCATGTTATTAATGAAATATTTATTTATAAAGTATGAAGAAAACAGCTTGAGTCATTTTTGAGAAAATCTTCCGACTAAAACTCACCCCAAGAATAAAGTATCCCTTCTCGATTTTTTCCAGAGAAATTACTGATAACAGTATGGGGTTGTTTTTAGAAAATTGATTTGTGAAATATGAACAAAATTGTTGAAGCCGTTATTTGAGAAAACAGCTTTTTTATATTTACAGTAGCTCCCCTTTTTATGGGTTGGAAGAAAATTTGAAAATTCCCCTGGAGGATGATATAAGAACCTAAAGTTTTAATATTGATTGAGGTACGTTAAATGATATGGTCTCTAGATGAGTGTACATCACGACGAACAGACGGAGAGATTTTGAAAAATCATTTTTTCGGTATCTATGGTCCATAAAACGTGTAATTTCTTTGAAATCTCGAATTCGATTTTTCTCACGATCACTAAACTTCCTTCTCTCCTTTCGTCGTTCAAAAGTAAAAGGAAATAATAATAATAATAATAATAATAATAATAATAATAATAATAATAATAATAATAATAATAATAATTACCAGGAGCGTTTGAGAAGTTATGTTCCTGAATAAGAATACATCTGGCAATGAAACTGGTAAATAATTTTCGCTGACTTATCTGAACACTCAGAAGGCTGGAATATCATCTTTCGTTTTATGTCTTCCGATAATTTGACACAGCAGTTTTCTTGATAACACTCCACAATAACCTCTTGATGTTGGTGTCACCTTATGTAGTTGTGTTCGACTAGCTTGGCATGATTCCACAAACAGAATAGCTGTATTTCAAAGCATTATTACTGTGATCTTTCAAACTGCGCGCGCGCTGTTTACGAAACTTCTCGATTTCGGGATCTTTGAGTTTCCATTATATGGCCTGTTGGGTGGTTTGTAGGTCAGTCATGAATCCAAGTCTATCATTATTTAAAAGAAAAAAAAGAAAGGAAGGAAGAAAGAAAGAAAAAGAAAGAAAGAAAGAAAATCTAAATTGCGAGCATTGATGTGAAAAACGTTTGATGTACTATGAACATTCGCAGCACTATTCGTGAACTCACATTCGCTACCCTCAAACACTTATGATGTTCGAAATGGTGCAGATTAGAATGCTTTTAATTTTTGGATTGTAACGTGTACTTTCATGCTAACATTATATTCAGTCGCTTTATGTGCCCGTAGTTCTGGGTTCGATTCCGAGTGGAGGATTCGAACGCATTACGGTGCTTCAGATTCTACCGTAAACTGTAGGTCTACATCTCATAGTATCTATGCTGAAAATGAATATTGAAGTTCAAGCAACAATAACAATCTTTTGTATTCAGGTCCTCCGTTTGGGGCGTTCCGTGTGTGGTTGGTTCCTGCCTCACTTAAATTACTAACTCGCTTAGTTTTACTTGATAATGTTAGCTATCATCAAACTGAAATCATACTTTTTCAATTACGACAAAATTCCTGAATCCTTCACTTCAAATCTTTAACGTTTAGGTCTTCTTTTCCGGAACCGCAGGCCCCGAATTTCATTGACCAACAGATCTAGAACCACAGTACAGACGTTCAAGGCAAGACTTGTCCTCACTGGCATGAACAAGATTTCTTGTAATTTAATATATGCATATTAAAGCAGGTACTAAATTACTGATGAGTCATCGTAATGTAAGGAACGCAAACCGTATAAACGAAAAGTATTGAGTTCATTCAAAGTACAAACATCTGCTGGTTTACGATTAGTTTGTTGGCCCATGTGACGAAGTAGTGTCGTGAATTTATGTAAGTGTTGGGAAATGTTTAATCTTTTTTAATTGATTTTGTTTTTTTTACTAGATCGTAGCTTTTCTAATGATATTTGTTTTTGAAGATTAATTTGTTTTCCATATGAATTTAATTACGTCAATGAAATATGTTGAATATCCGTAGTTTTTATGGAAAGTATGAATCATTCAGTAGCCATTAAGAGAAAGTAAATGTCAAAAAACAAAGAAGAAAAGAAGATCTGAAGGTGAAAATTCTATATTTCAGCAAAGAAAGAGAATATTCATTCCTGAATCAGTAAAGAAATTACAATAAACAAGGGTGTTCTCGATTAGTCAAAAGATGATCTAAGCGTTCCAGGTTCAATCCTGAGTGGGGCACAAAATTATCGTCGACTAAGAATCTTGAAGCAATTGAGTGTTACTTGAATTAAGAAGTATCAAATCCCAGCACAGAAATCTGGGCGAGGTGCTATATCACTCAACTAAGTCATTTAGCCGGTCATAGCTCGTAATAAACAATATGCTGTTGATAATCTCCAAACTTAAGCAAAAAAGACTTTACAGATTTTTGTTAGTAGTTAATTTTAGTTTGTGTAAATTTGAACTCGGTTTAATATCAATCGTGCGTATATTAGATATTGGCAGAACTCAAGAAAATGGTTCCGTGCAGTTGGTTAAAACAATAGTCACAAAAGTACGTAAAATTCTTAAAAGTAAAACTAATTATTGCGTGAGCTGATCCAATTTGGTGTATTACTTTACATTTCTAAGCAATTCTTTCTTTCTATATCCCCCTCCCTCCTGAGAAATGTTGATTTCCATGGATTACTTTCTTTTACCTACATTAAGTTAAAAGAACCAAATCTTTTAGTTTTACGTT
Organism: Thermobia domestica; assembly: GCF_964235325.1. Taxonomy (NCBI): domain Eukaryota; kingdom Metazoa; phylum Arthropoda; class Insecta; order Zygentoma; family Lepismatidae; genus Thermobia; species Thermobia domestica. Next base: position 186,774,107 of record NC_137463.1, on the reverse strand, counting down.
CCGCGGTCATACCGTGTAGGGTAAAGGAACCGATGATGGTTAGAACAAGTGAAATAATGGAATTATGAAAGTAGGAGGAAACGCGAGAACCTTGATAAAAGCCACGCATATTTCTCCTCCACAAAGCCCACTTGGCGCGAGTTAGGATCGAACCAAGGAGTGAGCACACAAGAGATGAACCCCTCTACCCCTGAGCCACCGCGGCTTTTACAATAAATTAAAGTCTGCACCTACAGAATATATTCTGGTTTATAGTTAATTCATATTTCTGGGGTGTAATGATGTTTTTGCTAGCTGAAATTTCAAGCAGAGAAATAGCGCATGGTGATGGTGAATAACACCACACAAAACTTGTCTCTCAAAAAACCTAGGAGAGTGCGAGGTTGAATTTATAATATAAACATGAAAGGAAACATCATCAACAGCAGACAATAAAGAAGATAGAAAGTAGTCTTCCATTGACATATTTTTGTGGGAGTGCAGGAGAGACATGGTTTAGAGTTTCGCTTCTCGAATATACAGGTAATTTGATTTAAAATTACTTTACTCTTATTTTTTACGTACTCTCATAGTGTCGGTTCAAAAAGAAAGGTCAATTGTAGCGATGCACGTTGTCATGTTCATTCCGAAATAAAAACTTTTTGCAAAACTAAATACGCTTGGAACAACCTTCGGTTGACTTTTCTATAGCATTAGTAACAACATAAAGTAAGACGGTTTCGTTTGCATTTGCTTTTGTCCATTGATTAGTCTATTTGTTTTTAAATGGCAATTTTTATTTAATAGTCATTAAGAGGTCTCCCTTCACCATTCTCCTACGTTTAATATAAGGCATTAAAGCGAGTCTCAGATTAACGATGTTTGCTAAGGAAAAGAAATGAAATGATACAGTTTTACGTCTCACGTTTATTCTCTTTGATTAATGAAAATGAAGGATAAGAAAACAATTGATGGAATGAAAATATGGGGTAAAAACAAGAGAAAACTGACGAACACGATGTTATCCACCACAAACTCACTTAACCGGGAATCGAAACTACTACTACTAGCACCAAAATTGAGCACTCTAAGACTTATCCATTGTGTCCCCCAATATGTTGGATAACATATCTTTAAATCTTAAGGTGGATCACTAGGTGTTCTCGGTGCTATGCTAAACGCTGCTTGAATAGTACGGCGCTGCCAGATAGTGTCGAGTGTTTACTTGTGCCAGATAATAAAGGAAGTGATCGCGGAATTCTGCTTGGATACTTACTGCAGAAATTAGTTTTCGACCCTTACGCAAGTCAGAGCTAAGTTTCGTTTCTCGAACTGCAACGCTAGAATCCAGGAATTAAACGTACAAATTTGGCAACAACGCATTATGGCTTTCTGCGGAAGTTACTTCTCAAAATCTATTTCCTTAAATGTAAATTAATATTTAAGTAAAATGTGAAACATAACACGAAAAACGGTCAAATAATACAGTAGAGCGTCGATTATCCGAAGTAATTGGGGGACATGGGTGTTCGGATAATCGAACTGTACATGTTTATTTGCCATGCGCGGAGCGGCACGCCTCAACTCTAAGCTGGCGCAGTTGTTGCTGTGAACAGCTTTGATACTGCCGCTACTTCTACAGCCAGTGCCAAACCGACAGAAGTGTGCTGATTGTTGAAACACAGCGACTGGCGGCTTGGCCGGTAAGCAGCGCCTTATGAAGGCCCCATTAGAAGCAATGTTCCGCCAGCGGTGGCTCAGTGCGGCGACTACTGTGGGAAACTTGGTTTGGGAGTGAGGGGGAGGATGGACGGTAGGGTGGGAGAGTAACAGGTGCGAGCGAGTACACAGTTCGGTTAAGCGGTCGTTCGGTTGACCGACGTTCGGATAATCGACGCTCTACTGTATATCTATTTCGTAATAGAATCGTTACTTTAAAATACGTTACAGATAAAAACAACCATTTTATAAAACAGCACTTCTAGTAACATCTAACAGCAAGTGCCATCTTGTGTGTTCATTGTAAACCGAATCAAATATTTCCTTTTATTTGTTACGTTTTTCGATATCAGAAGACACAACCAAATGAATCACTGTCTTATGTTGTAGCTGAAGCAGAACTTTATCTTATAGTACAATATTTATAATATGTAACGTTTCATTGTTCAGTAGTTAAGGAAATGGGCTAAAATATGTACTGACTTCCGAGTGGTGATCCACCTTAATAATCCATCCTTGTTCTTTTAAAAGTAGTACAGTATTTAAAGTCAAATGTGGATATTATACTATGTTTCAGTGAAGAAATGAGTCAGCAGTTATAGAATTTATTGAACGCAGAATCCGCGCTTGGTCTAGTGGCTAGCACGCTTGGCTTCGGCTTGCGTTGTCCCGGGTTCGATTCTTGGTGGGGTACTGTTGAACGACCAAAGTGGTTCGGATTTCACTATAATCAGTAGGTTCACATCTTCTTTAGCCTAGCAGGCATTAAAGTGGGACATTAAAGTAAATCAAACCAAACCAATCACTGAACGCAAGTATCCTTGAAAATGATAGTGCAAGGTGGGCGTGATTTAACTCTGGTTTGAAAAGTATTTCTAACTTTTTAAATACTTAACCAATTTGCATGAAACAAAAAGCATTTTGTTCCTTACAATTCTAGAATTTATTATATATCTCGATTATGTTATTGTAGGTATTAATGGCGGACCATGGTGCAACGTTTAACTTTGCCTGACCGGACTCAGTTCGTATCCCGGTACGAAGTATGGGTGTTCTGGTACAAGTGAGGGGGCGCGGTGGCTCAGTGGTAGAACGTTCACCTCCGGGGCTTGGGGTCCCTGGTTCGATCCCAGCTCGCGCCGTGTGGACTTTGTGGTGGACAAACACCGTGCTCATGGATTTTCTCGGGGTTCTTCCGTTTCCTCCTACTTTCTTCATTCCACCATTTCATTCATTTCTCATAATCACCGTCTCCATTAGCCTAACCGGCATAAGTGTGGGACGTAAAACTTAAAGATTTCATTTCATTTCTGGTACAAGTGATGAGATGGTGGCGAACTGTGAAAGAACCTTGTACCTCGGTAGATGCAAAGACCATAAAGAATTGCCATTCGAAGCTAATGAATACAGGTTCTCTAGCAGATATTAAGTGATGTGGTCGCCCCTCAACATTCAGGACGGAGGAAAATGTGCAAGTAGTTTAAGAAATGTTCAGTCGAAAGTTCTTACAAACAAAATATAGACATCTCGTGAAAGTGGTTGAACTCGACGCACACAATCTAAACTGTTCTGTAGGAAGAGCTGAATTTTCGTCCATTGAAACCACATAACTGCTAGGAATTATCACCGGAAGACTGTGATCGTCGGTTGGAGTATGGGAAGATAAAGCCTGCTTGGTTTGAAGACTAGTTCGATCTTTTCGATAGTATCGTATGTAAGACGAAGTCGTGTTTCATGCTGGTAGTTCGTTAACCGACACAATTATTATTAGACGAAAGATCAGAGGAAATTATTGAAAGAAAAAAAACTAACATCGTCAATCTAAAAGATCACAAAACATTTCAGTAGTCAAGACAAGACCAAGACAGCAAAAATAAAATACATTTCGTCTGAGTGACACACTGAGAAAAATTTGTTATCCGCACAGCGGTATATTATACAAACATACGGAATCATTATGTTTACTACGGAAATCAATACGGAACATACGTTATCCATATGCTACATACTTTTCTCGCTTAGATATTACGTCATGCCGTTGCAGGGTATATGACATATGTCTTCCGTATATTACATAGATATACATATGTTACATACGTCAGCTCTGTGTTACATACATCCATCTGTATGTAAGATGCTGACCGCCTATATACAGTGCTTTCGTTCGTACTTAAAGTGCTTAATTCGGAACACTTGTACGGAAAATATGTATAAAATATACTTATTCAGTTATAAGTTTGCTGTACGTTAACTCCAAAAACTACAAGATTTACACATGTAATTTATGTTTTACGTACGCCAAATACGTTTTTTTTCCCTCAGTGCAGCCATTCTTCCTTTCTGCGTTAGAAAGAACTAAAAGGATCGACGAAGACGACATATTTTTCATTGTAACATTACCACACAATTCAAACTTCATCTGTTTCATGATAATTTAAACACTGGTTAATTTCCATGTATTAGACTAATTTTATCTTGATACTGAAAAAAATCAATGTATACTTCCAAACTGATGCTTACGGGTATATATTCAATCCAAAATCTTCGCAGAATAATACCTACTTTTTGGTTCTGCAAATTGCACTTGGTCAGAAATAGCCAGATAGCTCCACAGTACCCAGTTTTAAATACCACACTGCCAGAAATGTCTTCAGACAGCAAGAACTGCAATCATTTCGATGCGTTATTACTTAATATTTTTATTTTGAGTTCCACAGTTTTAATGTTTTCATACAGATAAATCAATCTGTTGCCTTTAATTGGATCTCTCTAAAACTATTATATGTGTCAACAACACCGAAAATTTGTAAAACCCACGGAAATTCCAGTATTGTAAAATCAATAAATGCATAGATGTCTAGCCTCTACTGAATCTTCTGATTTTCCTAATCTCGTTACAACAGCTGATCTGTTGGTTTCCTGCAATTTATAGCTATTCATCCATAGAACTGTGTTAAACGAAATCCTATTTATTTACAATATATGTGAAGCATGCGTTGTCAAGAGATTATGAAAGTAGTCCCAATTAAATTTAATACAAAAATTGGGTAATACTTTAAAAAAAATATTTATTTTAATTAATACGAGGCGTATCCAGAAAGTAACTTTCCCACGCGTCCTATAACTAGGAAGCCATATGTTGCGCGAAGTGACTGAGTGCACGTGAGATAGTAATGTCCTAGCATGGTGCATGAGTCAGCGGAACTTCCTTAGTTCTCTCAGTAGTGTCGAGGCAGTCGTTGAAGATGGACGTTCCTATTCCAGCTCCTGCCGCGTGTGAAGTGCGAATGCACAGGGCATAACGCCGATTGAAATCCATCGTCAGCTGTGCCAGGCCCTTGGGCCTAACGTCATTAGCAAGCAGATGAGGATAATGGTTGGTCTCCCACTTCGCTCCTCATGATGCGCATTTTGGCGTCTTCCTGCAAATTGTCTACTTCAGCAATGCAACCAACCAGCACAACCAGTAACCAACCACCAACTAGTGGAGGTTGAGAAGAAATGGTTGGAGAAACATGTTACTCGTGCATGGGAAAACAAGGATGCTGAATCTTTCTGACTCCTAAATAATTGTGCAAAGTCATGATTATTTGTGGTCTCACATTATGATAGACATTTCGATGATTCCATTTTTTTTTTCAATTTTAGTTTGCACATATCCTGGTTCATCAGTTTATCACTGTTATGCACAATAAACAATCAGTTTGCTCGAAATATTTTTAAAAAAAATCAAAATCGAATATAAAATAAAATAAAAATTAAAATAAAAACAAGGAAAAAATTGAAAAGCAAACAAAAAAAAAAGCATTCGAAGTTATAAATACTATTGTATTGCACCCATCACTTCGATGGGTATCATGCATTAGACTGTTCGCGGTTTCTGTAATTTAATCTGTCTCTATACTGTTAATATTAAACGTTTCTTCTGTTAATTTCAATATTCAGTATCCTGGAAAGTTAATACATAAATGTCGTAGAGTAACCAAAATTCCTTAAAATTGTTAGTATAGGCGTATAGAAAGATTATAATACTGAAGAGATGGCTTATCCGTCTGAGGAAAACAGAAAAGAGTAAAAGATAATTGTTAATAAAATTAGTAGAAAATATATAGTAAACGCTTTAGTGTAATATTCAAAAGAGAGTCGTGTGTGTTCCGATAGCAATTTCTTCCATATAATTACATTTTTGCTTTTTTTTCAAATTATCATTGCATACTATTATTTTATAGAAATGTCCTTTTAAAACATATTTCTCTCCCTAAAATAATCGTTTTAGATCAATGTTGTGAATTACAAAATGCCATGAAACAAAATTAGTTTTAATGTTGTTTAGTAAAAAAAAGAATTCGAAACGAGATTAAATGTAAATTTTATATATATATATATATATATATATATATAATTTACATTTAATCTCGTTTCGAATTCTTTTTTTACTAATATATATCACGTAAATTCCGTGTGAATATCACAATAGAATATGATGAATTCCAGAAAAAGTTATTTTACTCGATTGAAAAACTTCCTTTGAAGTGTAAATCGTACTCGGCGTTGCTGAATTATTTAATTTATTAAAATTGATCTCTTTTTTTATTATTACATATTACATTTGCTCGTGTTCTGCCTACACAACTATTTGTTCATATATATCATAGCTTATGCATATAGAGGATTTTCTGTTCAAATATACTATTGGATATTGCTTTCCACAAAATAAATATATTTATGCCAATAGCTGTATCTATTACGTAAATACTAATGTATGGATATTATGAGATGAAAGCTACAAACTATCTAGACCAGCGACCAACGCGGCATAATTCGTAGGTGGAAGCTCTCTCTCTCACACACACATATGTATATAGCTCATATGTGTGAGGGGGGAAGAGAGAATTTTGATGCAATGAACCATAACAATCGCTTTGAATTTTGGAGGTAACTTGATTATTTCAGTATGTCTCATTACATTTTTTCTAGATATAGATGCATGCATGTAATCAATAATGTTAGATATGGTTGTATCCTTATTATAAAGTAATATATATTTGGATATAGTATAGGATTGCCAAAACATCTAAGCAAAAATATTTAAATATTCTTAATCCTAATTATAAACAGAAGACGCATCAGTTTCTCGGTGAGGCTAATTCGCAGTAGTTCACAGTCAGGCTAATAAGCAGTTCTTGCTTACTGCGGTGCTTCCTACTTAACGCCAAGACATGTTGCTATTGTGCCGTTAACTTGAAGATGAGTCAGACGCTTTTACGAACCATTAATGCTTGATGTTTGTAAACTTTATTCATAAAAATAAATAAATAAATCATTCATTCACAGACTAACTCGCTCATCCCTTGATCTCTAAAATCATTGGACAAAGTGAACGTAAAGGTTTGTTCAAACGGATTCACATGCTTCATATGCCATCTATTCATTTGCGTGATACATTGTACGTATGTCAAAATGAAAGACCATAAATAGTCTTTGTGTAACATATGCTATTTTCTTTTGTCGGGCACTAATATGAAATTCGATGTGTTCTAAGGAGAGAATGTAGGACAACTTTTAGGAAGGACACATCTTTTTTTAATGTATTATTAACATTACAAATGAGGTGCGATTTCTGAAAACTTCATTTCGTAAAGGCTTATAATTTTGTCTGTGATTTTGAATCTAGGATTTCGCATATGAAGAAATGTTTATCTCACTTCGAATGAAAAAAAAAATGTTTACGTAAACTTTGGAGAAATCTGTTGTAGAAGGTTCCTTTCTCTATAGCTCAGAAATACGAGAAAAATGGAAATTAAGAAAGTAGAAGTTAATATAACATCTTAGTTTACCAGTTGTATCTAAAACTAGCCAGTGATGTTTCTGAAATTCTTGGTACGTATACTTGCGATCGTTTTCAAAAATATAGTATATACTCACGCCTGTATAAGCTCGTTATTTCGTAAATTTAAGGTGAGTATAGAATGTACTATAAAAATATACACCATATACTCCTGTGTACGCCCCATTACATTTCTGGAAATAGCTGGTAAAGTTGGTAAGTTATTTCCTCCTGTGGTACAGTCCGCAGCAACAAACCTGCAACATGAGCATGTAAGTTTATTGTGAAACGACAAAGTCTTTTGCTCCAAAATCAGGTTTTTTGCTGCGGACTGTACAAAAATCAGGAAACTAGAATATTACAAAGTTGAATATATTTTGTTTTACGAGTTAGATCTAGAACTAGGAGAACTAGCACTTCCTGAGCTATTTTCACTCGTATCTGTGGCTTTTTATCTTAATTTTCTAACCTTCAAACTATTTTTTTCTTTAAATCCTGCCTCACATTATCTTTCCATCTCTTTTTTCGGATGTCTTCTTTCACTAAAACAGAGATAAATTTCGTTTAGTACTTTTTTTTTCAGTAATCTGCTTTCATTCATTCATTCTTTCTAAATCTCTAAGTTATCTCTAATTTTCCGCTGTGAATAAATCATACAATAACCTCTGTCTCAAATGTACAAGAAGTGTTCGATAAATTTTGTGTAGATGATTATAATATTGTTTAAGCTACAATATGATAATGAAATTTTAGGTAAACATACTTTGATCGTTTGGCTACAAGACCATGTCACTTAATGTAGTCTCGATCTGCTGTAATGGATCTCGTCCAACGTTCTTTCCGTGCCTTGAATGCATTTTGGTAAAATTCAGGTGGCTGACTTTTGCACCATTGTTTCACACAAGAAATTACTGATGAATGTTTTTGCTCGCAGGCGGACCTTCAGACGACCAAACAGGAAGAATTCCAAAGGAGCCAATCCCGAACTAGAGGAATACTGAAGGACGACTTTCCATCTCTTTTTCATGATTTTGTGCGAGGGTTAGCATTGTCATGATGGAGTTAGATAACCTTACGTTGCAGCTCCGGCCTCTTAGTCTGGAGAGCACGTTATACCTTATCAAGTGACAAACAATAACGACCCGTGCTAATTGTGGAACCATGTTCCAAGCAGTCTATGAAAGTAACACCGCGCTGATCCCAAAAAAAGGTCATAATTTTCTGGCCTGATCTGAAAAGTCTAAGTTTTTTTTTTTTTAAATCGCTGGAAGGAATGTTGAATACTAGCGCCGTCCAATGTGTGATCTTCATAAACTAGAAGCAACTTTCTATCAATTGATGAGGCTGTTTCATCATCGGTTGTGAGCATGAATTCCATTAATGAGCAGTGTCGGGTCCTGATTTCTACTTCAGTGTTCATTATGGTTTACCTGTGACCAATAGGAAACAGTGTTATCATTTTTAACCCAAAGGATCAAATTATGTTGACCTAAAATTTCACTATCATGTTGCAACTAATAAAATATCACACTTATCTATCCAAAATTTATTGAACGTCGTTTGTAGATTATTTCTTCATTTATTCTATTCATTCACTTATATCCTGATTCGACAAAACCATAAATTGCCGTCATTAACTTTCTATGGAATCTTCTCATATTTTCTTTGTCTTATTTGCTCATTACCTATGTTTTAGCATCATATATCAGCATTGCTATTTTAATTATACTTCTTTAAGTACCTGTTAAAAATTAAAGGTCAGCATACATTCTCAATATCAGAATTAGAATTACGGATAACACATACGCAAAATCTAAATAATTGTGGTTATATCAGCAAGATATTTTCGTGCACACATCAATTACGAGTATAATATTGTTCCTATGTAAAGTTGATTTCCTATATTGGAAAGGATTTAGGTTCTTGACAAAAATCGAAATTCACTTCCTCTTCAAATAATTTCGACAGTCACTTTGTATTGTGTGAGCTTCCAAAATTACCATTTGATAACTACATAATCTTTTGTGGAATATCATATAAAAGTCTAACGAATCATATAGAATAATGCTCACGGTAGGAGATCACAACATAATAATTTTATAATCATTCATTAATCATCCATCTCCTTTAGCCTAAAGGGCATAACCGTAGGACGTTAAACTAAAAAAAAAAAACACTTTAATTTCATTTTCAATGCTTCCGTGTATGGTCCTAGGAAATGCTCCGGTGTGTGATCCCAGAGTAGGGAGCAATTTTCGCAGTTGGCCCAGTATCATGTAGGGATTGCAGAAATGAATTAAAAAGAGTAAGCTCTCAAAGTTAGAAATCATAGTAAGGAGAGTCAATTATTTATTACGTATCATTCGACTAATAGTATCTACTCGGCCATAGCCTATCGTGTTTTGCAAAGCAGTAAGTATTTTGTACTTTATTTTATTGAACACATTTTATTTTCAGATTATTTTTATTATAGCATGGAGGGAACTTATAATACCAATTCTTCAAAATTAAAAGAAAAATTATTCGTATTAATTTTGCTGATAAAAGTTAGAGATTTGTCACTTTTGTTTGTATAAACAGTTCTCCGCTGTGAAAAATTTCCTAATCATATATTTTTATTTAAGAAAGATAGACCCCGAGAGTTTGAACTCTCAGCAAGTTCAAGTGAGAAAGTTCTTAATTTGCATGAAAGCTGTTGAAATATGGAAAACATTAAGTATTCAGGATCGTTGTTGGAACGGTAAGGCGCGGAGTTACCGATTTCAGAATGTTAGAGATTTGTAATCATGACATTGTTCCAGGATAAGTAGAAGCTTAGCTTATCCACTGCAATGCTCATTAATAAAGACATAACACTATATATATATATATATGCAGACAGAGAGAGAGTCTCCTTTCAAACTCTTGGGAAAACTGACAGAGATTAAACAAGACCTAAAGCCTCTCCGAATTAACGTTGTTCGTGGGTGGATTTCGTGTGAATGTTGAGTATTTAAAATTCTTGTGCTGGAAGGACAGAATCTTTGTTTCAAGCTGCAGAAAAGGAACATATATATATATATATATATATATATATATATATATATATATATATATATATATATATATATATATATATATATATATATATATATAAGGGAACAAAGTTGCAAATTTCATTTTGGTTTAACACAGAGTTGTCCATCTTTTACTTGTTGAAAATTTTTGTATGTATTTCTATTTACTTGTCATGTGGTGTAATTAGTCCAGTCAAATTATGCACTAACCTCCGCAAGAATTAATAACCTGTTTAATAAACTGTTATTTAATAAGCTGAAATAAATTACACCTTCGGGAGGGTGTACATAAAAAGATACTAAAGACCATGAAATATCCGATGAGGGGTTAGTCCGCCATGTTGAAAAATGGCCATTAGGGAAGTTTAAGAAATATTTGGTTGTCGCCGAAACTACTATAACTCAAGTTGCAATTGCAGCAAAGCTACATCTTTTTATCTCGTTCAAATAGCAAATAGCTTGTAGACGGTGTACCATATATAACTGTTATCAGTTCAATGCACGGCAAAGAAGTAGCAAAGGGAATTTTCCGAAAGTAAATAAATAAAATAAAATAAAATCCCTTCTTCTGTTACCTTTTCAGAACTGATCTGATAAACACGCAAAACGTGCTAATGTGCTGCTGGACTAGTATGTGGCAATGCTTCCAACTGAATCTCACTTGTGACTGAACATTTCGCAATAGCTTCATAAATATTATATAATGCAACTAACCCAAAGAAAATACTGATCCTTTAGCACCGTACAAAATAAGAACAAACTATTCACCAGGAGCAGAGATAGCCTCAGTGGTTGTATTTCCATAATAGAAGATGTCTGCTTGTTGTTGTGGATCTACGTTTCTTGACCATGTGATAGGCCTTTTTCTTTCTTTGACTGTAAGGGACTGATGTATCGCATCCTATGATACTTGTAAAAATGGTATGTCTTATGTCTCTTAGATTGTGTGAAACTTTCTTGAACTGAAAGCCTTAGATGTGACTTTTCCTCTGCAAGGTTTAATGAATGTGACCTCTTTCTCTTCGCTGTCAAAATATTCCACAATAACTGATACTGGATCTGTCTGTATATGAGAGAGTTCTATGTTGTATACAAATTTGTATCTGCACCAGAGTTGGCGTGGGTCAATGAAAACTTGACCCACGACCCACTGACCCACCACCCACCATGACCCACTGTGACCCACCATGACCCACCACCCACGGTGACCCACTCTGACCCACCACCCACCGTGACCCACTCTGACCCACCACACACCATGAACCACTCTCATCCACTTTGACCTACTCTGACTCACCAAAATCTATCGTCATTAACTCTGAACACGATCCACGGCCTCTTCTGAACTGACTAAAGAGTTTACACTTGTAATAAAACAAGACTGTGAAATTGTCACTAATCGGAGTTTGAATTTCTAGTCAATCGCTCAAGCACCACTCTGTTATAATAACGGTGGATCTGACCTTTACGATATAAAATGGTAAAGTGTTCGTCAGTGAGGAAATTGAAACAGTTGGAGGTGGTGGGAAATTAGTGTGTGCCTAAAATATACTTGTACTAAGAGAGTATTCTTGCAAGTGTTAATTTCTCAACGCATTCCAAAAGAAACTTCTATTCACAGAAAGTATGCTCATAATTTGTGTAATCACTAAAACACCACGTTAAATTTAAGTTACAAATATGCATAATTGCAATTATTATGAATATTTATTCAAAAGTAGTTTACCTAAAGCAGAGAAGAGAGTTACTAAAAATTAGGTACAAAGTTGAATAACACAAATAAGCCATTAGTAATACAAGTATACATTTTCAGTAACTCGTAATTTTCCACCTTAAAACAAATCTGAAATCGGATTTATTTTGTGTTGGTAACTTTTTGGCGGTAAATCATCCGCAGTGGAATGATGTCCATCCTTCAGCCAAGAAATAACTAGCTCGTCTACTTTGAGCTTGTCTAGCGGTGGGCCCTTAACATTGATGAGCAACAAGTTAGACAATGTTTGAGCACTTAATCTATTTCTAATATCAGTCATCTGTAAATTCATAAGGGGAAATCCCCGTTCGCACTCTGTCGTGGAAATCGATAATACTTCTACCCGATTTCTACAACTTCTCATCGACAATTTACTTGTTAGACTTAAGTCTGATAACGATTTTTCTCGGTCAGTTTTGAAATACTTAGCAAGAAGTATCGTCTATCTATCACCATACAACATCTTTCCCATATCGACCATGTCAGTTGGCAATGTCGACCCATGTAGAACAGAAACTTCATCTACCACGCCTTTGATAAGGAATCTTGTAAATAAATTATCAATTAGAACCTGATAAACTGATGATTTCTTATTTATTTATAAATTTAATTTTTGTAATTACACATGAAGGTTTGATACCATTACCAAGTTCCCTCCCTCGTCTAGAAAGCGAAAGGGAACGAGGTTTCTGGAAAGTATTCAGAGGTGAATGGGAATTTCCCTCCTTCTTCAATTACCACACTGCTGTTTGCCATGTGCCAAATTACGATGAATTTCAATTAAATTACCATAGTATAATTATTTCCTTGTTGAATTATCAATACTTTTCAGTGGAAAAAAGGATGAAATTTCAAAGTTCCAAATAAAAGTAAGTAGACCAACGTAAAGGGGAAAAAAACTGTAAAATTTTCCATACGATTATGCGTACAATCCAAACTTCAAATTTCCGTGTAATTAAGCTTACAGTACAAATTTTATGCCTATTTTTCTCACATCTTTATGGGTTGATTGCCCTGTGCTGTGAGCGCTCCATATAATACACATAAGCTTCAGCAATTATTATAGCAGAAAGCAATGAATATATGAAGCCAAGCACTGTATTTTTTGTTTCTGATTTTTTTCTGAAATAACATCGATCGTTTTTGATCATTTTTACAAACCAACTCACTACCAATTTTCCATATATAGAAAGTGCCCCCCCCCCCACACACACACACATAAAGGAGAATTTTTAAAATGCTAGGACACATTCTGTTTATTTTCAATAAAGAGTTAATACACTGAATTTCAGCTCCGTAAGTTTAACGGCTTGCGAGATACTCATATTTTTTCGCAAAAATTCGGATCCTCACTACCTCCTTAGGATATTATGCATTATAATAAAAGCAATATAACATCCCAATTTGGATTAAGGCCTAACTATATACCAAAAGTAATTTCATTTGACTTTGCAATTTGACTGTGATGATCAGGTACACATAGTTACATTTAATTTTTTATAAATAATTTATATATTACAGTGATTCAAAAATGTATTTTTTCCAGTAGTTAGCTCTAAAAGCCCACAGGTCTCGAAAGCCAAGTTGTAGTGTAAGTCCTATTGCTATTATTACTATTAAAAATATCAATATCCAAAAGTGTCCGAAGTTCTTTTTTCACTTGGTTAGATATACTCACCTTAGGTAAGTAGACAGAAACAAATGGAAAAGAAAGGGAAATGAAGGTCTTGAAAGTAAAACGGAGACAAATTTACCAGTCATCAGAAGATACTCTCTACAATGCAGTGAGCAGAGAGGGTCGGTAGATCATACTGAGTCGGTGGGTCGCAGTGGGTCACGGTGGGTGGTGGGTCACAGTGGGTCACATGCTGTTGACCCACGACCCACCGACCCACTCAGAAAACTTGACCCACCGATCCACTGACCCACTCCATCTCTGATTTGCACGTCCAGAGGCTTGGAGAACATTAACGCTAACAGCAGTGAAATGGTTTGAGTGCGCTTTAATAAATTCAGATTTGTTCTTAAGATTTGCCAGAAAGTTATCTTGAGATGTGACGACTGGTGTTGAAGAAATAAACATAACAGTCGGGGAATGTAGTTTGACAGAATGTCTTAGTCGCGCCATGCCTTTGGTACAGTCTGAAAAATATTTGTCAAATTCTACTTGTTGCAGTTTCACTATAATGGCGAGTATATATGTTTCATTTGCAATTACTATGTCAGTAAATGTTCTGTTTTAGGCCATATAACACAAAGTAAAACAAACTCTCCATCAGTTACATATTTTCCCTGTTCATAGTTGTCGGTTTCCACTTCACCAAGAGATTCTAAAATTCAAACAATGCTAATTTGTTCTTCTTAGGCCAAAGTTATCAAATGGTGACAGTGGCCTGGGTGATAGTTCATACTGGAAGATGTTCATTAATCTTGATCACTCCAATGATACGGTTGAATAATTATGTTGTGTTGTGTTGTTTGGAATTTCTGTGTTACTCACTTTTATATAGCTAACTGCTGTGCGAGCGGTGGAACTCGATCAAAAAAATGAAATTGGAAGCCCTAAGCTTGCCAATTTCAACAGCTTTACTACCATTGTCATTATTGTCACCTACGACTCCGATAACAATACTTACAAGATGATCATGTTGTGAAAAATTGTGGTGTATGTATCCATCCAATTCAGTACTTATATGTATATAGTCGTTTTCTCTTTGTTTACGTAACTCACTCAACCCAATATGTTGTTTCCTTAAAGTGAAAGAAACATTGCGCACTGTTCACAATGTGAGCTATTGCTGGATCTGTGAATACCCACTTAACTACACTATTACGAACACCTCTTTCGTGTGTGAAGCCTGTAACACATTTCATTACCGTCACTACAATTTGTTCGATCGTGATATCTGTCCAAATGCAGCTCCAAAACTTACTATTTCGTTGAATAGTGAAATGCCCATGACTAGTGAAGATTTCAAATTCATGTTTTGAAGGCTTAGAATTTGCTGGAGATAAAAATTAGCACTCTTGCTATAATTTAAGTGCCCAGCTGCATGGAAGTGAGGGCAACATTTCCTTTACACATTGATGATGTAACTGCGATTGCCGTTCGTTTGTCCGCAGATGTGGTTTCAGATCAGTTGTACTTGGTAGAAATATTGGACTTCAAACTTTGAAGTGCGACTAATAGTAGCAATTCTTTCAAGGAATTCCTCCAGTTTGGTGCATATAATTGTCAGTTCGGATGAATTCTGTATTACCTCCATCATATTTGGATTTTGTTCAAACTCTTTCCACTAAAGACTCGTGGCGAACCTCAGATTAACATTAATTTGAAGAAGATTCATTGCTAGAGCAACTTGATTAATGAAATGGACACGAAACACACGTGAACAACATGCTTTTCACTGAATTCTGAGCATACATAAGATATCGTATTTTTTCAATTCCACTTCCATTCATTATGTAATTAAGCAACCTCATATATGACAATGTGTGAAAACCACTTTAATCTTGGAACTACTGACGATAACTCGTCTGTAGCTGCAACAATGTCATGACTTTATGGTATATACAGTGGTTGTTTTCCTTATTAGCAAGAAAGAGAGCACTATTTAAATAATCCAGGCTGGAAAGTTCCAGATTGATGAAAGGTATGGGTATAATTGAAGATTCAGCATGGCATTTATATTTTGTTAATTCCATATATGCATTACAATTTGGCACATGCTGGAGAAATTGCTTTACTGCACACCCAAAATACGTACATACTGAAGATGGTCATTCAAGGTTAATATTTATTTGATTTCAAAATCTAAAGGTTCTAGGGCTGATATCACTAAAATCGAAATGAAACTTAAAGAATATGTCGCAGTTATTGTTGTGTACTTCCCTAAATTTCATTCATAGTCTCTAACGACAGGATTGCCAACTGTTTGAGGAAAATAGTCGGATTTTTTTTTTAATTTTGAAGAATTCGCTCTATTACTCCCCTCCTTTCCATTGGAGTTATATACGTGGCTCGTCGTCTACAAGCTTGGTCGTTTGCTATTTGAATGAGATAAAAAATGTTCCTCTATTGCAATTACAAATTGAATTATAGAATGTGCAGTAGCACCTAGACATTTCTTTTAAAAAGACTGGTCTGGCGACCATTTTCCAATGTGGCAGACAAACCCGTCGCTGGGTATTTCAGGACTTTTAATGTTGTTATGAACAGCTTCGGAGTAAATGTAATGTATAATTTAAATTGGTTCCATGCGTGTCATTTGTTTATAAAGGCAATTACTTCGGCATGGGTTAACCATTACTAATAATGGATACTGCTAGTGATGTAACTGTAACGCAAAATTGTTTGGAGATAGTGTTCGGTTCAATACTTTGTCTTTCATGCAAGCTTATACACTAATATGATGTAGACTCCGCTTAATTTATGATTTCAGATTTACCTTATTAACGTTATACAACTACCAGTAAAATTGTTGATTGAGGACCGTTTTGACAAAACTCATTAAAAGCCATTTACACAATTTTACAGGAGTTTTTTTTTTGTAAGTTGTGTTAAATATAATTGATTCGAAAGATTTCAAAAACTTAACACTGGTCATCCATGTAGATAGGGATTGATGAAGAAATAATTGAAGTTTATCACTAACGACCTTTATTGAGGGAAAAAGTTAGAAATTACATTTTTTTTTATAAAACTCCACTTTTTCATGCAAGTTTCTTCTTTATTTTATTAAGCCAGGTGGTATAAATATACATTCTGAGCATTTAAATTCAGTGTGTATATTGCATTTTGTACATAATAGATAACATCAGAATAAGAAGTTGACAGAATATTAGTAAATTTATATTTTTCTTTTAAGTTAACACATGAACAGAAGTTTCCACAGTAACAAAGTTTGTTTCTCACATCTTAAACCAATTATGAAACTTACACATTGAAATGACAACTAAAGCGATAGTACATAATACAATATTGAGATTTATAGCACTGTAGAAACAATACAGGAACACAATCCTCTTCAATGTAAAGGTTCTTCATAATACAGAACTTTGTCTTCAGTATCACTAGCATTCCTTTGTACAACTTTTGAATATAACTCTTTATTTTTCCTTGAATCATTGTCAAAATAAGACGTCAACTTCTTCACGTCATTAGCTTTATTTTTACCTACGTGATTCACTGATGGAAGTTGAGTTGCTTCAAACATTATTGAAAGACTTCTCCTTCCAAGTTTAAATACCTCATTGTCTATCTGTGAAGCAAAGTAAGAATTTTGGAAATTGCATTGTGCTTTGATCTTCGGTCTTCATACTTTATGCAGTACTCTTGCCTCAAAGTATCTTAAAAGTAGGGCGACCATAGTCCCGTTTTGACCGGGACAGTTTCATTTTAGAAGCGTTTCCCGGCCGTCCCGTCAATACATGGAAAAAGTAGCATTTATCCCGTTTTATGCAAGTGAAAGAAGTAATTATCAAACCCAGTACCTTTACTCCTTGTAAAGGTATTAATAATAACGAAGAGGCAAGAATTGAACTGAAATTCCCTACATTAAACATGATCTATAGTTCGCAGTACTGCTCGAAAGGCAGCAGAGGTTTTAGTAGTTGCTTGTTTGTTGAACAAACTTCAACGTGTCAATCCTTTTTCATAAGTATCGAATTACTTGACCCCGCCGTGTAACAAAGAGAGAGAGAAAAGGGGAACTCTGATATTAGGGAGCTGATAAGGTAGGCCTAAAATTCCAAGCGTTCTGTTGAGAAAACCTTTTGATATTCTTCAGTTCAAGAGTAAACTTCTCACCTAATGTAATATCAAGAATTCGAGCTTGGGTAAAGGAGCAAATGCAGTCAGCATCATGTCCTACTATATTGTAAGTTAAATGCCGTTTATATTTTTATAGCTTATATGTTATATTACATTGTGAATGTGTTAGGTATTGGTAAACAGGAACTAATTTACGTACTAACCTGATTCTTATTTCTCATAATTTTTAAAAAGCCGGAACCTGTCCCGTTTTCAGCTGAAAATTTTATGGTCAACCTACTTAAAAGGCAATTTGACTTTCATTAAACGTTTGAAGATTGATTTCATATCGTAACTATACCAGTCTTTACCCCAAACTTTAACCTCCGCAAACTTACCCAAAATAAGGCCAAAAACCTTGCCAGCAAGCAAAAAGCAATGCCCACGTACTGGGAAATAATTTTGAAAACTGGAGATAATTGTAGAATGTTGAAAAATGGAGATGTTTAGTTTTGTAAAAATTTGCTACATTCAGGCGCCTTCAACAGCGGCAAATATTTTGTTTCGTCGTATTTTCTGTTAGCCATTCTGTAAGGCTCATATTAAAGTACCAGAATCCATTTAATAAAACGCATTGTTGAAAAAGTGGCATTTGTTGAGTTTTGTTAAAACGGTCCTCAAGTGCCTGTTCTCACAGACTGAACGCTATGCAACCTCAATCATCGTATTGTAGTGTGGGTAGTCTAACTGGAAGGGCTTTTTGAACCTCCGGTACCCCTCGAGACCAAAAATGGTTTCGCACGCGCTTAGATTTGGTCAAGATTTATTTGCGCATACATCTTACTGCCTGTAAGTGACTCTTTGCTGAATCTGATGACATACACACGCATGCATTCACGTACACACAATGTTTTATATACAATACTAATAAGAATATATATTCCAGTTGTTTTCTACAAATGATACACTGGTTTTTCTACCTTCTATTTCCCAGTGGTTGTCATAGTAATAGTTACTATGACAAGTAGCTAAAAAAGTTTATATCTGTATTTGATATATATATATATAATAACGTGTTAGTATTGCAGTACAACATCAGATTAATGATACATTTGAAGAGATGCATTTATACTAGACAAAGACGGGGAAGAGACGGATTTCCATGACATTCGTGGTGATATCTGTTCAATAGGACACCCTCTTGAGACACTGACTTAATGGTGGTATAACGAAGATGCGGTACCTATCTAATGTAATATTCGGAATTTCATCATTACCGACTTCACCAAGTTCGTCACCTTGATATAAAGTTTTCTTTATAATATAACTTTGAATTGAAATAAAACACACAAATAATTTTCAAGCCAATTTTTTTAAAATTAGAAAACTTTCTGACATTTAATTTTTGAAAATATTTTCTGGTATTTGTCCAAGACTAACTTTGATGAACCGGATTCGATCAGTTCGCTTGTGAACAACTTTTTCAAGTTAATTTTTCACGAAATGGTCCAGTGAATTGGCCACAAGATCATGTGACCTAACGCCACTAGATTATTTCTTTGGGAATATGTAATATTTCTGGTTTATACTGATAAGGTAGCAAAAACTGACCATTTGAAAGCCAACATAACTTGTATTATTAACGAAATACGTCCTTAATTAGTACGAAACGATACGAAATACATGATCATCTGGTTGATCAAACCTAGTCGTAATGGGCATATGCTGGAAATTATTTTCAAAAATTAAATATCAGAAAGTTATCTTGTAAGTAAAAGCAAAATTGACTTCAAACTTAATATTGTATTTGTTTTATTTCTATTCAGAGTTCTATCACTTTGAACAAAACACCCTTTATTTAACTAATACGTTCCACATTACCATATAAGGTAAAGCAATTTGGTATTTAGGAAAAGTGCGATATTTTCCAATACTCAAGTTTAAAAGCCATCTCACTTGACATGTTTGTAGCCAGAGAGTTGAGGATCGGTTCTACTTTCTCATGTTTGATTTATTAGAATGAATCTTCAGAAGCTAAAGCCAGGCTGTTCAAAAAGCTCTGATGAACAAATTCATGGGAACGTAACACATTTGCTAAAGTGAAACATGCAAATAAACTATTACGATGTTTACAATATTGTTCAAAATAACATTTAGGAAGCGCGGTGGCTCAGTGGTAGAGCGTTCACCTCCGGTGCTTGGGGTCCCTGGTTCGATCCCAGCTCGCGCCGCGTGGACTTTATGGTGGACAAACACCGTGCTCGTGGGTTTTCTTGGGGTTCTCCCGTTTCCTCCCACTTTCTTCATTCCACCATTTCATTAATTTCTCATCATCACCGTCTCCTTTAGCCTAACCGGCATAACCGTGGGACGTAAGACTAAATTTTCATTTCATTTCATTTTCAAAATAACATTTAAGTTTCGAGACACTGTACAACCCAAATTTACTTCCCACACGTGGTTTAGTGTATTGTGTTTGCTTGGAATTTCTTTGTTGTTTGATTTATAAATTATTTTCGTCACTAATCAATAGAAGCCACGTGTTTTACTAACAAAGTCACATATAAGAACACAAACGCTACCCCTCCATCTCTCCAGAAGTCGTAATAGCTATGAAATATTGTCCTTGATTCGAAACGCTTTTTTGTTTGTTCATTTTTATAGATACTAACCGTAGTTCAGTAAAACGTGGTATATAGGTGAGAGCATTAGAATTTTTAAGGCACCTTTCTGAAAAAAAAAATTGTTGAGTATAGTACTGTAAGAACCAACACTGTGGACTTAACAATGTGACGTCAAACGTTTTCAAAATCATATGAATTGTGGATATAAAGAACGAAGAAAATTAGCTAGTTGAAATGAGAATTAATGAGAACGTAGTAGCCAAATATTCAAGTTTGGGAAATGAGAAGTGTTTGAAGGGAATGAACGAAGGTGAGATAAGTAACGAGATGAAAATCTAGTTAAGAAATTGTTGAGAAGAAATTGTTTAATTAGGAATGTGGTGTAAGATAGTAAACAAGGGAGAAAAGAAGTGAAATTGATAACCGATATTAAGGAGGATAATTCTTACAGTAGAACAAAAACCAAGGCTTTTTAATTTGCAGGAAGTAACCTCCAGTAACGTCAATATACAGGATGTGTCCAGAAAGTAATGAGACTGGCCGCCGCGCGGCGCTCCAGTCGCAAGTAGCACGCTCCCCGGCGAGATTGTGTTGGAGGGTCCAAGCTAATCAACACCAGCGTTGTCAACATGTACGATAATTATCGAATCATACGATAATTTTGACCCCTAAACGATGTACGATAGCTGCTGTACGATAATAGGAAAATATACGATAATTTAACAAGTTCTAGTAAGAAGTAAAGATAATTCTGGAGGTATTTGAAATTCGAAAAATGTTTCATTCATTGCATGAAAAAATATGAATTTTGCAACATAACGAGATGTAACAAAATTACTTAAAACCTTACAAAGACGACCAACGTTCCGAGAAGGTAAATGATGTAGGAAAATTAAACTTAATCCGGTAATAATTTATTTTTATATTACACTGCTAGGTAGTTAGACTGTATGAGATTGAACATATTATAAAATTGATCCAAAGTACTACTAGTATACTGCAGATACAGTACGTAATCCACCTGTAATCAAATCGGGGACCAAGCACATAGAAAACCAATCAACAAGGGGTAATTACTAGCTACCTAGTGTAGATAAGTTTTCACATGTAAACATATAAAGTGTTGAAGGAAAATCAGATGTTTTTTTTTTTCTATAGACTGGTAAAGAATTAAGCTTCGGTCTTGTTTCTTTTGCAGATTGTTAAATATAAGTTTTAGCTATAGATGTTCATGTTAGTTTCTTGTTAATAATAAAGCTTGATACTGAGGCTGGAAACAAAAGATACGGTAATTTTACAACAAAAACGATAATTTTAAGTTTTATGTACGGTAATATCTTCTGATCAGGTTGGCAACGCTGAGCAACACATTGGGTGGCAGTCACGTCCGAGCTCTGGTGCAGTGAGGATCACGCGTGGCGCAGAAGCTGTTTTTGAGTTTTGGTCACGACAAAGAACATGCGAAATGAGGTGCATTCGTTGCAGCATTGCTACATGATTAAATTTTGCTCTGGACACCCTTCAATGAGTGATTTGGACAAAAACGTGACTAAAGTGACAAATCTCCTGAACTCCGACAACCGTTCGCTCCATGTCTTCAACGGTCTCCCATCCGTTTCTGAACTCACTGAACCACCGGAAAACTTGGGCCGTTGACAAGGCGTTGTCTTTGTAAACCCTCCTTGACAAAGGCAAGCGTCTCGGAAGCGGTTTTGCCCAGGTGAAAGCAAAATGTAATCGCGTAGGGCTGCTCCAGCGAACGCTTCCTTTCTCATACTCTCTGCCGTGACCAAAAGTCAAAAACAGCTTTTGCGCCACGCATGATCCTCACTGCGTCAGAGCTGGGACGCGACTGCCACCAATGTGTTGCTTAGCTTGGACCCCCAACACAATCCAACACGGGGATTGTGCTACTGGCGACTGGAGCGCCACCTGGCGGCCAGTCTCATTACTTTCTGGACACACCTTGTATAGTGATGATGATGATTATAAGCCGTAGTGCATTGCTTGACTTGTTCGGGAGCTCCTAACTTCGAGAGCAATACTGCTTATGACCCGTTAATAAGGTAGGAAAGCATTTCTCATATTGTATTCCATTGTACTATCCGTTTCCTCATCTTTGTTAAAATGTGTTCTGTTTTACATCAAATTCAAGTCACAAAAATGACTAAGACTTTAATGCCAGAAATAGTTACAAATGGATATTCTATATTCCTTACAGTATTTTGTTGTGTATGTTAATAAGAACATTTTTAACTTGAAAGGTTAAATATGTGGAAACTTGACGGAAAAGCCTGTAGTCTCGAAATTATTTTTTTGTAATTTCCAGCTCAGTCATTTCAGTGTTTGAAATGGCAATGGAACGCTACTTCGAGTTTGTTTTATGTTTTCTAGAGCTCGGAAAAGAGAAGAAACTTGAGGAAAGAGAAGAAGCTACTGAAGCTGAAGTTTTAAAAAAGAAAATGAAAGAAAATTCGCAAGCAGCTTGTGTCTATAGATATTTCTTCAACATATGCTGAGTACAGAATGAACGGAATTTCATAAAAACAAGATAAAGAATTCTTCCAATAAAAAAAAAAAAAAATTGGTATTTATAATGCAGTCTGTATATATTTAGGTAGAATGTTGTGTACCGAAACACGTAAGGAAAATATGTAGAAATATTTACAGTATATAAAAGGATGGCTTATATCATGAAAATGGAATAATCGTATTTAGGTTTGCAATTCTTGAATTAATATAATATCGATTTTTGCGTGTAGAGAAGTAATAGCTTTGGTTGCAGCTTTTTCGTTTCGTGATTTGCAGATTTTCGGATGTCAGAGGGCCTTATGTCGAAGATTATTAATTGACGACCGCAAGTAAATATCTGTGCAATTAGGACATGAGTTTTCAGTTTTTCTACATGTTATCCCTAATTCTAATTCTAAATCTACCTCGCAGTACATGTTTCTAATTCAGGGTTCACACATTCTGGAAAATCAGGGAATGTCAGGGAAATCATGCATTTTGTGTAAAATATCATGGAAAGTCAGGGAATGTAAATGTGCAAGTGTAACATTCTATTTTTTTTCAATCTAACATTCTTTTCTCTCTATCAGTTGTACAGATTGACATGTAAAGAGGACCACAATAATACAGCATTCCCATGATGACAGTGATGCAGTGCTGCTATTTCGTGCTGAGGGAGTGAGGTATTATGTATGTGTGTATATTTATGTGTGAGACAGAGAGGAGGATAATTAATCATGTAAAAGCAGAAATCGAAGTATGATTTGTCATCTTTATGGACATCGGTTTTAAAACAGAAAAACTACTGAATGAACTGAAAGCATCAGATAAAGATAAACTAGCTTTCAGGCTTGACTTTCGAAACTTTTTGTTGGGCACAATCAAGAAGATTGAGAAAAGGAGTCCTCTGAAGTACAAACTGGTACGTGCTCTGTCCATTTTAGATCCTAGGCTATAAAAGAACAATCCAGAACTTACTCAAACTAGGATGAAACGCATCCTAGAAACTCTGCATGAGCATAACAGAATATCTGATTGTGTAGCTGAGAAAGCAAAGTGTCAATTCACGTCTTTCTGTACTGAAATTCAGGGGTCTCATGACTTCAGAGAATAGAGAAGATAGACAGCATCAGGTTAGATGACTTCTTTGTAAAGGTAATATCCAAGAAACAGGAATATTCTGATTTGTAACATGCTGGGAAAATATTTAATTTCATCGCACGGTGATGTCTCAGTGGAGAGCGGATTCTTAGTCAATGAGATTCTTATTGTAGAAAACCAAATCGAAGATTCTCTGGTAGCACAAGCGGATGCATGATCCAGTTATGTACTATGGAGGTGTAGAATCTGATACTGTGATGAATAATGCTTTTCTTAGTTCGTTCAGCTCAGAGACGCTATGATGAATACCTTAAACAGAAACAAATCAAAGTGCAGAGGAAAGTAAAATCTAAGGTGAAAAAAAGAAAACTATGTATTGAAGTTAAGAAATTGGAAACAAAGAAGAAATGAATGGAATTATGTTACAAACAGGAACAAGACACTTTCGTAGAACAAATTCAAGAACTGAAAGCAAAACAAAATTCTGTTTCTGGAAGTACATAATTTTTCATTGAAAACGATACAGCGTAACATCTGAATAATGAACATCAATGGAAAATAATAAACTTAAAAATCTTGAAAATTCATTGCCACAGAAACAAATGGTTGTCATAGACATAATTATGGACAGAAAATACATTACACTAATTCTTTTGTTTGAATTCTGTTTAAAAATGTAAATGTGAGGATTAACATGTCCTAATTGGCAATATTAGGACTGATAGTAGACCACGGTGGCTCAGTGGTAGAGCGTTCACCTCTGATTCCTGGGTGCAATCCGAGCTCACGCCAGATGAACTTTGTGGTATATAAACACCGTGTGCGTAGATTTTCTCGGGGCTCTCCCGTTTTCTCCCACGTTCTTCATTCCACCATTTCATTCATTTCTCATCATCACCGTCTCTAGTCTAGACAGCATAACTGTGAAACGTAAAACTTAAAGATTTCATTTCATTTGATTTTAGGACTGATAATAATAGGTTTCAGGGAGAGTTGGCAATGTATTCTTAACTGCATGTTATGTTGTTTTTTATTGTTTTTCAAGCAAAAAAGTATAATTTGCAATGTCAGGGTACTGTATCATACATATATTATTATATACTTACATGATAAATTTTGTGTGAATAACAATTACTCATATTGAACAATTACTCATAAATATGTAAACTGTAATTAAAGGAGTGTATTGGACGGGTGCGGGGATGGGGAAGGCCGTTAAAAATGTGTATAATAGAACTTATCCATTACCTTTACATTTATATTCAAAAATTTATGTCAGAGAAAACAAGAATTTGTGTTAGGAAAAGTCAGGGTACAGTTTGTCATAACGTCTTAAACGGCACAAGAAAGAGACTCTGGAGACAGAACTTCGTATGGCTATTCCACCGGCCCACTAGCCCTGCCTATTCTGTAAAGCAAATAATTTAGAACCTACATCTTGGAAATATATATATATATATATATATATATATATATATATATATATATATATGAAGTAATAATAATAAACTTAAGATACTAATACAAATTAAATACTATGAAATAAATTTTATCCAGGCCTTGAATTTGCCCTAATAAAACTTATAATAATTTATATATCTATAATATATAACAATTACATTATACAATATATACAGATGACATATAGTGTCACTTGCGAGCTTTAAGGTTTAATAAACCTGTTTGTCTCGGGTTCGAATCCTGTTCAAGCTGTATCATCCATTCATCATTCTTTTATATCCCCTCTCTTTATTTCTCGTCTCCTTTTGGCATGACACAACCACACATTAAATTTAACAACAAATAAATAAAATACAAAATGGCTTATATCTGTTTAAAGACATCATATTCACTGTCACCTGTTTATTTTCAGATTTTTTATATTTTCCTTACTGAATTCTTATCTTGTATTATGGTATTATTATTTAAAAAAAAAATCTTCAAATATGGTTATAACTTGTTTGAAAAGCGTATTTTCGGATCATTGTGTTCTTTGTAGATGGTAATAGAAGTCAGATTGGTTATGTGTTATTGGGAAGTTTGAATTCATTTCATTTCGCTCGCTGAAAACTCTGTACCAGTAGTAGCGGATCTCGTTGCTGAGAATCATTTGCATCAACTTCACGGTCGTACTTACTGCAATCGATTATTGTCGTTGAAAGTAAGAAATTTAATACTGTCGGGTAAATTTATTATGTAGTACTGTAAAGTTCAATTTAAGTTTTGTCTGGTTTCAATATTGATATTACGGGATCACAATCCCTTAAATGGATGCTCGGCATTCATGAATATTGAAATATTAATATACTTTTACACAAAGCCCAATAAAACCTTATTAGTTCGAAGCCGAAGCCACTTGGCGTAACAGTCCGATTTGTGGGCCTAGGGCACTCCACGCCATCTGTCAGCGACTGGTGAAACTACATCCAACTATGAGCACGTGGTCAGCGCGCCGCGTTGCCCTATCGCTAACCGGCGTATCGGAAGCTTTTTAGACCTATAGCAGGGCCAACAAGAGATAGTCTCTGACGTTTCTTACCACATGCGGTGGGACAATGCAGACCCTACTACGGTCACTCTGTCTTACACCATTAATTAAATTGCCGCTATAGATGCACTGAAAAAAAAAGCCTTGACACGTGAGTAGTGGCAACGTCATTGCGAGCTGTCAGAGGCCTTCTCTTACTGGCTCCCCTATAGTGGCTGTCACGTATTTTATTCACGTGGCTCGCCTCACGACGCTGGGTGAACACTGGAAATTGGGGAAGCAATTTCCGGGAATCGAATCCGAGACCACATGGACATGATTCCAACGCTCTAGACTACTGTGTCCCACTATAAACTTGTTAGTTCGTACTTGCTAATTCTGAAACCTGGATTCTTCTGGTATTTGAAACGTTCTCCCTGTAATTTCAAACTCAGCCCTTGCATTTAGTAGAATAAAAGTCTGCATTTATCCTTGTCTATATTTATATGATTTGTTTCACTTATTGCTCCAACATCTTTTTAAATGGGAAGTCTAGTGGAGAAGGATCATGTAATTGTGAAGGCAAAATATATGTTTCTAACAAGAAATATTCATCTCCGTTACAGCGTTCGTTACTAGAAAAATTATCTCGGAAGGGATTTCTGTTTACTGGTGTTTTCAAATACAGTAGCCAAGTCCGTTTGCCCCTCACACAGCTTAAAAGCATTTTACAAATAATGTAATGCATTTAATGATTTTTTTAAAAAAAAATACCATCATTCAGTAATAAAAAATAAACAGAATTACAAACTCTAGTTTTTCTCTTTTTGGGGGCTTGAGCTCCCGTTCAGCAGCGAGGCTCTATGAGACATGGACTTACAGCTTAACGTGGGATCCAAACCACGTAAGCTTTTTCCGGGAATCGAATCTAGGTCTCCCGTATCAAAGATGTGTACACTAACCATTTAGCGACGAGGGAACTCTAAAATCTAGTTTTAAAGAGAATAACTGGTACTTTATTTTTCTGTAGTTGGCAATACTGTATAATAGACGAAATACCCCACCCACTTTCTCGATTCAATTTTCACATTTCTTGGAAAATGTAGATTAAATGGGTATGCTTTATAGTTTTCATTTCTTTATTTTCGTAAAGCAGGTGTTAAAGAGATCAAAATGGGAAGCAATGTTTTGAAAGGCACATACGTATAAATTTCAGCTAAACAAAGTCTTTATTTGTATGTATTACAATTTCGTGTAAAGGGAAAAAAAATTAGCCACAAGAGATATAGGGTATAATACTAAGTGCTTAGTTTGAGCTTCGTGTTTCATATACATTTATGTTTCACTTGTATATGTATATTCTTTTTTGTGAGTTTGTTTGTTTTTTAAATGAAAAGAAAGAAAGGATGCGAGAAAAACAGAATAATTCGCAGAATAAATGGAAATTGCCGTACAAGGAACACCGTCTTCAGACAAGGGCTGTTATCTGAATAAAATATAATGTGTTTACTATTACTAGTATTAGACTAGAAACTTAAATTCACTGGCAAGCACCATAGGGCTTATATAGACCAGGCTATGATTTTAATTTTACGAATGTACGGTCAGCGTATTGTGATTCCCATCACTCTCTCTGTTAGTTTTCTTGGCTGGAGTATCATACTTCGTAATTCAAATATATTATTAATTGTTCTGCTGTGCTGACAGTATGTAGATGGAAAGATATTGATATACTCTGTCCGGAAATCAAATTCAGGAACAATTGGATCGAAATCACACGCGATATTTAATCGTTTCTGCGGAGCATACTAATATCAGTGTACGATGTATATATATAGGTGAGGGGCAATTATAAAGTTTCCGGAATTTCATTGTAGCTCTTTGTTACCACAATATAATTACACATTTACTTAAAAGGCTTCATCCCGACGAAATTAATATACCACTAATTTTACAGTAATTAAGTGATATCTCCCAATAGATAAAAAATAATCGAAATGTGGAACAAGAACGCCCTAGACAATATCATTTTACATGAGATACTGTTATCACGACTCACTTATCTGCTTTCGATTTCGAGTCATTGTGAAAATCGGCATTTATTTTTGCGTTTGTAAACAGCTGAAAACGGAAAGCCACTAGGTGACTTGTGATAACGGTACCTCATGCAAAATAATATTGTCTATGGCGCTCTTGTTTAACATTTCAATTATCTTTTATCTATTGGGAGATATTACTTAATTACTGTAAAATTAGCGGTATTTTAATTTCGCCGGGATGAGGGCTCTTAATGACATTTAAAGTAGGCACCTTCGGAACACACACACACTTCCTCCACCGCCCCTGCCGTTGCTGGAAACACCGACAAAATTCGTCTTTCGGCATCTTCCCAAGTTCAGCCGTCGCGTTGGTTTTGATGTCTTCTACGGTGACGAAACGGGTACCGCGTCTTTCTTAAAGCATTATCATCATAAACTGACTTTAAGTCTATCATAGTAAGTATCCGAAGCAAATTACTCCAATTTGTACAAAAACTAGATGTTTGCGCGTAGCTCGAACTGCGATAATGCACTAACTGATCAGCACATACTCCTCTGTTGAGCTACACTACTCGTAAACTGACTGTTATGACCTGTTGACAATTACCATATTCATAATTAAGAGTCTTCATCTCGGCGAAATTAAAATACCGCTAATTTTACAGTAATTATGTGATATCTTCAAATAGATAAAAGATAATCGAAATGTGGAACAAGAGCGCCCTAGACAATATTATTTTGCGTGAGGTACCGTTATCACAAGTCACCTAGTGGCTTTCCGTTTTCAACTGTTTAGAAACGCGAAAATAAATGCCGATTTTCAAAATGGATCGAAATCGAAAGCAGATAAGGGAGTCGTGATAACGGTTTCTGCTAGGGATGCGCTCGAGTCGAGACATGTCTCGAATCTCGACTCTACTCGACTCGAATTCGAGTCGAGATTCGAGTCGAGACACACTTTGTAAAATTCGAGACGAGTCGAGACAAACGTATTTCTCGACTCGAATTTTCGAGTCGAGACACGAGTCGAGTCGAGACGGCTCTTAAAAATCTCGACTCGACTCGAATGTCTCGAAAATCTTTCTATAATTTTTAATATTATTTTGAAGAAAGTATTCACTCAGAAACAGCCTTGAAACCAATTCCAGCTT
Source organism: Thermobia domestica (assembly GCF_964235325.1). NCBI lineage: Eukaryota > Metazoa > Arthropoda > Insecta > Zygentoma > Lepismatidae > Thermobia > Thermobia domestica. Next base: position 186,744,128 of record NC_137463.1, on the reverse strand, counting down.
TTAATCCTTCAGAAAGGTACAGAACGCATAAAATTAATAGTTAATCTTTAAAGATCAAGATTTAATTTTCAGCTCAATTCAGTTAATTAGAACTAATAGCTAATGTCGTTGTATTTGGTTGTACTGCAAATATAATGATAATAATAATAATAATTGATTATCTAGTTTGTATAAAACTATTATCCGTAGTCTAAATCTAGTTTGTATAAAACTATTGCGATAAAGTGAACTTCATAAATTCTCTGAATGAGCAGTTGGTAGTCTATAGTAATTTAGCATAGTTATAATTATTGTGTTTTCGTTCCCATGAACGCAATAGGGTTACGTAACTTCTGGATTATTCGCTTGCCCAACTATTCTGAGGCTTTAATATGTTGCAGCATATCACGAGCTACGGATAATATATAATGTAACATTTGTTATACATCACATATTATGATACGAGACCATTTTACATAGTATATCTTATCTAATATAAATAAAATAAAGAGTTTGTTTGTGTGTTTGTCTGTCTGTCTGTGCGACCTGGGGACCAGACGAGTGGACCGAGAGTTCCCAAAATTTGGTCACTGGTACCTTAGTCCAGGCCCCAGATCAAGACGAAGCGTTTTTTTTTAATTTCGGACCAGGGGGGTCTCGGGGGGGACGTTTACTGGGACCGACCTGGGGACCAGACAAGTTGACCGAGAGTTACCAAATTTTGGTCACGGATACCTTGGTCCAGGTCCCAGTCTAAGGCGAAGCGTTTTTGTCAAAATTGGAACCAGGGGGTCTCAGGGGGGCGTTTAGCGAGACATGTAGTAAAAGTAATCCAAATTGATCGACATTAGTGTCAAATCCATAGTTCTCACGGTCGCTGAGATCAATGGTGACACTTCCATCAGCGATGACTTGCAAATTCAGCTACTACTGCATGTGGACCGGGTGTCAGCGGGTGAGGAATACCGAGACATGTATAAATAGCCCATATTGATTGATACTAGTGTCAAATCCATAGTTTTCGCGGTCACTGAAATGAATGGTGATACTTCCACAGGTGTTGACTTCCAAATACAGCCCCCATGCGAAGAATGGGTATATTAAGCTAGTATTACAATAAATGGACTGCTTGGATGCCAAGAACTAGTACAGATAAGTACTATTCACTTCTATGAATAGGTATTTTTTAAAAGGATTTTTGTAAACACTAAGTTATAAAACAATGAACTACATACAGTAGTTATGGTTTTGGTTCCCAACATAAAAGAAATATGGATTGTTCATGAGATATTGAACTTCAACTTTCACTCCTGGAAAATTTCAATTTTGAAGTTAGGCCACTTGGCATCAAAGCAGTTCACTGTAAGATAAATACATTCCGCACATTAGTAACATAGTTGTTCAGGGGCCTTCGATTTCCACCCTCTCAAATGAAAGCTGAACGATTGCTTGATACATGCTGACTATATAGGAGAAATAGTGTATTAAGTTTTCGAGCTTTGGTGCGTATCCGTATTTACACTCTGATATAACTTTAAGTTCACACTCAAATCGAGCTAATTGTTTAATGCATTTCGAAAGCTTTTGTTTTTATGCAGCTCATTAAGGAAAATCTATTTCATAATCGTAACATTTATGTACTAAGAAACTATGAACGTAAAGTGGACTCGACCTAGCCCCGTGGCCGCTGTGACTCAGTGGCACAGCTCTCACCCTTGGTGTGTGAGGACTCTGAATCTGTGTGTGTGTGTGTGAACTCCGCGGCTAGTGTATGCGTCTTTGCCGTGGAAGACTCGGGTTCAATTCCCGGCGCGAGCTCATGTAGTTCGGATTCCACGTTAATCAGTAGGTCTACATTTCATATATCCTCGCTGCTGAAAGAGACGGTAAAGTCAAAATCAACTCAACAATATATATGTGTGTGTGCTTATGTGAATTTCCTTGTGGCTGTATGGTTAACACATACGCCTTGATCGCGGGAGACTCTGGTTTGATTTACGGTGGAAGCTCATGAAGTTGTTACCGGTATCCCACTTTAAACTGTAGATCCATATCTCATATAACCATAGATATAATATATATGCCTTTGATACACTTATTTTCCGACTTGGAAGCCATCGAAAATTTCCGGACACAGAGTCCCGTAGACCGAAAATGAGAAACATGGGTACAGAGTAAAACAGCCATAGAAATTTAAGCTTTTTAGGCTAACTTAATCCTTACATATAATGTAACTAGCTTGGCCAAGTTATAATGGAGGAAATGCTATCATTGCAACACTCTGAGAATAGAAAATGTTCGTCAGGTATTACTATCCCCCCCCCTCTCCTGCAGAATGAAAACCCTTACTAAAACTGTAACAAACAGTGGCGGATAGTATTCATGTTTCCTTGCAGAGGTCCTTACGAGGGTTCGCTTCCATCTTCCTCTCCCCAAGAACTAAAATAAATTAAAAAATTGCTATTACTTGTTAATATTGTACAAAGGACGCAATTAAAGTCCCAGTGTAACACCCCTTCACATTTAGATTTTTCCCATGGAAGAAAACCAGTTATTATTGTTTCTTGATTTCTCAGTCTCACCTACATAAACATACGAATAGAATTACAGGATAGGACATGTTTAGAGTGCTTGCACGTGACATCTAACTGTATTTCTCATCAAATGTGTCACAGATGAAAATTTCCGTTTGTACTGCCTCTATTTTCTGGTATATATGTTTCATTTATGTTATGTTGCTAAAATTCGTTAGAAAACAAGTACAGACTGCGCCTGTGTGCCTGACAAAACGTAAATGTACTGGATAATTATTTCTTCACTTTCTTCCAGAAATAAAAGTAACCCATCTCATGTCGGCTAACAAAAGGAGGTAGCGGACCAAAGATAGCCGTTGTTTACCTAAGGTCGTTACACAGCAGGGGTTTCATTCAGTCAGAGGGAAAAGAAAAAATAATTTAAGGTTTCTACATTTGTTTTGAACTGCAATATACTTCTTCCTTTTATTTTAAGAACCATTTCCTTCTCCTTTGTCTGCATCAGAAAAAATGCAAAAAATCACTAGAATGTGCCTATTTACCCAAAGTACGTACTAGATCACTAGTTCAATAGTAAAATCACTAAATCTAGTACGAAATCATAAATGTGGCATCCCTGGGTTGAAGCGAAAGTAATGGTTGGAGTAAAAACTAGTCCGTATTTCTACTGCGTTCTGTTGTTGAATTCACAGAAATGTTCAAAAATAAATTCAAGAAGTAAAACACGATCCTACAAAAGACTGTTTACTTGCTCACTGGTTTTAGTATTGTGAACTGAAACTCAAGTGCGCAGTCATGTTGAATACTTCTGTCCCTTTCTACTTTACAACTTGAGGTGGGATGACGGTCAGGATAGATCTAGGGATATACCGCTAAAGGAAGTGCTTCAGTACAGAGTCGGAAGCGGTATGTATTGTTTATACTACTTACAACGTTACCCCCCCACACACACATAAAATATAAATTCACCCTTTCTCCCTTCCCTTTTTCGAATACAATGAACCGACTCTTTTGCTAAGAAAGATGCTAAAAGAAAATTGAAACATCTGTGTCTAAACTTTCTTTGAAGCGCAGTCTTTTGTATTTGTAAGGTTTTGCGAGTGTTTTCGAGATAGTCAAATCTTTTACCATGGACTCCTGCTGCGAACTGACCGTGAGTAAACACCCGATCTCGCTGTGTTCAATTTCTCTCGCACACGTGAAATGGGTTTGTTGTTTCCAAAACAAATAGGAAGTTACCTTGTGCTTTTGCATTTCTGCACGCACACAGGTACCATTGTTGTTTTAATGATCAGAAGAAATATCAAAACCATCCGATATATATGATACAAAACAGCTAACAGAGGGAGGCAAAGATAAAAGTAGGCCTATACCAAGTTTTCCGCGTGGTACCATTATGGAGAATAAATATTTGATAAAGTCACGTAGATGCGCTTAAACCTATTCCATCTGTCCTTATAATTTTTCTGGTCTCATCAATTTCTCAGGAGAATACGTACAACATATGTCCAAATTCTATATATACTCTTTCTAAACTAATGAGTAAACTCATTAAGAACACCAACTGATATCAATAAACAGGAAAGAAAACAATAATTTATACTTCTATCATTTGGTACACATCTCTATGAAGCACAGCTTGTTTCTTTTCGAAATAGCTCCTTCGTGTCACAGCTGTGGTTAGTTTTGTTTTGTGTTAGGATGAAAGAGAGAAATGCAACATTTGCTTCGCGGTGAAGTTATATATATTATTAAGATGAGCGGTGATAAGCAAGGTTTAACAAAGAGTGCCTTTCGGATGCACAATTTAACGGGTAGTTGCAATCCGTGTTGAGAATCGAACCAAAGCTATGTAAGACATGTTAATATTGAGCTCTTTTGTGGTAAAAGTGAACTTCAGAAACACACAAAAGACTTGAAACATCAAGCTAATGTAAAGCAATTGAAAAATAGCCTACCTATCGCTGCATCTTTTCTGTGCCTAGTAACATGCAGTGTGTAGCAACAAGAATCGTGTTAAGGACTTTTTTTTCGAACATAACAATCCCTTCCACACCATAAAAGACAATATAATGTTTGTTAAAAGAAAGTGCACATAATATTTTAAAATTTTGTTTGTGATCCTATCATGCATAATTATAAATAATGCCTTTCATACTACGAGAATGAGTTCAACTATACGTCATGGCCCCTCTAAAGCGGGTCCGCGGTGGCTCAGTGGTAGATCGTTCACCTCTGGTGCTTGGGGACCCTGGTTCGATCCCAGCTCGCACCAAGTGAACTTTGTGGTGGACAAACACCGTGTGCGTGGGTTTCCTCGGGGTTCTTCCGTTCCTCCTACTTTCTTCATTCCACGATTTCACTAATTTTTCATCATCACCCCTCTCCTTTAGCCTAACCGGCATAACCGTGGGACGTAAAACTCGAAGATTTCACTTCATTTTTTCCCTCGAAAGCGATATCTTTCAAAATTATTTATTGTTAGATATTGTAAATTTACGGTATCTATTTTAGTGGACGGGAAATTTTGCATCTAATCGGATAATTTCATGGCTTCTAACAGGAATTCGCAGTTACGAAATATGCATCACTGTCTTTTGAAAGGATGCCTAGAAAAAATACTACTAGAAAATAACTGAAAACACAAAATGGATTTGATAGCCAAATTCACGTCATCTTGGTGCGTCATCATTTTTCTTTAAATATTTGTATTTAGTATTAGATTAAAGTTTAGTGTCCCTTTCAGCATCAAAGACGTGAACTTACAAATTAACGTGGGTTCAGAACCACAGGAGTTCCCATCGGAAATCGAACCTAGGTCTCCCGCACCAAAGACGCGTACGCTAATCATATGGACAAGGGTGTTCCATATTTAATAATGTGTACATAAAGTTGTGAAATTGCGCTTGTATAATGGAATGCAATTCCTTCTACTAACATAAAGCTTCACAATACTTAGCTGGACAAAGTATCTTTAAAAAGAAAATGTCACTCTTTATGTTTCAGTTCCTGGTTCGACTGAAGGATGGAACAAATCGCAATGAGCATTTTTGGATCCTACTTTGTGTAGTTGATTCATCATAAACTTGGTATTTGATACGGATATGAACTATTACACTTATTTGGTGTTTATTTCTAAATAATAAGTCCTAATACAATTTCATAAAGTTGTAATTCATCTTCAGTTTGTATCACTTTACACAATGACAAATCCAAAAGGTGTGTTGTATCGGTGCAGTACCAGTTTTTCACGTTTTTCAAAATGTTCCAAAACCCAAAGAATAATCTTTAATTTCTGATATTTTAGTCGTCACAAATTACAATTTTATAATGTAGTCAATGTTTATAATTACTGGGCAGTTGGGCGTTTAAACTAATGACATCATAATAAAGTCAAAACCATAATTTTGAGTTGAATTGATTCTGAGTTTAACGTCCCGTTCAGCAGCGAGGCTATGTGTGACGTGGACCTACTGATTAACGTGGAATCCGAACCACATGAACTCCCACCGGGAATCAAGCCCAGGTTTCCCACGCCAAAGGCAAATATGCTAACTGTAAGCCACGAAGGAGCTCCACCATAATTTTAGTTGGCGATAAGAAATATCTCGCCAGTGCTTTTACAATAAATAAAATTTTATAAGTATTAAAGAATAGTGGTAAGAGATTTTATAATAGCTCTTTTATTTATGAGATATGATTATTTGGAAGAAAAAAACAACTAAAGAATAGATTGGCGGAACCACAAAAGACTCGTAAAATAAACTTTCTTATAAATACATACGCACCTTATTCGCCTTTTATAATTGCTATGCTTACGTTCTCCATAAAAACAGAAATTCTCTTTTAGTGATACTTTACACAAGATCATGAAGTGGGTTCAAATTTAATTAAAGGCAAAATACAATACAATAATCCACAAATATTGCCTCAAGTGAGTTTAAAGATTTCTAAACACTAGTGCGAAACCTGGCTCTGCCGTTGCGATCGATTTACAGGTCTTGAGACGAAAGTAAGAAGGGACTTACGCACACAGTAAGTAAAAACAATTAATATGCCTGTAGTTTTAATATCTTAAAACTAACCTCACCATTATTTTTCTAATTAAACTCTAGCCCGAAATTATGTATCATATTACCCTATTCCCATTTTGAAAACTTGACCTTAATTCAAAATGGCGGATTTCAAGATGGCTGCCATCAAGGTCATATCTACCATACGACTTCCCCCCAGGACTTATATGTATCCACATGGTTTTTCTTCACTTTTCTTCATTAACGCTCCGTTTACAAAGGGTAGTAAGGGACTTCTGTAGTAATCTCTAATAACCACATCACAACTCTTAAAAGTTATTTAAAAAATATAGAAAACATGCACCATGGCAAAATTTTGTCATCACAAGTAATGATGCATACATGCCTTCTATCAGCAAAAAAAGTTTCATTGAAATTGGAGCCGGACATTTGAGTGATGTCCCTTGTGGGATGTGATTGAACGTGACGTCAGAACACATTGCCCCCCTTCGCGGAATTTACGGGAATTAGGTGACCTGAGTGAGCACATGTGGTGCCAGCTCTCTCCAGCGACCTATCAAGGATCATTGCGTGTATGCCAAGACGTGTCGCCATATTTATCCATGCCAAAAGTCGACATACTGACAATTAGGTAGGTAGTCATGATGGTCTGGCTGATGTGTGCGTATATTTTAACTCGTACATTTTGTCTCGACTCGAATTTCGAGACGTCTCGACTCGAATTCGAGTCGAGTCGAGACAGAGACTGTCGAGTCGAGACACGAGTCGAGACAGAAACATATTTTCGAGTCGAGACACGAGTCGAGACAACATTTTCTCGAGACGAGTCGAGACAGGCTTAAATCTCGACTCGACTCGACTCGAATGCATCCCTAGGTTTCTCATGTAAAATAATATTGTCTAGGGCGCTCTTGTTCCACATTTCGATTATCTTTTATCTATTTGAATATATCACATAATTACTGTAAAATTAGCGGTATTTTAATTTCGCCGGGATGAGACTCTTAAGCAATCTAAGGACTGTACTGTATCAGATTCATCGTGATTGCATCACAAATGCCAAAACTACAACATTCCGGGAGGAACTTCTTGACTGCCCCTCGTGTATATATTCTGAAAATATGAACTGGCACATAAGGGAACAAGTAGCAGTGTCACATGTATACCACCTGAAGGAGTTTGGTTTTAATTCGCAAAATTTTCAGGATTAATATTTATAGCAGAAGCCCGGTTTTAGAAAGAGGATTAGAATATATTCTTGGGGCGCTTAATTGATTGGAGTAAACCTCTTGTTGCTATCTATTACCGATTTTTCCCTATAGCGATCAACGTTAAAACTGGAAGTGTTTGATTTCTGCTAATTCCGGTTCGAATACAGGGTTAAGAGAGAAAATTTTACTTATTCTTAGAACGTTAAATCTATTCCAAAAATATACTTCTCGCTATTTATTACCGCTTTTATTCCACAGCGATCAACTTTAAAACTAGAAGTGAGATTTCTGCCATTTTCGGTTTGAATAGGTAATTAAGGGGAAAATGATACCTACTGTAAGAACTTTAACCGATTCAAAAAAAAAAAAAAAAAAACGCTGCATCTTATCGTTTTTTGCTGTATGTAGATCAATGCTGAAACCGGAAGTTGTAGTGAATTTTTATATATCCAGTGTTAGTAGATAGTTAATGATAGAGATAAAATATTTTCGATTGCAGGAAATGCTTCTCACGATCTATTATCGTTTTTGTGATCAACGTTAAAACGGGAGATAATGGTTGATTTCCACTTCTTCCGACTTCAGTATAATCTCCATCAATAAACTTAATTCCTAATCTTCGACCCTTTATATCCTCGCCAAAATCAGGGACGTACTCAGGGGATGGGTCCTGAGGGTCCGGACCCCCCCCCCCCGAAATCCGGACTTTTTTGTAAATTTAGTCTAATTTTAGAGGCAATTTTACAACTTTTAACATAATTTAGCCTGAAATTGTGTTTGGATCCCCCGAAAAGCTTTGGACCCCTCCCGAAATAAATTCCTGCGCACGTCCCTGGCCAAAATTGATGACGATTACTTATTGAGAACTCTTCTCTGCGAACGGATGGACAGCACAAATATAAAGGAAGATTAATAAACCAAACTCCTTTTTTAAAGAGCGGATCACGCAGATTTAGTAGGCAGCTGATTTATTTTTCGTTCTTCCTTTTTTTTCAGTTCGTTTTTACTAGTTTGCGCTTCGTATCCATATTGCGATATTCCATCATTCGCATACTATTCTGAATTGTTGATGTAAGTTCTGGTATTATTTCATTTCATAAATGGTTTAGATATTCCTTGATGTGTATCTCAACCATTTATGAAATGAAATTATACGAGTGCTCTTCATACCTCCGAAACCGTTGAGCATAGAAAATTGTTTTATTATCCATGAATTCTAGGGTGTGGATGAGATTAGCTTTTGTGAAGTTGAACCCCTAAGGAGAACAGAAAAGGGAGTTTTCTACCCGTTCATTAGATCTCGTAACACTTTTGGAAGTAGGAAGTTTGGTACCCTCAGAATCTAGACTACAAGTAACTAAGAGTGTCACTTACACGCATGCGTGGATATTATATAAATCTCTATTTAAACTTAAAGAACTCAAGGAAACAGAAAATAAAGCATAACATGTTTCATCTGCTTTTATTAACATTAATGAGAAACAGATTCAATACTCAACGGATATAATAATAATTGGTGTTAGCTACACCCCTACATTGATCAAGTATAACATTCTTGCTTATGGGTTTATTTGCTTCGACTGTTCTGGGCTTAAGGTATAAAGAAAAAGACATTAAGAACAAATAATAAAGAAACTAGGTCTACCTGTTTGATAACAACGAAATACAATGAGCTAATCAGTAAGGGACTGGATACCTACTTTTGGGCCACCCTTTATAAGGCGTTATGCAGAGTCGTTCTGACGTATGATTATTGCCATACTAAAGAGTTCGACTAACGTATTTCCTGCAGTGGTCAGTCCTTTAGTATGACACTAATCATACGTCAAAACGACTCTGCGTAAGGCCTATAGGGTCTGTTGAAAAGTAATGAGACCATTTATTTCTGATGCGACTGTACACCACAGCACGCTCGCTCCAGGCGGATTCGATGCAGGTGGAAGTAAGCATCAAAACACACCTAGCATCAGTTGCCTACGGGCTTCCGCCTGGTTATATCGTGGTTTAAGTGGACCCCTGTCTAGATTCTGTCAAGGCTTAAAAATGCAATGTTCTATCGAATACCACTACCCCCGTTAAATTCTGTCATTCAGTAAAATGCAGTCTTCGCCTATCCTGTAAATCTCTTACTGGCTTTAATAACTGACCAAAACTTAGACATAAGGGGCCTTATGCAGAGTCATTCTGACCCATGATTAGTGTCATACTAAAGAGTTCGACTAACATATGTTTCCTGCAGTAGTCAGAGCTTTAGTATAACGCTAATCATATGTCAAAACGACTCTGCATAAGGCGGAAGGAATCTTGGAAAAAAAGAAAAAGGAAAAAGACTTCGCATTTTTGTTTTACCAACCATCAATTTTAATGCTGAACAATACTCTGACATGAATGATTGGGCTTCATTCTCCCTCCTCAAACCTTCGTTGATTAAATGAAGAAGTAGATGACTATATTAAAAACAAAACAAAATAATAATAATAATAACGGAAATTCAAGACTTTCCCTGCCACATCCAAGAAGTGGAACGACTTGTGAAAATCACAGAGACGGCTTCTTCCGTTTTCAGCGTCAGCGCACGTGATTCCGCATGAAAGTGAAGTTGGAATCTAGAGATCATATGCTAACAATGCGAACAAAAAATGACTATGAAGTCCAAGGAGAAAACTAAAAGAAACGTTTGCCTGCTCCTTAGTAAAATCATGTTTGCCAACTTAATTTGGGGTGAGTGGACCTCATAGTACAGCCACTCCTCTTGGTGAGCTGTGGGTTATTTTCATAGCATAACAAGCTATGAAAATAAGCGTAGTGCTGGACAGTAATTGAGGAAATGTTAGCAATGAGAAAGTCAATTTTTTTATTTAGTCTTTTATAACAGAAAAGTTTCGAATAAAACTCAGTGAAAACCAATTGAAAAACATAAATGCAAAAAAGGCATTTTTAGCCTAAAGTCGGCAATTTTTGACCAAAATTATAAGCAAACAGTATAGGAAACCAACACTGAGCTACGAATTTAACATATTTGTCATAAACAAAATAAATGACCATCATGCAGAAAAATACATAAAATCGCCAAATAATGATATTTTTGTGAAATTGTTTGCGTGTTCCATAACCAAATTACTCAAAACTTCAAGGTTGATCAACTCAAATCTGAAAAAAAAATCAGACGTTCTCTTTGGTATCAAATGTCCAGTTTTCCGCACTACTCGCCTAGCTAACAACTAGTTTTTCTTGCATTAATTTAGTACAAAGAGTTTGTGTGAAGCAACACTGTTCTTTTCCTGAGTTCCTGGAAAATAACGACTCCTTTTGTAACATCAGGAGGTCGTCATCTTTTGCGACGTGTGAAATATAAAATGTCATGAATTTTAATGGAGTTTTTCCTCTACTCGCCACTACCTCCTTGAAGACGTCTCCCGCCCTCTCATACTATCTATGCATTCGTCTTCCTCTGTTTGTGTTTTCTGTTTCATAGTTTAGAGCAATTGCCGAAAGGAAGAAAAAGAGAGAAAATTCTCTAGCTATTCAGTGAAAGACCGGTAGCTCGTCAACGGTTGTTTTATATTTCTTTTATGGATGTCTTTTTTTTTTCAGTCTGTATAAACTGGCAGTTGTGGGCGAGAAATTGTCTATAGCATGCCTTTGTGTGTTTTGGAAGGTTGTTTTTATGTTTGTAGAGGAGAACGAGAATAAACTACTGTGTACTGTTCTGTAAGTATTGCATCTGGTTGTAAAACAAAGAGACTTCAGTTCGATTGTGTGTTTCGTAAAACAAAGGTACTAATTAACAATATATGCTCTCTTTGTCAATAAGTGTGTGGAAATGCTGTTTAAATTTTACAGTATTATTCGCACTTAGCAGGAAAAAGATGACCAAAAAGTTGACACGTATCGAGATCAATCGATAGATCTGATGGATCTGAACAAAAGATATGGATGAGTTTGATTGCTTATGCGTAGTTTTCGAGAAATCTATAGAATTTTTTTGTACTAAATTTTGATGGTGTACAATAACCACGCCACCTATCAAGATAAAACTGATACTGAAATACTGTATACCCTTGTCCAGCATTTCATTCAGCGACGTAAATACGCTAGTTGTCGCCCGGGGCAAGAACTCGACTTAGCGCCCCCTTGACCCACGAAACCAAAACGCTCCCCGAAATATTTACCCAATTTTGCGCCCTCCCAATCCGGCGCCCGGGGCATAAACTCCGTTTGTTCCCTCTAGTGCCGTCACTGATTTCATTACGTCACTAGCATAATATAAATTAGTAAAATCTATGTGTATTAAAATTTTTAGATTATTGTTAAAATGATAAAAAAAATTATTAGTTTCCAGAAAAATAAGCAAGTTCACTTTCAAGGAAGTGAAAAACAGAAAGCAAAAGTGAAAACATCAAAACAGTGGATACAAAACAGGGAAACATTCAGATGAAAGGCCAAAACTAAAAAATATCGCACACCCAGTGGAAGAGTGTTACAACTCAAAAAATGGCAATTTGCAATTATCGCAGAAAAGAGAATACAGAGACAGAAGTGGGCTCTACCTGGTGGTACTTTCGCAGAAACGTTAACTAAACAAATTAAGCTCTAGGTGGCAGAAATACAGGTATTCCAGGAAGCGATTTTGATAGAATAAGAAACTTAAAAGTCATGTTCCCACATGTGTGTGTTTTTGACTTTTAACAGTCTTCTACCGAGTGTGCGATATATAAACCTACCAATAAGTAAATAAAAGTCAGACTTGATCAGACTTCGTTAACGATAAGACTATCTAGAGTCTTGTCAAATCCTAAGAAGTTGGAAGGAGTCATCATGATCAACATCGTACCAGAATCTTTATCCTTCAAACTGTAATTTATACTTTTATTTTTACCAGTTGTGAAATGAAAATGAAATCTTTAAGTTTTATGTCCCATTGTTATGCCGGTTAGGCTAAAAAAGACGGTGATGATGAGAAATGAATGAAATGGTGAAATGAAGAAAGTGGGAGGAAACGGAAGAACCCCGAAAATACCCACGAACACGGTGTTTGTTCACGCGGCGCGAGCGAGGATCGAACCAGGGGGAACCCAAGTACCGGAGGTGAACGCTCTACCACTGAGCCACCGCGCCCACCGTATTTTTACCAGTTATGTGAAAGACATTTGACTAGAAATTCATTATGCACAGAGGTCTTCCTCCTTGCCAGATCTTTCTTATTTCAAAATTCTTAATATTCAAATGTATGAATCATAATTAAGCTCTATGTAAACTATTGTACTTCTTGAATGTAAATAGAAAAGATGCACCTACACTTGTTGAGTCTTATGCAGAGTCGTTCTTATGCGTGATTAGTACCATACTAAAGAGTTCGGCTAACATATGTTTCCTGCAGTAGTCAGGCCTTTAGTATGACGCTAATCATACGTCGAAACGACTCTGCATAAGGCCCCTGCAGTTTTCACTTACAACCGAGATTTCAGTAACATGCAAGTATTTAGGTATTTCTATTGCCTTTATAATACTCAGAGGAATAATGTCTCCATCATATAATAGTCTCCTCACTCATAAAACAGTAAAGTTTCGAGTAGCGAAACACTACCAAGATGACAGAACAAGATATAATTAATAAGATTTACTCGAAAATTATGATTAACTGTTAATTTTTGTTTAAATGTAATATTGACCTATAGGGGAGCCAGGAAGAGAAGGTCTCTCTGACAGTTCGCAGTGACATTGCTATACTCACGCGTCAAGACTTTTTTCGGTGCATCTATAATGGGAATTTAGTTAATGGTATAAGACAGAGTGACTGTGTTTGGTGACACTAATACCATAGTATAGGCTGCATTGTCCCAACGCATGTAGTAAAAAAACACCAGAGACCATCTTTTGTCGGCCCTGCTATAAAACAAGACATATATGGACCTAAAGATAGCTTTAAGTGTAATTATCATACGTAGTTCGAGAAAATTGGTAAAAATAAATTTTATGGCGCTAAAGTATATGCCGTTCGTTGCCAATAATAATTGATGATTTTATTCTGCTGGAACAAATTCATTTCATTTATTTATATAAATACAATACATATAAATGTTAAGTAGTACATTCTATCTTATATTTTCTTTTAACGATGACACGCATACATACTACCTAAGTACTTGTAAGCTTTTAACTTTTGCTAAAGAAATTAAATCAGTTCAAATATTCTAGTTATAAGTTGTCGGGCCTAATGATTTTTATGGTATTGTGTGAACCTATCTTGTCGGTACGGGGGGATAATTTACTTAGGTCTCGATTTTCGGGAAACTCGTTGAGGAGTGTTTTTTTGAAAACTCATTTATGGGTTGTACTATGAATTTGTACGATATGGAGGTGAATCTCCCATTTTCAGATACGAGAAAGCAATTAAGTTAGGCGTCGATTTAGGTCCGTAGCCAGAACACTGGGACATGCAGAGCAAGATTTTTTTTGGGTGATCTAACTTGAGTTCCCTTGCATTCATAGTTTCTTAGTACATAAATACTATTATCTTTTCTTAGTGGTACCTTACGTCACAAATCCTATGCTTCTCATATCCTGTAATGATTTTAAACTTCACCATTTTTCTTCCCTTCTAACGAAAACATCAAAAAGTTACTGGAAAAAGATAAAATCTGGCCCCGCTGCGTCAAATGAATTTCCATCTTCCGTATATTAAATCTAAAATGAAATTAGGATTTTAAAGTTGTAGTGAAAATAATTTTTACTTCTTATACACTTATTAATACTAACTTAATTACAGATAATCCAAGTTTATAATCAAGTTTGACTTATTCTATTTATTTCTCTAAATTACTGTACAATCAGTTTCTATCCTTCGTAGTAGGCTTGGGATTATCCATATATTCTTCATATGTAGAGCTTGCTTGTATAGCTAAAGTATTAGCGTTCGTGCTTTTTGTGCGGAAGAACTAGGATCAGTTCTGGATCGAAATTTATGTAATTCTGATTCAACGTTAAATTGTAGGTCAACATCTCATAAAGGTATATTATACTTGGAAAGAGAAAGCCTGTTAGTTTGTTTAGTTCGTTTACCTCGTATGAATAGCTGAGTTTGTATCGAATTCCTCGAATCAGGTAACACAATGTTTCATCGTATTAAATTAAGCTCTCGACTGCTGTTTTTGAATTTTCAACTACCCTTTGACTTTCTTCTGTAAATTATCTTGACATTTGTGTTTCAAGTGCTCGACTCTTCGGGGAAATGATGCTTTGCATCAATAAACAGAAGAGAATTCAGTGCCGATAAAGAATAAGCGAAGCAAAAATATAGAAAAAGTTAATAATATTGGAGAGCAAAACGAGCAGAAAGTAAATGCTGTACGCAAAGAGCTACACGACATGCACAATCTTGCAACTAGAACACTAAAACATGCACAAATATTCAATATCTGTCTCTGTCATTTCAAAGTAGAACAAGAGCAATACCAATGTTCTCTGTCATCTTAAAAGTATTCAGAAGCGTCATTCTGTATTTTGCTTTCGGGTAACAGATTCTTCAATGATACAAGGAGAATTTTACGTTTTTTAATAGTATATAACTATACTATTGATTAAATATATAGGATATATATATATATATATATATATATATATATATATATATATATATATATATATATATATATCAAACAGGGTATAGTTGCCCCCTGCAGTGCCCCAAATGACGTCCGTGTCATAAGAGTTGATTTTAAGATGTGCTAATTATGAGTTAATTTTCATCAAAAATGCCTCAGAACTAGCCCGGGAAGCGTATAGGTCCTAATGTCATCCGTGAATTTGTTGAACTCCAATTCAAGAATGGGAAAGATCGAGAAGGTAGGAAGATAGAAGACTTAGTCACTGTCATTTTTTTGAACAATCAAGGAAATGCACGCTTACCCTCAAGTGCCAGTTGATAATATTGGGGGTACTATGCGTTCCTAAGGTGTGAATTTTAACAACGTTACAATACCAGAATAATGTAATTCATATGACAAACATAATTTAATTACTCGACCCTCAGCAAGTCGGTACTCTAATTTCAAATGTCCTTGCTGTTAAAGTCAGTCCAGAAGTACTCCACGGATCACAATTTGTACGGGACGTGCATATCATCGATGGGGACTATTACAAACGCGAAGAAAAAAAGACATAACTTTTCATGTGGGGAACGACTAAAGAAGAATGTGTTAAGAATTTTTATTCAAGGTAAAGTACCATTGAACAGAGAGAAGCATCAGCTCGCAGTGGCACTACAGTTAATAAGCTTTTGATAGAAGACGCCTATAGTAAACAATCCAGAAGAAACTGTTGTAGAAAGGACCACAACGAAACGTCAGAGCAACACAAAACAGCAGATGAGTACAATGAAAACAAGGTGATAAAGTAGAACAAGCTATTTCAATCAAGTGCTGAACCAAAAGACACACCGAAACAACACAACCACTCAGGAACAAAGAAGCACACATCACAGAATAGGTAACTTGAAAAAGGAGGAAAAAAATATGTCTCGAGCTAAGTATGGTTCATATCCATCAAGCCATTGAATCTACTACAAAACAGATCCCATGAGTTACGTCCGTTTTAACTCTTACTTTATTATTAGAAAAAACCAGGATCCCGCGTCCCCAAAAATCAATATAAGTGGCTACCACCAAAATTCTACAGCTGAATTATACCTATACAAAAGAAAAATCTGTGCCAGATGTAATTCAAAATATACTAAAAAAATTTATTCGCATACTGTTTATTTTAAATCTCCTAGACCTCTGCTTTGGAATTCCTTAAGGTATGTCCACCAGTGCAAATATCATCCTAATGCAAAGAAAAAAGAGAATGACCACCGAAAAATGAGAGAGAATGGACAAAGTTTACCGCAACCACAGAAGAAGTAGAGTTCCCGTTGGCAGTTTTACTACAGAATATATCTATATCTATATTTATCTATCTATATCTATCTATCTATCTATCTATATATATATATATATATATATATATATATATATATATATATATATATATATGATACGCCTTTGCGTATTATTAATTACAAATTTAAACTAGTGCTGTTGAATTTTTGTGACATTTGCGGTTTTCGGTTTTTGAGAAAACCGATTTTCTGAAAACCGAAAACCGCAAATGCGGTTTTCAAAACCGAAACCGCAAATGCGGTTTTCAAAACCGAAACCGCAAATGGGGTTTTCGAAACCGAAACCGCAAATGCGGTTTTCAAAACCGAAACCGCAGATGCGGTTTTCAAAACCGAAACCGCAAAAGCGGTTTTCAAAACCGAAACCGCAAATGCGGTTTTCAAAACTGAAACCGAAAAAGCTCTTTTCGAAAGCGAAAGCCGCCCGAAACCGTGTTTGCGGTTTTATAAGGGATTGTCCTTTTCAAAGTAGAAAAATGTTTGCTGTTTTTAATTACACCTTTTAACAATTGTGAAAGCATCTATCGATCGAGACAAATGTATTGATTTATATGTGTGTTTTAACTTTTTTTATTTGCTCCAAGACTATTATGGTAATATGTGCAGCACAGTGCGAAAGGGATAATTCGATGGTTGTACAAGTCACAGCTAAATTAGGGTGACAAATACTGACGTTCGATCCTTAGCTTTTTTTTTTTTTTTTTTTAAGTTATTTCTTTGACGACTATTCAATGTACTTTTCGGCTGCAGGGAAGCAAACTGGACCCCACCTGATTTTCATATATGTTGTAAATTAGACCACCAGGAACACGAATCTGAAGGAATTTTGACATTTCGAATGTCGGAACTCGAGATATTCGAACATAAATTGACCATGGAAGCAAACTGGACCCCACCTGATTTTTATATATTTTGTAAAGTAGACCACAAGGAACACCTATCTGAAGGAATTTTGACATTCCGAATTTCGGAACTCGAGATATTCGAACATCAAGTGAAAACGGAAGCAAACTAGACCCCAACTGATTTTTATATATTTTGTAAACTAAACCACGAGAAACACGAATCTGAAGGAATTTTGACATTCCGAATTTCGGAACTCGAGATATTCGAACATAAAGTAACCAGGAAGCAAAAAGGACACTATTTGATTTTTATATATTTTGTAAACTGGACCAAAATTAGCAATTATCTGAACGAATTTTGACATTCCGATTTCCCGATCTCGAGATACTAGAACTTATACAGTAGTTTTATGTAATATGTATAAAAGTAACGAAGAAAGTTCTGTCGCTTTTTGACCTATCATTTAGAGCATAGATATGTCACCAAAGACGTACCTGGAAGATCAAAAATAGTACCCATCAGTATCAATGACCTTCTGCCAACGTTCGGGATGGGCATGGATTCCTTCGCGGTAGAACTTGGTTTGCCGTGAAGCGAAGAAGGTATCAAGTGCATTTAGCACCTCTACTACGGAGTTGAACTGGAGTCCTCTAAAGTGAGTGTCCAAGGAAAGGAACAGGTGATAACCGGACGGTATAATGTCCGGACAGTATGGCGGATGCAATAGTGTTTCCCATTCAAGGTGTAGGATGGTGTTCCGGCTCATTCTAGCTATGTGGGGCATAGCGTTGTCCCGTAATGGGGGAACCCCGTAGCGATTGAAAAGTGTTGGCTCCAGGGTATTGAGTTTTTCTTGAACACGGCTCAACTGCTGACAGTAGACAGTTGCATTGATGTTCTTCTCTGACCGCCCGGTAGCAGTTCCCGATGCACGATGTCGTGAGCAGTCCACCAAACACACAGGAGGACCAGGAGGACTTTCTGGCCCGGAAACAAATCATCTGGGACACACAGACCCAACTTGTAGTGCTTCCCAACTTGATGGAGGTGCTGGCGAATGGTTTCTCGACTAACATTGAATGTTAGCACCAGTTCCTCACATGTCTGTTCGGCTCAATTGCTACCTGAAGATCCTCATTTTGTACATGTGTTGGTCTTCCGGCACGTGTGGTGCGTCTTTCGTGAGTGTTTCGTCACCGTTCTTAAACTTGCTAAACCACCCTTGCACTGTCTGCGTAATCACGACACCCTCACCAAAGGCCTGAGGTATCTTCCGCCCCGCTACAGTGGCGTTTGATCCAAGTTGGAACTCGTACAGCATACACGCCCCTATGACGCTCTGTGAAGGTTCCATATTCACTCCGTCCTTACATACGTTTACGTTGTAACTGAACTTCCACAACCAGGTAGAATGTCGGATATACCCACACCAACAACTGACCTTCGCCTTATCTCCATTCGCATTAAACTCACGGTATGAGGGTCAATTTTACACAGAATTCCACAAAAAGCGACAGAACTTTCTTGGTTACCTTTATATATCTCTCAGGACATAATATGTTTCGTATAGAGAATATTGTGTTTTTTTCATATAGCGTCTATATTAAACTTTAAGTTTTAATATCTCGAGTTCCGGAGGTCGGAATGTCAAAACGCCTTCAGATTCGTGTTCCTTGTGATCTAGTTTACAAAATATATAAAAATCAGGGGAGGTCCAATTTGCTTCCCTGCATCCTACTTTTCAAACGAAACAGTTTTCCAGATTGTACATTTTGCTTCAAACTGAGTTCTGCCCCGGCTAAGAAACGTAAATTCGCTTCTATAAGAGTCTTTAAAGTTACACTTGAAATTGTCGTTCGGCATTCTTGTAGCTTCTGAAGGTATGAATAATTCAAGTATGTTTGTTACAACATCTACAAACGAATATTCATTCGTATAGAACCTCCAATACATTACATAGAAAACACATGAACTATACAAAGAAAACCATTGTGCATTAGAGCAGATCTCTTATTAGCAAATGATTCTGCACACGCGCACTGCTCAGATAGCCCAGAGCTTGAGCCTGAGCGCGAGTCCAAATTTAACTCAATCGCGATTGAGATTGTCAAAGGTGTAGCGGTTTACGGGGAATATATCATACCAACACTTTATCAACTAAGTTTTCTTAGATTTTTCTCCAATCCCAAAAAGCGGGTGGTTTTTCGTGATTAAGATATGTTTAAGCGGGGGACGAATATATAACCTGAAAATCGGGTGGTACCCGCTAAAATAGGGTAATAAGTCAACACTCAATAGAAATAAGGTATATCCCTATTTAAGATCACTACACATGCAACTCATGAAATTCAATTTGAAATATCATCCACTTAGACTGACATCTTTTATATTATTATTACTCTCTCCCCATATTTTTAAAAATAGTACTGCCACTCTTTCTTTTGTTAACAAAAAGGCACCACCTCCCTTTCTTAATATAAAGAAAGAGAAAAGAAAGAAAGAAAATCTATATCGCAATACACAATTTTATTGTTGATTTGTTGCCACTCCGATAAATGTGAATGTTGTGGTTTTGCATGTGTCGACTGGGTTCTTATCGCAAGTCCCAGACACTTGCAATAGTTTATACT
This sequence comes from Thermobia domestica, assembly GCF_964235325.1. Taxonomy (NCBI): domain Eukaryota; kingdom Metazoa; phylum Arthropoda; class Insecta; order Zygentoma; family Lepismatidae; genus Thermobia; species Thermobia domestica. The sequence continues at coordinate 186,723,956 of NC_137463.1, read as the reverse complement.
AGACGGAAACACCGATCATATTTTATTCTGTATCTTTTTACTTCCCAATAACGATAGCCGTGCCTCTTTGAGAAATTGCAACTTATTTTTTTTTATTCTGCCAATTGTAAAAGTATAGAATTTCCCTACACTTTAGGACATTTTAAGAAAAAATACCTTCTTTTCCTTCTGCAAATTTTGATCATTTTTCCCTAAGCCGCCGAGGGAAATTTCCCTCCATCTGGCAACTGAGAGCCGGTGTGGGGAAAGATTCTTTGCTGTTTTCTCGTCGTTACTTGATATTAGTGCTGTAGAATTTTTGTGACATTTGCGGTTTTCGGTTTTTCGGAAAACCGATTTTCTGAAAACCGAAAACCGCAATCAAAACCGAAACCGCAAAAGCGGTTTTCAAAACCGAAACCGCAAATGCGGTTTTCAAAACCGAAACCGACATTTCGGTTTTATGAAATTTCACTTTTTTCAAAAACCGGTTTTCGGTTTTTTCAAAAACCGATTTCGACAGCACTAATTTAAACATTTCGAAGTTTTGATACAATGCTCTACAAATATTTTAAAGATTTAATTCATAAATTATTCGAGTAAACCAGGGTAGGTTTAGCCTACCCTGCCTACCCTGAAGAGCTGCGTCTGAATCACTGGGACATAATTCTTTCAATCATGTCTTTCTGTTTCTGAGGAATTACTTCAAACTGAGCAGACTTCTTCACTAGCTAATTACAAATTACTGGTCCATTTGGCCCCGAAAAATGTTTTAATTGATGTGTTCTTTGTTGGGTATTGATGATATTTTGTAGTTTCAGGAGGGTTTTTTTTAAAAATTAGACATAAATAGTCTTTCATGTTTCCAATAAATATTGTAGAAAACCATTGTCATATAGTAATATGTAAATCATATTCTTTATATTGCCTACTATCACATCGCTATAATTCTATATTCCTTCCCCAGGCCTAAGTAGTCGTAATTTCCCGTAATGTTCAAGCATCTCTTAGCTTGACTTAATAATGATATCTCCACTGAAACTTTTTATTTCCTTAACCTGAATTTAACAATATTCTGTATACATTTCTAAAATACTATATTCTTATTACTATCTTCTAATTATCATGAAGAAACAGTCCTTATAATCATAAACAAACGTTTCACAAGGGTTAGAAACTCGATTTACAAACATTATGATGAATTCACTTGACTTGAAACGACTACCATTATTTTCATTAACTATTTACGAAAAAACGTTTGTAGTAAATATAAAAGAAACAAATTTGCTAATAATGCAATGTACCGTATTCTTTGATCTTAATTAAACTTAACAAATGGAGTTAGACAAAAGACGATATATATACATATATATATATATATATATATATATATATATATATATATATATATATATATATATATATATATATATATATACAGTGGCGTATTTAGGGGGTGGCTTCCGGGCTTAAGCCCCCCCCGAAATCTTACTTACTATAGAGAAGTATATGAAATATCTTGCAGAATTTTCACATTTTCAGGCAAAGCCCCCACTTCCCGAAAGTTAGCAAAGCCCCTCCCGAAACAAAATCGTAAATACGCCACTGTATATATATATATATATATATATATATATATATATATATATATATATATATAGAGAGAGAGAGAGAGAGAGAGAGAGAGAGAGAGAGAGAGAGCCCTTAATTATGGCAGCATCCTGTAGGAATAATTCAGAGAACAGTTTTCTCCAGAACGGCTTTGATAATCTTAAATTAACGCATCTACGCTGCAAAGAAGACGTAAATAGACAGATCACATACATAACATTTGCGATTACGTTCTGGTATGGTTTGCTCTGTCTTTACCAACCTATTTTCTCCTTTCAATATGTATTCATTCTTAATTAGGGTCTCAGACATGAATTGTGTAGAATTTTATTAATCTAGTTGTATACCACTATTCAACTCCATTCTCAAAGATGTAACAGTTTGCAAGATTTAATTAATTAAAAATAAGCATATTTTAAAATGATATTTTGCCTCCGTAAAATCACAAAGAGAAAATAACTTTTTGTATTTTCCTTCCCTTTATCTACTTCATTTCTTTTATCCAATTCGTATGTTTCTAAATATGAATATGAAATTGAATTGAGCGTAAATTCATACTATTTCGATTAAGGAAGGCTATGATTTAGGTGCATTACCTAAGAAAAAGCAGGCAGAGAAGTGCAGCGATCACAGAACCATTAATCTTATTTCTCATACTGGAAAGATTATTGCTCGCATACTGAACAGGCTGCTGGAAAGTAAGGTAGAAAAGATATTGAAGGATGATCAATTGGGATTCCAGAAAGCAAGAGGCACCACAGAGCCATAGGGTTAACGAGAATCATATCAGTACGAGTTCTTGACGCAAAAGAAGAGTTGTGTTTTGCTTCATCGATTGGCAAAAAGCTTTCTACGGGCTCAATTGGACCAGGCTTCTGATAAATACTTAAAAAAATCTGTGTTAACCGGAGAGACCGGCGATTCATCCGTAACCTGTCCATAGAAAAACGAGTAAAGTTGCGCTTTAAGCAAGGAGAAACCAATAGTGTGGAGATTGGAAGAGGAGTTAGACAAGGATGTAGCATGTTACCCCAATTATTCCACATTTACAATGAATGCATAATGGATGAAGCATTAACGGAAGTTGGAGATTTCAATTTTGGCAGATCATTAGCAAGATCAGGTATGACGATGTCACGGTTCTTATAGCTAGAACCGAAGAAGAAGAACAGGAGACGATGGACAAAATAGTTGACACTTGGAAATAATTGGAAATCAACGTCAATGAATCGAAAGTCATGAGAATATCCCCTGGAAACACGCCCTTGTGGGTCAGAGTAGAACAGAGGAAATGAGGTCGATCATTTCAAATATGTAGGAAGTAATTTGACGAGAGATGCTTAATCCACTAAAGAGATCGCCCAGAATTGTCGTATCAAAAGAGGGATTCAACAAGAGAAGATCACTAATATTGGACTAAGGAAGAAACTGGTCAAGTGTTATATATCGAGTATTAGACTACTATACAGGAAACTTGGAACCTGTAGTTCGGAAACTTGGACATTAGGAAGTTAGAGAAGAAATATTTAGCTTTGAAATGTGGCGTTGAAGAAAGATTAAGATAAAATATACGGAGAAAGTAACAAACAAAGATACTTTAAAACGGTAGGAGAGAAGAGGACAAAGACCCTCATTAGTCTCAGTACCTACCAACAGACAAAATACTTAATAATGCTTCGGTTAAAAGGAAGACAATAAATAATATCTAAGAAGTATTCTAAAATCCCAAGGTGATCGTAAGATTAAGGAATGAATCCCTAAGGTCTTTAGTGTTTTCAGTATCCTCCTGCCTTAATTTTTTTTTTTTTTTTTTTTTTTTTAAGTAACTTACAAGACAATGTGGAATAGCAATAATTTAGCAAGTGAACCCGCTACTACCTGCTAAATACTACCTAGGTATTAAATTATCTCTTCGAGATTTTTTTTCTCTTTTAGGCTGGAATTCTGGGTGCGCAGCTTTTGATATATTGATCGGACGCTCAAATTTGAGTACTTTTTTGAATTGTCTTGAAGGCATTTATTAGTTCATTTAGTAACATTTTCTAAGCATTAAGTGACCCGCTTTTCAAATTTTTAATATTGTTTGTTATTATTGAGTTTATTTATTCCATTTTCCTTTTTTACTACAAAAAAATAAGAAAAAGTGAGGAAGAGTATTAAAGACTCTTTCGAAAGAACAGGTTAAGTCCGAATAGAAAAGAAGGTGTCTATTTTGTTGGGGATTTGTAAAGCAAAAGGATGCATTATCTTCGTTACTGTTTACTTCGCTGCAGAATAATCGATTAAGGAGGACTGAACCAGCTCTTTGTATTCGCAGACTATGTATTTCTTTCGGTGTAAAACTAAAAATTCGAATATCTTTCTGACAGAGTGTATGTAAACTAACCGGTGTTGAGGTATGCGCACCTGGAAACGATGCCATTATTAGCTATCTTGGAAGAGTCTAGAAAGGGTTGCTTATATAGGAGTTTGGGTTACCAAAACTCCTTTACGGTTACTCTGTCTGTCCGCATGTGTGTGTCGGTCCGGGAGACAAAAAAGAATCAAGAACTACTTGATGGATCACTAACAATTTTGACCAGGATGTGGAAGGTAGACATGTTAAATGCAGACAATTAGAGTTTTTACTTCAGCATGATTTTAATCTATAGTGTCGGCAGGTCGAAGCTCGCTCGCAACTAGTAAACATAATTTTCAAGAGAGAAATCATTATTTTGTACTTCATAATAGAACAGTTTGATCGTTCTCATTAGCTTCGTTTGGTTTCTGGAGATTATACTTTATAAACTTCGTTGTTCCACGCTAGCTTCACTTCGTTTTTCGATCTGTTCACACATCTCTAGCCTCTCGTCGAACTTATGTCTTCAATTTTGTAAAGCCCATGTTTGCGTTCTCAATATCAGAAAGCACGCTTTAATTACCCTCCTCTTTAAAGCAGAATCTGATAATGAGGTATCCAGCTGTGGTCCTGTTTCAGTTTTCCTGTTTATTTTAAGGTCGTTGAATCTATAGTTTAACATCATATTTTATCCCATGTCGTGTCTCACATCTCCCCTTTCAATATTGATTTCTTAACGGTAGGTCTTCTCTTACAAATTTTGCTTTCTTGTCAGAGCATTGTCGACGTCCTTAATAATACGAAATGCGTTGATGCTAACGCTGACTTAAATAAGGCGTTTGATGAAGTTAGCTATCATTTCCCTTTCATTAAATTTGCCTTATGTGGATTCTCTGTAGCAGAGTCATCTTCTCGATTATAATTACGTTGCACAACAGAGTTTTTCTTTCCTGTAAACTGATATGTTTCTGAAAGTTTTCTTTCTAATGAATCTGAAAATGTATATAGTTTTTCCGTATCGGGTCTCAATGTGAAGAACTCAGGACTTTTTGGGGGCAAAAATGCCTTTAAAAATCACGGAAATTTGATTTCAAGTTATTTACTGTAACAGGAATGTCATTTATGTTGTGTTTATAATAATTTTAGTTAAGATAAACATCTTACATGTATTTCTAGTTTGTTAATATTTTCCCGTTATCGAGAAAAGAATGAAGTTGCAGTCAGCAACTTTGTCAAATAGATGACTAGAATAAACAACCATGACGAACTAATGGTTGTTTCTCTACAGCCTTGTGTATGGCGGTTATATTGCTTTTATCAGTGTTCCATGGGTCGTTTTAAAGTATGCAAGAAGATTGAAATATCAGACATACTTGCCGATTGAAGACACGTGAGCATTCCAGTGCAATACAAGTGGAAAACGTGTGGCCCCTTCTTCCATAGTAAGCAATTCACCAACTTGAAGCATACCGATCAAATGTTTACATGAATCAAACCGATTTTATTATGTGTGTGGAAGAGGTACTGCGATTAAAAATAGCACCAAAATACACTGCTGATAAGGAGGGCTTGTGAATTGTACTTCAGGTTCAAAGTAGACGATGTAATTCATGCGTTCCTAGTGTCTGTTGCAAGTCGTGTACGTGGTACCCGCAAATCAGTGTCCTTCGTTGTGCCCATGGTGTGGCGTAAACCACATGACCACACCCAAGATTGTTACTTCTGTTTATTCAAAGCTCGAGGAATGACATGCAAAAGAAAAAATTCTGTTGGTTACCCGGACATACCATCCGCTAGACAACTATGATGAATTGCCATCCCCAATGCCGCCAACAAAGTAAACAGTGTGCAATAGTGTCATTGAATTGATAGTGATAAGCCGATTGATGATCCCCATTATACTTTGTCCGATGAACTACATTTCATATTACAAGAATACTTAGACGATCTAGTGAGACACCTTAATTTGTCAAAATCAAAATCAGATCTTATCTTCTTGGCTTATGGTTATATGTCTGGAATCTGCTCAGAAGATGTTAAAGTTACCGTGTTCCGAAACAGAAAGATTAATAGCTGTGCCAGTGTATGTATTGTACAGTTGTGGATGAATTGATGAAGGCATTGTGAATTCCTTACAACAGGGTGAATGGCGGTTGTTCATCGACGCCTCACAATTGTTTGAAATGTGTGCTTCTACATAATTTGAATTTTCACTCAGCCATTCCTATTGGTTACGCCGTTGCTATGAAGGAATCGTACGGAAATCTGAAGAGTTTGCTGGAAAAGATGCAATGTGCGAAACATGTGTGGCGATCTGAAAGTGATCGGTCTGTTGTTGGGTTTACATCAAGGGTACATCATTTTTTTAAATGCGAATTGCGACACGAGGACTAGGAAAAGGCAATACATTCAAATAACGTGGCTACTTGTGAATCGCCAGAAAGTGTATAATAACTCCTCCACAGCAAGTTAGAGCTGATGAAGATGTTCATGAAAGAATTGGGTCCAGGATTTCAATATCTAAGGATTAGGGTTTAGGTTTTTGGGCATCTATGGCCATGTAGCCCGTCACTTTTGAAGGATGACGTCTTTCGGTGAGCACACTATCCGGGGAAAGGATTGGGAAAGGAAGAAAGCGGCCTGGGACCTGTAAATTAGGTACCACCCCGGCATTTGCTTGGTGAAAATGAGGAAAACCTCATTCAGGATGGCTGGCCTGAAAAAGCGTTTTACACTTCTCGACCGAGTGCCCCCACCAGGAATCGAACCCGGGACCGCTCGCACTGAAAGCGAGAGCGCTAGCGACTACGCTACTCAGAACTACATCATTTAAGGAGGAAGTGTGGAAACATATTTAATATCTAATGTCAAATTGAAAGAAAGGGTGTTCATTGGGCGTCGCTGAGAAGAGGGAATGGCTTTCTTTCAAAGCAGTATGTGGTAATTTCTGGACTTTCTGGACTTTTGCCAGAATATCACCTACTTTTTCTATGATTGGTCACTTACTGCAAGAAGCATCTTGAACATCGACATTTGCAGAACAAAAGCAACTGTACCGTCTTTTGACTATTGCTTTTGATAATATATATACCTTGCCCATAAACAACACAAATTTCTTCACGGGGGGTTTGCGCCTTTATCGAAATGAAAAATGTAGAAAGTAGGCAGTGTTTCAGAGTGTTCACTCATCTTCGTGCCGCAATACCTTACGTTTGATTCTAAGAATTCCACCACTCTTTCCTCATCTACTAGCTTGCAACTATCATCTGTCAAATGGTGTTAGGTCTGACCCGTTGCGACTCATATACTCATATACATACTTAGATTTTGTACACTAACGCCATCTCATGTGCAAAGGGCTGAATATTTTTTACAGCTCTTTTCAGATGAGAAGCAGTAGCTAATGATACATGATATTTAGCACATCGTTGTCGGACTGTTGACTCCATCTTCCCTTTTCGCTCTTTCTTCAATTATCGTTATAGCAAATGAAATGACAGCGTTATCATAATGTCAAAAATATTATTCCAAGAAAATTTATAATATTCAGTGTCCATGCTGGGAATACAGATGTGAACTGAATTAATTGTCTTTATAATTTATTCCATTAGAACTGCTTAAAACTTGTCTATTTCATCCTGATATAACCATCGTCTATGATAGTTTGTATTTTGTCGATGTGTTAGCCTGAGGGAAATTTATTATAATAGGCTAAACATCTTATTAATCACTATTTCATGAAATCTTCTCTTGTAATTTCCCTATATGTTGTGCAAAGGATCAACCCCAGTCTTCCTGTTACGTGGCAGGGGCGGATCCAGAGTGGACTTCTTTGGGGGGGGGGAGAGAGAGGTGGGTTGTAATACTCCTGCTTAAAACTACTTTTAAGAGCTCCAAACTCTGGGATGGGTTTTATTTATACATAAAATAAGAAAGTTTCCTCTTCTGGGGAAGGCGATCGCTCTCTGGATCCGCCCCTGTTACGTGGTTAGTTCCCTCGTTGGCTTAGAGAGGCCTTCCTCCCTGAGGAATTCTTTGCTCCAGCACAAATGAGTCACACAAACGAAATAGATTCCAAAGCCCCTGTTTTTATAGTTTTAGAAATTAAGTTTTTTACTTTTCATCCTCTAATTCAAATTTCTTTCTTACCTTAAAAAAACTATAAATAGTTCTTAAAACCACTTTAAAAACTGGCCTTTTTAAAAAATATTTTCTATAACTCACGAACGAAAACACAACTGAATTGTATTTATTATACTATGAAAGAATTTAAGGAACAGTTATACGAGTAAAGGTAAGATGCCTTGTTCCCGCGTACCTGTATCAGCTCTCTGCGTCTCGAAGCAGTGGCGGATCTAGAAGGTAAAAACGGGGTGGGGGCAACCAGAACCCAGACTATGATTGGTGTATCATGAGTTTACTATAAACTTTAAAAAATATATAAATAATAGCTTAAACTATTTTATCACTGTAAAAATTGAGGGGCCTAGGTCCCCGGCTGTAGGCTAGATCCGCCACTGTCTCGAAACAGTTAAGTTTGTTTCGGGTGCAATAATTTATAGTACAGTTTAGATGCCTGCATGTTTGTTCAGTAACCATGAGTTTTTATGTTGAGTAGAAGGGAAGAAAGAGAAGGGGAAATGGATTGTGAGATAGTCCAACGTGAAACACGAAGAAAAAATCACATTACCTGTACCGGATAAATAAATGTTTGCTTTAAAATTGTTTTTCGAAGCAAACAGAATCTTCTACTTCCTTTATTTACACTACTTGTATTGTATTATACATATGAAAAGGTTTGTTTACTAATACGAAGTTACGCATGAATCTCAAACTAAAGACAAACCAAGTAGCGTGAGTAAGAAGTTATTTTGTTTACTATTCTGTGATACGTTATGAGTTCAATTTCTTATAAGAGGGAAATATTGAACAAAAGCTTAAATCAAAATCTACTATTACCCGACCAGCGAACGAATGCGAGTGCTAAAATGTAAATAGCAGTGTTTTCTATTGGTTTACTTTTAATTAATCCATCAGAATTCTTTTTGTCTTGTTCGTCATAAGCCATTTCACGTATATATACAGTATTTTTTTTTAAAAAGTCATCCAATTTCTTGCAACCAATGTTGCACATTTTAATGCTTAGAGTTGAAATAAAGATCACAACTGGTTAAAGATGTTTGCCTTTGTCTTTGAATTGCATATATGAAGATAACAATACAAGGCTTTTCAGAAAGAGGCAGAAAGCTAAGTGATGAGGGCAAGTTTCATTAAACCAGATCATACATCTGATAAGCTTGAGCTACAGGTACCTTGTGCTTCCAAATTAGTTTTCTCAAATCAATTGACAAATATCATTACCATGATGTTTAGTGGAGTAAAGTGTAAGCGTCTTGTCGCACAGGCACAAAGATAACATTAGGCTCCCAGGTTTCAAAATTACACTGTTTGTGAAAACAGTCTGTAGAATTTTATTCTTTATCACTTGAGTGCTAGAATCAGAGATAAATATAGAGGCAGTTCAAGCGAAATTTCTGTCTTCGTAAATAAAAGTTGTGAATTTATTATATCCTGAAGCAATGATACTTATACTTACACCACCCATACACTCATGCTTTATCAAATATTTCCACTCTAACCCTACCAAATGACTTGATTTCGATAATGATCCTAAAAGAAAGGTGTACTGTAATCAAATTTTACAAGTGAATTCGGAAAAGCAAGTTATCCATTCCCAAGATGAGACAAAAAAATATAGACCAATCTGTTTGCACAAATGGTTCCTTTCGGAGTTATAGGCTGACGAAAACATGAAAAAATGAATTTTGAATGTCCGTAGCTCCAAAACTATGCGACCTACCGTAGTCGGGTGAAGAGTTCATTTAGGAACTAGTAATATGTGCGTTATCCAAAAATAAATGTTTCAGAATCCTAAGGTACTCACGCAACAATTTTTATAGAGTGAGTTTGGCTCCGGGCTTATAATCTGAAGTACCGGTACCGGTACTCACCAGCTACCTTTGTAAAAATTGTTGCAGAATTACCGCAGGATTCTGAAGCATGGATATTTGGACAGGGCACATACTAGTTCCTAGATGAAGTTTTGACCCGATTACGGTAGGTCCCATAGTTTTGGAGCTATGGACCTTTAAAGTTCATGTTTTCGGGTGTCAAAAACTCCGAAAGAAAGCATTTGTGCACCCAGGTTCGTTTATACCTTTCGCCTTATCTTAGTGTCAGAATCACCTGAGTCATATATATATATATATATATATATATATATATATATATATATATATATATATATATATATATATATATATATATATATATATATATATATATATATATATATATCGGATGTTAATGAACTATACCGATGAACTTTTAAGAGGTGATTCCTCACATCAAAATAAGAGAAAAAGTTCCTATGGACCTATGGCTAAAAGTGCATAGTTTCAGAGCTAGGGCTGTCCAAAATTGCGAAAAAGCCAAATTTCATGAGGCCCTATTTCGAATACGAGAGAGAGTGGATGGTGGTTCTTATCAGCGTAAAGGAAGCCACGCATAAATAATCCAAAAGTGCATATTTCCTCAATTGTCAATAGGTGTAGAGGGTATTCCCTACAGGGTGTAATTCTCAGATATGTTTTCAATGGAGTTTTCAGAAATACCCTGATTTCAAGAAGGGTCCAAATGAGGCAGAAGGTAAACCTTGACAACAATGGACATCCAGTGCATCGGAAGGAAGTCGGAAGTGTTAGAAACTGGCATCTCCATGATTCTTTGTGTTCGGAATAACGTGTGATGTATTTCGTCACGGTATATTTTACGATTTCTTCACTTATAAGCGTGAAAGGAAACATTGCACCATGCGTTTTCCCGAGTACGGGAAACCGTGCTGCTGACGATCCTTAACACTTCCGACATCGCGCTAAAGTATTCCGTGTTCACTGCTACCAAGGCTTATCGTTTGCCTACTTTGGACTAATCATAAAGTCAGAGCATATCTCAAAATTCGGTTGATGGCATGTCTGACAATTTCACTCTGCAGGGAATAATCTGTACACTCATTGAACATTAATGAAATATACACTTTTGGATGCGTATGCGTGACTTTCTGTATGCTAATAAGGACCACCATCCACAGTCTCTGGAATTCGAAATATGGCGTCTTGAAATTTGGCTTTTTCGAGATTTTGGACAGCTAAAACTGCACTTTTCGCTATACGTCAATATGAAGTTTTTCTCTTATTTTGATGTGGGAAATCACCTCTTATAGTTTGTCGGTATAGTTCATTAACATCCTGTGTATATATATAGACTACACACTATAGTTTATCCAAAAATGTCTATATATGTAGATACTATACCAAACGTAATCAACAGCTTGACAGGTGAAGATATCTCACAAAATGTGTATCTACTCGTAGCAAACGTAATAGTGTTAACTTAATGCAGGAATGCAAATAAGCAACTAAATTTTACTAACCCAAGAAAAAACCTACTAGCCCATATCCCAGTCTTTATAGTTTGAGATAAATAATAGTGATATTAAGAACTCGCCCGCACCAATGAATCACTCGCCTCGGCGAGTGGTTATTTGCATCCCTGACTTAATGTCTAACAAAACTTGATATGTGTCGTTTTCTTTATAAAAAAAAAAAAAAGATTCACACACACACATTATATATAAATGTGTGTGTGTGATATTTTTTTTTTAAGAAAACGACACATATCAAGTTTTGTTAGACATTAAGTCAGGGATGCAAATAACCACTCGCCGAGGCGAGTGATTCATTGGTGCGGGCCAGTTCTTAATATCACTATTATTTATCTCAAACTGTAAAAACTGGTAGACTGGGATATGGTATATCTATATCTATCTATCTATCTATCTATCTATATATATATATATATATATATATATATATATATATATATATAGATATAGATATAGATATAGATAGATAGATAGATAGATAGATATAGATATATAGTGGCGGATCCAGGATATGATCAGAGGAGGGGCTAAACCATAGTTTGCCGCTTTATCCAGTGTAAAGCAGGATTAAAGCCCATTTTATCAAGTGTATACCTGAGCGTCAAGAGGAGGCTATAGCCCCCCTTGGATCCGCGCCTGTATATATATATAAAATGTGTGTGTTTATAATATGTGGTACTTTATTTCTCGGTAATGACTGACCGGATTCGACCCAATGTGGTGAGTAAATATAAAGGCAATGGCCTAGAAAATAAGAAGTATTGTTTGGTGGCTGGACTAAGTCAGGGACAGGCTTGTGTTAGTTGTTGTACTTTATTTCTTGGTAACTACTGGCCGGATGTCAATGAAATTCGGTGAGCATTGCCTATCGTCTAAAGCAGCGGTTTTCAAACTTTTTTGCTCACGGAGCACGTTTTTTTTATACATAATATCAAGCATGCGGAGTTCCAACATACTACCACCACCAAGTAAAAATACAAAACAAAACCCGATGATCCACAGAGCGAAATCCCTCCAGAACTGAATCGATGCTGATTTTTTTTCCTTGTCCACATAGCGTTTTCATCTCGCCTTTTATGGTGAAGAAAAAAATTAGTAAAATTGAAAAAAAAAAATCTGAATGTAAAAAACACTAAAAATGCCCTGTTTCCAGTAGAGGGACCGACCCTTCCTCATCCACTCGTAATAGCCAAAAGAACAACAAAAGGGGTTTTATTTTTCAGGCGAAGGGATAAGAATCAACTCAAATTTGTGAGCTGGGGGATTCAGTTAGGAAAAAATGATGCAGGAGCGTTCCCAGCTAGGTGTTTTTTTTTCTTTCTCTGCTGTGTGGAAAGTTCGGTTCGTTTCCTTGTTAGCTATGTTTTTGGCTGAAGGAATCAGTATTCAGACGGGAAAGCACAATAGCATGGGTCGAATCCACTGTCTTCAAGAAGTACCTTACTGCACTCTTGAACTTCCCGAGCTCTCCTTCCTCAAAAGCAGTTTGCTCCATTGCTGAACCCACCTCACCCTCCCCACTCTCAATTCATGGTAAAGTAATAAACAAACAAACATAGAAAGGTATTCCTCCTAAAATAATAAATATCAAGTAATACGTAGTTAGGCGACAGTTGTGTTAACACCTCTCTTCCCTGTATAGGTTATGTCTTTAAATAAAGAATGCTATACAGCATTTTTCTGCTGAAATGAAAAAAAAAAAAAAATGTTTGAAAATGTTTGAATATTGATTCAAAGGTTTATCTTGTGGTTGAAAAGAGCTATTGTCTTGTGCTCTCTGTCACTTTCTGTAGCAATGTTTAGTATTCCTTTTCTGTTTTTTCAAAGTTCATAATGAGAAAGATAAATTATGTTAATTTGTACTTTTCTCATATTCGTAAATTTGATATAATTGGCAGGTCGTTTTGAAGAAACATTGTGTAATGTGCAAATAACATCAAAATTAAATTGGAGAAATCCAGGAATATTTTGTAGGTTTTTATTTTATTTTAATGTTGAATTTAATGATATCATTAGAATTTCTTCAGATAAAGTGTCACGGAACCTGAACATAGACTTCGGGGAGCCCGAGGGCTCCGCGGAGCACACTTTGAGAATTGCTGATCTAAGGGATAAAAATCGCTGTATTTGATGTCCGGGCTTGGCCAAGGACACGATCAGCTCGGCTCGTCTTTCATTTAATATGTTATTTTTTGGTAAGTAAGATACTGGCCGGACTTGAAGTAAATTGAGTGGACAGGTAGCCCTTGGGCTAAAAAATAAAGCTCTCTATCTATATTTGTTGGCAATAGAGGCTGTATTCCAGAGCTTTACACGCCGGGAGTTCGGTTCACCTCGGCCTGTTTTATTCCGTTCCCTTTCTTCCTAATTTCTCCTCATTTACATTACCTGTTATCTCTGCCCAATCTCCTATCATAAAATTCCATTATTACGTCATATATTGGCCAGTTGGAAATGACTGATACACAACAATAGCAATAGCAATGGTAAAGGAAATTGGCCAGGGCATATTTTTAAATGTACCATTGCACCATTCGTGTGGCGGAAATGAGGAAAAAAAACTCTGGAAGACTGGCCACCGGTTTCGAATTTTGGGGCTTCCCGATTGTTAAACAAGATCGCTAATGTCGCTTAAGAGTCTTCATCCCGGCGAAATTTAAATACCGCTAATTTTACAGTAATTATGTGATATCTTCAAATAGATAAAAGATAATCGAAATGTGGAACAAGAGCGCCCTAGACAATATTTTTTTGCGTGAGGTACCGTTATCACAAGTCACCTAGCAGCTTTCCGTTTTCAGCTGTTTAGAAACGCGAAAATAAATGCCGATTTTCAAAATGGCTCGAAATCGAAAGCAGATAAGTGAGTCGTGATAACGGTTTCTTATGTAAATTAATATTGTCTAGGGCGCTCTTGTTCCACATTTCGATTATCTTTTATCTATTTGAAGATATCACATAATTACTGTAAAATTAGCGGTATTTTAATTTCGCCGGGATGAAGACTCTTAATGTTTTAGTAGTTTATTTTCTGTCAGTTACAACAATGCTTTACTCATGTTAAACTAATTTTTTTATTTGAAATGAGAGCGAGAATGGTGAATCACAACTTTCAACGTTAACTAAAATTATTAGCTATTGACTTAAAAAAATTCGAAAGTATTAATTGAAAAATGAAGTTATATCTAATATTATAAGGGAAAAACAAATACATGATTCTAGATCGTTCGAAGTGGGCCTGATACAAACATTTTCCGTTCTCACATTATTTACTCAGCAGGTCCATCTTCAAATGGAGAAATATATTGCAATAGATTATAGAAAAAAATCAAAGTTAAGATAAATACTTTCAATCGGGAATCGAACTCCTCTCTTTGAGATGTAATGTTGATGTATCGTTGCTAAAGAAACCCTGTGGAGGTACATTAAAAAGTAAAGAAGAAATGGTAGTATTTTTTTTCTTACGTAAGACCTAAAGGGAAGCTACACCTATTGGAATTGGTGTAAGAGTGTTTTGAAGATTACTTTTTATACTAGAAATCTCTGACAACCCCGCATTACTTTTTTGACTGCTTTTCACTGGAAAAGTATAGACAGCCTGTCAGCTGTATAAGGTTATGTTTAGAGCACAATTTGGGAGTCCAAGAGAAAAGGGCGAGGAAATAAAATCGAAAGGCGAAACTTTCTTGGAGGCACTGGCTCCGTTCAATAACTCAATATCCCATTTGATACTGCTCCGTGGCGGCGTCGCTTCGTAAGTAGCCCCAGGATCGAATTAAAGGAAACCAACTTTTATGGCAGATAGAAGAGAAAGCAAAGGTCCTTTCTTCAGACATTTCTCAATTGAGAAACTCAAAGTAGAAGGAGCAGTGAGATCGGAGAAGTGGGAGAAAGATGAAACAACAAAAGTCCTGAAGGTAAACTTCTTCAACTTCAAATATGCATCTAGTCTGTCTGAGAAGTGTATACATTATGTAAGGGCTAGCATAAAGGAACGAGGTCTCGTACTTAGCCGTGCTTGGCTGATCATAATCCGATGTTATATAAAGTTTTCATATCTGTATTAGGATGCTTGAACACAGGGTGTAACAGCATGAGTAAACCTCATTGAGAAGAAAAATAAATGAAGTTTTATGTTTGTTATTCCTGGATGTCTACAGCGTGGTCCCAGGTTCTGTCCCACCAGTGGTTCCCTTTTTTTTTTTTTTTTTTTTTTGACTGACGACATACCTAAGGAAACGCCCGCGACATAGCGACACGCTGGTTTTATTTATTATTAATAACCATTAACCCATCTCTTTTTTATTTTGCATTTTGATTTAGTTTGGAAAATAGACAGTTTTTTACCCTTTCTTGGTGAATTTAGTGTCATTTCTTTTCGCTGATCTCTCATTTGGCTAATTGTGATACTGGGTCGAAAATGACCCGAGGGGGCAAATATATGAGCTTTAGCAATAACAAAATTTGTAAGTGGGTCGTTTTCGACCCGGGGGAGGGGGGGGGGATTTAAATCAGTTGTTTCTAGAAAGTTGTGACCCTTACTAAGCATTGTTGTTGCCGCTTGAGGCGTTCATTGGTATAGTATGTCTCAAAGTTCTAAAATCACGAAACGCTTAAATGTGATTTTAATAATTATTAAAATTTCGCATCACATTTACAATTTCGATGACATTACGGACAAATGAATGTTGCGACCTATCGGTTCTACCCATTGCCTTAGGCTGCTCTTATATGGAAACAACCTAGGGAGTTTCTTTGTGACAATAGCTTTTATTTTCTTATTCAAATGTGCGTGTATGATTGTGAAGAAAGATGTATACGAATCCAGTTCGTTTGTTTAATGAAGTTTAGCGCCCGTTTTTAGCACCAAAGCTATATAAGACGTTGACCTATAGTTTAAGCTGGAACATAGACTACCGTAATGGGTTCAAATTTCAATGTTTTCCTACCGGGAATTGCATCCTGTGACCACGTGTATTAAAGTCGCGCGCGGTAGCCATTAGACCAGTGGATATATATATATATATATATATATATATATATATATATATATATATATATATATATATATATATATTTACAAATCCGTGGATTATTACTCAACTATCTATTTCTACTTTTGTATAAAATGATTGAGTAAAACATGAAATAAATTCTACTTTTATCTCTCTTGTAACTATATCGTTAGCACATGCGTCTTTGGTGTAGCAAATCCGGTTTTAATTTAATCATGTGGGTCGGATTTCACATTGAGCTGTAAGTCCACGTCTCATATAGCTCGTTGATAAAGAAGGCGTTAAACTTCAAACCAACAACAACAAATTCCTACTTACATATTCATTTTGTAACAAACATGTGAAGATATTCCGTAATGTATTGTTTTCAATGATTTGTCTTAATGCAGCATTTTTCAAACTGTGCTCCATAGTCCTCGAGGTCTTCTTAGATTGAACATTTGTTCAAAATGAACAAAATAAATAAATCCAGGTGATCTCGTATCAACCATAATACCTGAAAATCTTAGAGTTTAGCAATTACACAAGCAAGCATCTCCCACTTCCTTTCCCAAGATTGACGTTTTCTGAAGTTTATTATTCTGTCTATTCTTAATAGCATTCAGTTATTAAAATACTAATATGTCATTTCCTTTTATTAATACCAATATAAATTTAAGGGAATTTTGATTAATACTATTTTTTTTAAGACATAAGTATGCTGGTATTAGCTTACAGTATGCTTAAAAGATAACTAAGAAAATGATTTGCTTCCGAAGGACAGATGATTATTTTAGTTCGTTGGACATTCTGCTCATAAAAGTGGACTTCACTTGAAAAAGTCTGAAAAATATTTGTCTAATTGACTCAGTACATAGAGTATGCAACTTTGAGGGATAAGGTAATATATTTTTTGTCTTATTTTTCCTACGACATTTTGCAAATTAACTGTGGTACAACAGGAATATCATAATTTTGAATTTGCAACACTAACACTACACTAACAAAATCACTATTTTAAATGTCGCTGGCTGGTACAGTCTATCTCAAAATTTATTTTAAGTTATTATTAAAAGATTCTATGGTCAAATATAAAATGTGTCGCATATGCTTTATGGTGGTACACGCATTCATTTTTAAAATCTAAAATTTTAAGACAAGCCAGATGGAAGAGTCTAAGGTAATGAATAATGCTGCCATATCCGATTTGATTCCATACACCGAAACATAGGGGATAATTTCGTCTTTAACGAAAGGGTGCTGTGAGTTATTATTATTATTATTATTATTATTATTATTATTATTATTATTATTATTATTATTATTATTATTATTATTATTAACACAAAATACAGTAGCCTCTTTTTTGTCATAGCAGTGTAATATGCGTGAAAGAAGAAAAATCACTGTCTTTGAGATGTTTTCCACTGCACAGCTTTACTATTCGCCATTGATTTCCTAATTCAGCGATTGAGAAATTACGCAGTCATACACAGTACGTCAAAAGAGGTGTAAAAATCTTGTTTCATAGTACTTTCTGAATACTACCTCACTACGATGTATATATCTTGATACTATCCTTTGTTTTCCATTCTTTCAAAAATGTATGGAAAAGAGACGGATCAATACAGTTCACTTCATATGAAGTGATAATAATTTTCGCAAACTTTTGGCACTTGAGAACATGATTTAATTACCTGAAAACTTAATAGTGCGTGGATTTAGAAATGCAAATCACTTAAAGTTATGTTCAAAAGTTGCGATATCTATTGGGAAAGTGATATGTAAAGTTCTTTTTTGAGATACTGAATCAAATTCTGTCCAAGAACTTGTACTGTACACAGTAATTCACAGTCGCGTTCCTTCTGAATTAATAAACCAAGTAGCTCAAGGTTATACAAAAATTCAGAATCACCACTTTTTCAATATATTTATCTGATATGATTAAATCGAAGCTGTAGTTGACGGAGAATATAAATAATTATATTATTGTAATAATTATAATAATATACAGATATTACTTATGCATAGTACTTTGTACCGTCTTCACACTAGCTTAAGTTGCAATATTCAAGCAAGAAACCCCTGAAGCAATCACACCGTAGAAACGACCGTTATGCAAGTGCTACGGTGAATTATAAAATACATACGTATATGAACATCTTTTTTCTTAAATGTCTCTCCTTCATATGCTATCAAAGCTTTTTTTTTTCTTTTTTAATTTTGAAGAGAAACACGAACGACGAAATGAAATTTAATTAGAACTTCATTAACGACTGGTGAAAATATGTTTCTGTACTCCTCAATCTCTCCCTAATTTTAATTACAAACTGCCCTTAGTCCTTTTTTCGTTCTTACTTTTGCAACAGCGGAACTTAAATAGTCGCTCTTGATTAGACTTTTATGTATACAAAAGGATGTTTGAAGTTACTAAGTAACCTTGGAGACTCAACTTTTCTTTCAGCTCTGGAATTAAGAAGGTAATATTAAAAATCTCCGAAAATTACTTTTTGATGAAATGGTTTTATCACAACCTTTTTTCCCCCTCTTCTAAAATAAAACAACGAACTGCGTATTCATAATTGATTATTTGCTCAGTGACTCCTCTGGTGAGATTTATTTATGTTTTTTTTTAATGCTGTTTACAATGCTGTTGATCCTGAGGACATTTCCGATAGTCAAATGACTAGCACGAATGTCTTTAGTCAGCGTGGTGGTTCGGTTCTCGGTTAAGGCACTGAATTGATCGGTTCTCGTTGACTCTGCATTGTGAAACATGGTTTAAAAAATCGGAAATAACACGGATTTTAACTAATGTGCTGATAGCACGTTCCTAACTGTAAAAGTTGCCTTATCGTCCATACCCTCTCGTGACCTGTAATGCTACCGAGCTTTATGACATACAGGGCATTTCTCTTACAAGATTTCAAGATTTTATTTGAATGAACAAATACAGTATTTCGTTGAGTTTGGGGATTTGCGTCTCTTTCTGCAGCGAGGCGGTATGAGACGTAGACCTACATCTTAAGATAGGATCCAAACACATGAACTCTCACCGGGAATTGAATCAGGGTCTCTCGTACCGAAGACACGTATGCTTCCGTAAATGGATAAACAACAAATATTTCTTCCCTTGATGTGCGTGAGATATTTTAACAACTTTCTATAGTAGTCTTGAGAAGATTCACATACACAATGTGACTATTAGGAACGAGATTGATTTTTTTTTTTTTTTTTGATACGAAATTAGTTTTTAAAAATGAAATTTTGTCTTTAAGGTTTACGTCCCACGGTTATGCCGGATAGGCTAAAGGAGACGGCAATACGTTAATAAGTACTGAAGCCAGAAACGGTTGATTTCTACTATTGCCGGTTTCAGTGCAGGTATGTAAGAGTACAATTAATACCTATTCTTGGGACGATGAATCCATTCCGAAAATCGCATGGATCACCATTTTTTCTATGGTGATGAACATTCAAACCGGAAAAGGATGATTTCTATTACTTTAGGTTTGAATAGTGGGTTAAAAAGAGGGAGATTGAACCTATTCTTGGGACATTGAGTCCAGAGATGGAGTGGGTCAGTGGGGTGTGGGTCAACAGAACGTGATCCACTGCGAACCACCATCCACCGTGATCCATTCTAACCTACCGACCCACTCTGCCCAGTTCATTACACACTCATGTCCAAAATTATTGTCGCATGTCTATAAATATGTTGTAGAAATATAATTTGATATAAGAAATACCGGGAGAATTCGTTAATGTTAGCATGTGTATAATCGGCAAAGAGATGTATGTGGGAAATTCCATGTCAAAAGAGCAGTAAATAAGAACAATAAAAAGAAAATAAAACTTTGGTGTCCATTTTGCAACATTTTGTTTTACTCGCTCTAATTTTCGTATTTATAATTCTTTTCCTATGAAGTTTACCACAAATATACATTTCCCGATTATACACGTAGTATCAGGATTATTGTACCCTGCAAAATCATTATCAAATTATATTCTTACAAAAAGACAGTTATAGATATGCGACAATCATTTTGGACATGAGTGTACACAGCATCTTCTGAACATTGGTAAATTTGTCTACAGTTTAGTTTTATGGCCTCCATTTTTCTTCCTTTTTCATTTGTTTCTATTTATTTACCTGAGAGGAGTATATTGTAAAATTTCTCGGGTAGAGCAATAAATGTGCTCGGGCTTTGGACTTTCCCTTTACCTTTTTATTATAAAAAGTTTATGTACACAAATTATAAATAAGAAATTCCACTAATATTTAGGTAAGATTAGATAGGAGCCCGGTGACCAAGCGTCGTGAGGGGGGTGTAGATTAGGTATCTCTCTCTCGGTGACCGTGCGTCGTGAGAAAAAGGAAAGGAACCCGGTGACCAAGCGTCGTGGGTATAAGGATGGGTACCTCTCGGTGACCAAGCGTCGTGAGAGGGGTTTTAGGTGTTGCGATCAATCCGGGAAGATTGATGTTGGTCGAGGTGTGCAGGTCCTTTTTATCCTGTCTTGTCGGCTTCCTTCGTTGATTCTCGTCCTTCCGACTGTTGGCGATGGTGATCGACTCCTCTTCGGTACCGTCGTCTGTTTGTTTTTATTTATTACTAATACATGTAGTTCACACGTGGTTATTGCCTGGTACGGCAACGTGGGGAGCCTTACAATATCTAAGTGAAAAAAATCTGGCATTCTTGGATATTAATAGGGATTGATATTTGTAATAAGAGCAATACTACTTTCTACCTGGCTGTCGAAACACAGTCGAATCTAACACTGTTTTCTTCTTATACTTTGGCCTACTTTACTTTGATTTGAGGCTTTCAAATTTCATCCTACTTTCCACTGAAAAAGTATCTGTAGTTCTACAAGGAAATAATTATATATAATAATTATATTATTATATTAAATTGAAATTCATCATAATATGACCCATGACTAACACTTTACCATTTTATATAGTGAAGGTCAAATCCACTGGTATTGTAACAGAGCAGTGTTTGAACAATTAACAGTAGAAATTCAAACTCCGATTGGTGATAATTTCACAGCCTTGTTTTATTACAAGTGTAAACTCTTAATTCAGCTGAGAGGAGGGCGTGGATCATGGGTCAAAGTTAATGACGATGGGTTTCGGTGGGTGGTAGGTTAGAGTGGGTCCTGGTGGGTAGTGGGTCCAGTTGGTCGTTGGTCACCGTGGGCAGTGGGTCATGAGTCAAGTTTTCATTGACCCACGCTACCTCGGATTGAGTCAAAATGTAAAGAATATTTCTTAGAATTTGCTTTTACATATATGTCGGCAGACGGATGGACAGATGTAGATGTTCTGTAAAGCTTTCTGTACTTATGGATAGCATAGTTTGAAATTCTAAAGAGCAAAATCTTTAGCCCAAAAATGAACTTCCGTAACCATTATCTCTATGCACTCAACTAATGCTTCGAGCTCCCTTTGGCTAAGCGGTTAGCGTACACGCCTTTGGCTTGGGAGACCCGGGTTCGATTCCCGGCGGAAGCTCATGTGGCTCGGATTCCACGTTAAACTGTAGGTCCACGTTTCATATAGCCTCGCTGCTGAAAGGGACGCTAAACTGGCAATCAAATCAAATCAACTAATGCTTCTTACCTATAATATTTTTTCCTGTTATGCTACACTTTTCTATGACTATTTTCCCCCTGAATGCTTTTTAGCATTTATCTCTTCTTTTCATTGATCATTTCTTTCAATTATTTGTTGTTTCTCTTGTGTCTAAACTTCCTACTTTTACCTTTTTATTTTGCTCTCTTGGCATGAATGTCTTTGATAATTGCATTTCGGAAAATTGCCTTTGTTTCTCATGAGAAGCTTTGTGGGTTTCTTCTTCACGATTTATCTCTTCCTTCTTTTTTTATTTACCAAAGATCTTTTTTCTTCTCGGTATTGTTTCTCTTCCCTTCTTTTTTTAGGTTTTTTACTTGCCACAATCAAAACATATGTTCAAAGTGATCGGTTTTAATTAAAAGGGAAACCGAAACCAGAAAGGAACCATTTATTTTTCGTGTCATCCTCTCCGCAGACGCTTGCCTGCAATTAAGGAATAGTTAAGGGATCAAAATGTGACTGCAAAAAGATTGAAACGTTTAAAATTTTGCCTGATTAAATGGCTACTATTTTTTTTCTCCGTTTCTAGTATAAGCCAAAAGAAGTATCTACTTTTTTATGGTAACTACCTATAAGTAGTATGTGCTTCACTGTTATGAGTACTACGCATATGCCATATCAAAAGACAAACCACATGTTGATGCTAGTGATCTACTGACTGGTCCACGCTTAGTTGCATGCATGGGGAGCATACCCGCGACCGTTCGGTCTATTTGATGGACGGGTTCCGCGAAAAATGTGCCGCACCCCGCCCGTAGTTCCTCGATACTTTATTGTATCCACGTGCACATGATGCACCGTCAGAATTTGTCCCCTAATTCTGACTCGCCAAAGCGATGTAACCCCCATTCTCTGAGTGAGTGGGATACGCCCACTGCGCGGCCGGACCAAGTCCTGAGTCCCTACCAGTTGACCTACTGGTTGAGGCAGACTGCTAGCGAGCCAGTCCTACCATGCTCTGTATCCATGACGCCCGAGCGTTATAAGGCAAGCTCACGTCCCGCCCGTGTTCACCGTTACCCAGATTCCTGGGATTGGCTTCCACAAGCTACCGAATACCACGGTATGACCACAGCCCGGGAGAGTCCAACCCAAATTCGGGGCTCCAGGTAATCCCGGCCCTGCCTACCTCTATCGTTCAACTGGCAACCGCCTTGTCGTGTAGAGGTACCACGCACACGTCGAGATACTCCCGTATCTCATCCCGGACGCAATGGTATGTGTTAAGTCACCATTTGAGTTTGGTGCCGGCCCATATCCTACAGAGTTTCCTCCCTTTGACGAGATCAGAACCGTTACCCAGATTCCTGGGATTGGCCCATCTCCACCCCCTTTTGGTCCCCTAGCAGGCAGGAATCCGACACTCCCCCCGGTAGGGTCGTCCAAACAATATGGGACTCTCTAATCACGGTAGAGGTACACCGTACATTACCAGAGCCAATGACTGATGTAGACCGTTTGCTCAAGGCAGACATTATCATTTGGGAGCCGTGTCTCCCCTGGTAGGCGCGCCCAAATAATACGGGGCTACCTATCTTTAACGTGTTTAGGTACCACGTACACGTTGTAGCAAGCTACTTGTCCGAATCCCAATGGTACGTGTAAGCCACCATTAGAAGGGACACCCACACCCTTGCTTCGGTAGGGTCGTTCAAACAATACTGAACTACCTCTTCTTACGAGAGAGTTTAACCGTACATTACCAGGTAGGGTCGGGTCTCCTGCACCCAGTGAGACAAACCGAAGCCTGGGACGAAGGAGTTACACTTCCCTAGCACTCCTGAGGTACGAACATGCATTAGGATACTAAGTATCCCATCCCGGACCCAAGAGGACGCACTACACGCTCTTTGAGGGCGGCACCGTCCCTCCCGGTAGGGCGCTGGATCCGACCACACTCTTGGACACACCAGCTACCCACTCTTTTTGGCGTGTTGGAGTACCACGCAGCCTTATCTCCCGGACCCAAGGACACGGCCTAGTTGCCCATTTCGGGGGATACTTAGGCTCATCCCCGCCGGTAGGTACGGCAGTCAAAGGCCACCTACCTCGCTGAGGACGTGACGAGGTCACAGGTACTCTCCCAAATCCAATGGCACGAGTTAGTCTCCCATTTTGGAGGATAGCCGACGCCTCACCTCCGCCGGTAGGTTGTTGTCCTGCTTTACATTTAACCTCACAGAAGAGGTTGACGCTCGTACAGGACATTCGAGATGGAAGTCTGTTTCCAAACCTCTCATTCGAACCAATCTGCCCCACTGGCACACTGTGGCCACAATGCATGGCACAGGCATTGGGCCAGCGGGGGTCAAGACAAACCACAATAGATACAGTCTTCTTTTTCTTTGTATATACAGTAAATTATTTTGCAGTAAGCGCTCTTTAATTCGACACGTTCGGTACCACAGCCGTGCCAGATTAGCGATGTTGCCCAGAATATTGCATCAGTGTTGTAGAAAATACTTGTTAGTGAAATATTTATCGCTGTTTCACCAATGATTGTGTCCACTGGTGAAGAACTTTTATTGTGTTTAAATCTTGCTTCATTTCAACCTTAAACTCATTTCGAAAATCATCTGAAACAGTCGCTTCATTTGGTGAGGCAGGAGGGGCAATTGCCCTGAGTTTGAGAACCACATCCTTTTTAATAAATTGTGTACTGCATAGTTTGGATAAAAAAGTACTGGCAATACTATTGTTACCTCAGAGGGTTGTCTCTCAACACTGCAAGAGTTCCGTAGCTGATAAGGGAATGTGAGGCGAGGAAATGTGGCAGGTGGTAATGAATGTGTGTTGTTCAGTCAACAGCAGAAGTGCCGTAAAATAGAAGAGGCTAGCGGAAGCGCCATACCAACGTATTTCGGAAAGACAAACAACGAGCGTGGATGAAAATTAAAGTGGCAGTACAGTACCACAAAGACTTTCTATCTGTGATCCCAGTCACCGATTTGGTGAGTAGCTGTACTGTCTCATGTCACCGTAACGTTAGCCGAAATTAAAACTAATCAGTGTATCTACCTTTGGAATAATGAATCTACTTATTCCTAGACGGCCAACCAAGTTTCGCTCCTCAGAATCAAGATGAAAGTGGATAACGCCTTACAGTCATCTCCGTCTTTTTTTTTTTTTTTTTTTTTTTTTTTTTTTTTTTTTTTAGATGAGTGTAATATTGGCTTGATGCAAACTAAGGCAATGGATGGCTCAAGCATGACATACTTTCGGCATCATGTTTCCGATAGTTCCAAATATGCTACATACATTTGGAAATTCCAATGGTTTATGTTAAACGTTGACCTATAAACCTTACCCTAAAGTAGAGCATTGTTATGTTTGTTTAAATTTTTGAAACAAGGAACTCTGAAGCAGAAATAAAGACAAGAAAGGCAAGAAAACACACCTGTATAAAAATAAATTTGAAATATAAAACTACCCTATGCTTTCCTTATCTCAAAACCGTACTCTTTGGAGCTGATAATAGACTTCTTGAATCATTCCACTGTCGTTGTAATCAGAAGTTATCAAACTACTGTTAAGAAGAGTCATAACTAGCCCGTCAAATAAAAAAGAAAGAAACTATTCTTTCACTGCACGTTCTCTCAGTGCATATAATTAAGACAAGTAGCGATTTACATTTCTTGCTCTGAAGCCTCTCCATATGGGAGTAGTTTGCGTGGGAACATAAGTAAAATCGCAGCACGCAGAAAATCTAATTTAGCTTTTGAATGCACTTTGCAACATAAGGGAGCGGAGCTAGGCAACGATTATGTAACTTATCTCTAATGCCTCCATATACTCCTTTAAGTTTTATAACTACATTAATTATCTCCAAATCACTCTTTATGTATTTGTAAATAGAGGGGTCTTAAATACGGGATGGATGTTGATCTTTTAGTTTAACAGTACGCTTTGAACCTTTGTATTTTGATAGCGTCGTGTACTGAACTAATTAGCAACTATAATTTTTCTATCCTCTTAATTATATATATATATATATATATATATATATATATATATATATATATATATATATATATATATATATATATATATATATATATATATATATATATATAATATTTGTGGGTGTGCTGTAGTCTTATCTAATTCTCCTGTTTCTAACGTAGTTTGTACCTCATGAGAACAAAGTTTGAAGATAGGAATTATTCTCCATTTGTTAAGAAACTTTGTAAACAAATTAATTTAATATTCCGTTTTCTAAACAACTTGTGGAAATCTCTTGAGGAAAATTGTAAGACTAATGTTTTTCTTCTGTGTTTCTTTCAGATGTGGATATATGCCTTGGGCAGAACTATTCAAGCAGCTGCTGCAGTTGGGACAGACGTCAACCGCTCTGATCTCTCGTCGCAGTTTTGTGACATTCTGAACTTGATGACGCAGAGGGAACCGAAGTGCAGGGCCTCTTTGATGGATGTTCTCAACGTAAGTTAACTAACCTTTTTCCCCTCGTTTTTTTTTTTTCAAACCATGGCCTTTTTTTTTTCTACTGTCAGTAGTGTACTAGATTTTGTACTAGAAAAGCAGCTCTGGATTTTCGATTGGTGTTTGAGACATCTTTTTTCTATAGTGGCGGCTCTTGAGGGACGTTACTTAGGCCAAAATTTTAACTTTTATCGCTACAAGTGACTTTTATCGCTACATTTTAACTTTTATCGCTATTTAATTTTTACCAGTTTAACTTCCCTTAGGAACCGCCACTGGAATTATAGAAGTTGAGCTTCACAAGTATACATTTTAGTTGCACATGAAAGAGACATCAGGTCAAATTTTGTAAACTTGATAGTGGATTGACTTGGTGCTGGAATAAAAGAAGCACTAAGGGCAGGATTTCAGCATAAATTGAGTTGGTAGTCTCACATGTTATTTATCACATCGTCCAAAGACATTCAATGCAATTGGATTTTTTTTTCATAGCTTGTGGAGGGATAAATTGAAAAGTCAATGAGTTAGGCAATAATTGTAGAAGCTTCCATCATAGATTGTGTTGTTGAGTAGTAGATAAATACATCAGGAATTAGACTAAGAACATACGTATGCTTAGTAACAATAAATGTTTTGTACTGTCTAAAGATCCATAATGAGAATAATTTATAACATGCTTGCCTTTGGTGTTTCTTTTACTGTAATGATTTTCAAGTACATTCTGGAATGATACTCACATCAAATAACATTAAATAAATTAAGTAAAGTTTAAGTAATCCGAACAAAAAGGAGCAGGATGTATATAGAACAGTGTTGCAGAAATTACGGAGGAATATTCTTAAAATGTGAACGAATGGAACTCACAAATAATTTAAGTGTCAATCAAGACCATAAATGCAGACAAAGTATTAAAACATGGTCAGAGTAGGTCTACTTATTTTATCAACTTCAGGTAGTATTTATTTATGAATTTACAAACAGCTTTAAATTGGATGACAATGAAACAAGTTGGTAGAAAAAGTACGTAGCGAAACACACTAACAAAATTCATAAACATATCCATCACACATTCCAATTTCAGGTATGGTGAATGACATCGGGCATATGACCTCCTCTACTGCGCTGGAATGTAATAACTCTGTTCGTGAAATTCGCTATGACTGTCTAACAGCCACACTGTCACGAACTACCGCAATGTTTTGCTCAGAACGACCACTACGACGACGCCCTGGACCTCTGGCGTAACTTGAAGCTTGAGCGCCCCACCCGCAACCCTTACTAATTAGTTATGCGCCATTACTTTCTTCATATTTTGTGCCCTGCTTTCTATATATTTTTCGCCCCTGGAGCTCGTGCGCACGGGTCTAGGTCAAAACCCCCACAGCCAAAACCCCCACACTCAAGAAATGTCAAAACGCCCACACGATCGGTCATAACCCCCACACAAATGGACAAATCCCCCAAACGCACGAACGGTCAAAACCCCCACAGCCAAAACCCCCACACTCAAGAAATGTCAAAACGCCCACACGATCGGTCATAACCCCCACACAAATGGACAAATCCCCCAAACGCACGAACGGTCAAAACCCCCACAGCCAAAACCCCCACACTCAAGAAATGTCAAAACGCCCACACGATCGGTCAAAACCCCCACACAAATGGACAAAACTCCCACACATAGCAACGGTCACAATCTCCACATAAATGGACAAAACCCCCACACAAATGGACAAAACCCCCACACAATCGGACAAATCCCCCACACTCTGAAAATACCGTGAT